>NC_135999.1:3980525-4285525 GCF_048128805.1 Centroberyx gerrardi | reverse complement strand
AAGACACACATATGCAATCATACACAATGCATGTAGACACACACACACACTTAAACCTCTAAGTGGGGGCTGACCTTAAAATGGGCTCACAGTAGTGACATTTTCAGAGACGTGAGCGGGCGAAGTGGTCCTCAAACTGTGCACTACAGTTGTGTGTGACAGGAGTATCACCTGCTTGTTTGTGATTTTGACTTAACAGGTTAGACACCTGCCTCATGCAATACATTCACCTCTGTCTCACCTTCTGTTCTTTCATTGTATCTTTGCTTTTATCAAAAGTGCACACACTTTTTTAGCTGCGACCAGCAGCTAGTATAGGTTGCTGACGGTCTATCAGTCCGCGGGTCTGTCCCAAAATTTTTTTAAAGTGTTGATCTATGTATCAGCTATATCTATAGATCCTGAAGCTGCATTGAGATGGCTCAAGAGAGTGTCCTACTGATTGTTGATGTCATTTAAGCCCCTCCCCCTTTCCTGACTGGCTGTTTTTCCATTGTCTATTTTTATGCATCCCTAATTTGCACTGAGATGTGTGATGGCTCATTGAACTCCTGTCCAGTGGTGATTTTGTTTAAACTCCATCTCCTTTCCTGATTGGCTGTTTTGGAAACTGTCCTGTATTTAGCCCATGCCCATATGGCCCTATTTTCTACTCCAAAGCATTATGATTTGCAGCTTGACAAATGTCAGCACAGTTTCCTAAACAAATGAAACTGCTAAATTAGCCCCTTGGCTAATTTGCTTGCTAACAGTGCCAAAAATGTTTAGCTGCTAGCCTAGCTAACTAGCCAGCAGGCTAATTTAGCAAAGCAGCCAATATTAATGTTAACATGCAACTACTAGCCACTAATGCTAGCTTCTACTAGATACATTAGCTACTGTGAAAATCAGATGCATTCACAAGTCAGTGATAGGTAAATGACCAGATACTATGGTTAGCTAGCTAACAAGTTGACATTTTCACATTTTTCAGATCAGTTCCGAGTCAAAAGCATCACCGAAATGAACCATGTCTGTTCAGTTCATCAATCGTTACTTTAGAAACGCAATCAGCTGTTCACAGTCACTGTTTTCTAAGAGCTGAAGACCTCCAATATGGCCGCCACAGGGCGAGTTACATCACCTGAAAACCCTCGGTTAAGCTTCCAAGTAACTATTGCATGAAAAAAGAACAATAAACTTGAGTAAACTGTGCACATTATAATAATAACATGACACTATTGATTCCCGGAGACAAGTCCTCTGTTCTCTTGCCCCCATCCACAGTGAGGTCAGAGGTCAGGGTCAGCTACAGAATAGCACCACTTCAGCAGGGTGAGTGTTTGCTAACATGGTGGGGGGTTGAACACAAGTCCTCCAGTTGAAGTACGGTCTCTTTAAGGCAAAAAAAGGGAAAAGAAAGGTAAATGTATAGGTGGGTTTGTGCCTGTTTGTCTCCCAGTATACGTGAAATAGCTGTGAGGTGAGAAAGATTTTCACACATAGCCTGTCTCTCCTCTCACACACATGCACACATGCTTAGAACTCTAGCAAGTGAGGGAGTACATTCCCGTGTAGCGGTGGCACCCCTGCTTTTTGGCACCCACGTGACAGAATGCAGTGGCGCTCCCTCTGTGCCTGCTGCTAGTCGCCACACACATAACCACACACACACACACACACACACACACACACTCACACACAGAGACACACACAACTTTTTCTGTGTTTACTCTGACCTATATAGCCAGTCATTGGTAGCTCCTGTCTGGGAGGAATGCTCAGACTAATGTGAATTTACACCTCACTGAGTTCTGACAGAGAGAGAAAAAGAGGGAGAAGGAAGCGAGGGAGGAGAAAGAGATAGAGAAGACAGATTAGGTGTAAACTGGGAGGAAGAGAGCGGAAAAGGGAAAAAGAAGACGAGTATAGGAACGAGAAAGAGAGAGGGTGGCCTAATGATGGCTCTGTCCGCCGGTTTGAGGAGAGCGTTTGAGGATATTTAGCTGTCTGACACGGGCCATTTCCCTCTACGCCCTAGTTGGTCCCCACTGCAGTCTGGCATTGGGAGGCATCGCAGTCCACCTCACCGCTCGCTCCTCTGCGGGTCAAAACAGCGGTCGGGGTCTTTTTACGGAGTCGGGATCATAATGTACAAGTGTAGCCGGAGTCGCAGAAGTCCCACTTTTACACGCTTGTCGCTCCGCGGCTGCTGCGGAAAGTGAAAGTGATAATGTGTGATGATGCCGGATAGACACAGGGTGTGAGGAACTACTTCAGTGTCAGTATTGCTCGCAAAGCTGGATAACCTGGGAGGGAAAAAAAGCTTCTTTGTTCTTTCCTCTAGGCAAAAATGAGAGTTCTAGCAGTAGATTTCTTTAAAAAATCCCTCTTAAAGAACGATAAAGTTTATAAGTTACATAGGTAAAGGCAACAGAGAGGGGAAATAATTAAATATGCCAATGAGTTAGACATATTTATGCATATAGGTTATGAGATATTTACTGTGGAGAACATCCTACACAGGCAACCACTACTAGGGATGGGACGATATATTGAAACTGAATATATCGCGATACAAAAATGTGACAATACGTATCGTGGGGCACAAAAATTAATCGCGATATTAGCTACATTTTATTCTGCTGAAGTAATCACAAATGAGACGCTTGACCATCACAATTTCACAAGCTCTCCATCCAAATTATATTATTCACACTTTGTAATGGCATTTTTAAATTGTTGTTTACATTCTAACAAGCCAATGCCATTGCTAGAAAGATTTGACTCAGAAATAAACATAATTCTGCACAGTCAGACTTTGTTGTCATTGAAATGTTATTTATTACATCGTGGTTGTATCGAATCGTGAACCCTGTATTGCGCATCGTACCGTACTGCACAGTGTCGTATCGTATCGTATTGCATCGTATCGCATCGCATCGCATCACATCACATTGCATCGTGAGATAAGCATATCGTCCCATCCCTACTACTCACTTTTAATTCTATTTATTTCAAACAGCAGTTCAGCCAAAGTCCGAGCACTCGCTCATGACTTTGGAGGGCATTTTGCTCATTTAGAAAGCATAATTGGAGCCTTGTTTGGTTTTGCTTTAGGCTTCTCGACCTTCTGCTCAGGGTTGTTCGAAATTCAGAGATGTAGTTAGTGTTTTTGTCGCTGGGTAGTGTTCTTCATCCCTCCAAAAGTTAAAGAGGACTAGAAACAGCAGCACTGAGTCACCACGGCGTCGTCCTCTGGCGAGGTGCTTCGGATTCCAGAGCCGTGGTTCCTATTTTAAACCGCTCAGCAGTAAGTGAATGCTCAAACCTCAAAGTTTGCAGATCAGAGCAATTAGTAGCCTTGCAATATCACTTCAGACGCAGTTGGAGAAGCCGCGAGAGTAAGTGAGATAAAGAAGTGGGGATGAAGGTGAAAATAGCGAGACGGCGAGAAGGAAACAGGAAAAGAGAAGACAGAATTTGACAAAGCGATCGATAGAGAGAGCGAGAACATGCAAGCAGGCTGCAAACAAGATTCTCCTGCAGACATCAGTGATTAGGGAAATGGTTTATTTCACCTTTTTTTCCTCTCCTCTCCTCTCCTCTCCTCTCCCATGCAAAGCTATTCTATACTGGACCTACTTTTGGTTTTTCTGTACCATAATTAGCCTATACATGATACTGCATAAGCATAACAGCACAATATACATTTCCCCATAGGGTTATCATTAATTAACAGTGTACATTAATAGTGTACATCAGTATCCTACTGGCAATAGAGATATATGACGCCAAAGCAAGAAACTGACCGACACTGAGGACCTGTCACGTCTTCGGGTGACAAAACTCAGAAAAACGAAGCTGCCACACTGAACTGGAAACTCATTGCACGCACTAAATAATTTTCTCAACTTTCAAACCCAAATAAATCTAATTTCATGGTAGCGCTATCTCATCTGAACCAGAAAATGCGACCACATCGCGTGCAGATGCAGATGTTGTCTGCCATTCACTGTGGAAAGGTTTTGCGTCTTGATGACACTTGACTAGGATCTGAGAAAAAGTTGTTTGGAGCTTTGCAGCAGCATGAATAACATTGTTCGAAAACTGTTTTTAAGGTGGATTTCCCCTTTAAGCGTTGTAGGATCCTCATGTAAACCCCAAGGCTGCTCATTAACATCGTCAGCGTACGAACCCGTCCACAGCACACAATACTGAGAAATGCTTTCAACAACAGACCACAATCGCATGGCCTGGTGCACACTGTGTCTGCTCCACAGCACACACACTCCTCAAAGGGGGATCCGGTTACAACGGGGATGCAAATATTCACGCAGCACCCTCTAATAGTTTCGGTCGTAAGGGCGGTGTTGTGTGCCGTAACGTTCAGCCACGCAGACTTTGTTTTTATCCGCTCCCATATGGAGGACGAGGGTTATAGGAGCGGAGGTCGGCGCTTGTGTGTGTGTGTGTGTGTGTGTGTGTGTGTGTGTGTGTGTGTGTGTGTGTGTGTGTGCGCGCGGTGAGGAGAGTAGCCTTGAATAGCTAGCAGTCTCATCCAGAACTGTCATGTAGCATTAGGCCTAATGGGAAAGAGATGTCCGCAGCAGCACACATGCACACGCACACACGCAAATGCCAAAACACACACACACACACACACACACAGATTCTTCAAGCCACAAGCATAGGTACACACATGCAGACACACACACAGACGGGCGCGTATCACACATATCCAGATAGAGATTATAGACTTCATTCAAATTAAGATAAATTTCTTAGAGTATAAAGATTGATGAACACAAAGAAGATCTCTCTCTTTGTTCCTCTCTCTCTCTCTCACACACACACACACACACACACACACACACAAACTCGCGTATGTGCTGCAGTGAATCAGCGGCGCTCAACTGGCCACAGGCTTTCATACAATAATAATAAAAAAAAAAAAGCAGGATGAGAGAAAGGAACGGCAGGCACAGGTCACGCTTGTCTATCTCCATCACTCTCAACCTGAGAACAGGAGCGAGCGCGTTATCTATGTTATCAGCCGCATGGGAAACGGCACAAACGCAGACATGCATGAAGAAGTGTCCAAACACACACACACACACACACACGCTGTACATGCCGGTTTGAGTGCGGCGGGATGAAGGTCACCGTGCCTGAAACTGTAACTGTCCGCTGGTGTTGTCGCAGACAGGCGGTGGGTGGCAAGGACAGGCGAGTCACAGCAGCGTCACATGAGCACAGCGCTCTGCAGGATGGCCTGAAACTGATCTAAAGCGTCGCTTTTCCTCCGCACTCTAATTGTCCTCTCTTGTCCCGTTCGCTCGCCTTCCGTCGCTCTCTCTCTCTCTCTGCCTCACTCTCTTGCTGGCTCTCGTTACTCTTTCTTGCTTTCTTTCTTTCTTTCATAGTAAGTATGTATGGCAGGGGTCTCAAACTCAATTTACCTGGGGGCCGCTGGAGGCAGAGTCTGGGTGAGGCTGGGCCGCATCAGGTATTCCACAAGAAAAGCTTTGTTAAAAAAAATCCAATCTTCTCAAATGTCTTTATTTTTATTTTTTAACACAAAATAAGATTTAAACGTCTTTATTAACAGTTCTTTAACCTCAATGGGTTCTTCTGAATATGAATTGTCCTGAACATGAATGGAACATTGAAGAACATGAACTGTTCTTCTGAACATGGCTTTTCGGCTTTTTGAACGTCATTTCCGCTTCTTTTTCCTGTGACAGCAGCACGGCGGTCGGCGGATAATAGCCCGGTAGCAGTCTCCTTTGTTTTTGCGCTCGATGTTCATGTCTTTCATGATGACATGAACACCATGGCATTTGTAGATGGTAGAAAGTACCGGGATAGCGAGCGCAAAAAGGCGACTGCTCCCGGAGTGTTATCCGCCGTGCTGTTGTTACAGGAAAAAGAAGCGGAAATGACACCGTGCTGTTGTTGTTGTTGTAAACGTAGTCATAGAAACAAAAAAAACAAATGACATCATATAGAAATATATGTAGTGTTCATCGTGTGAGGCAATGCAAATAGCGCGATGCAAATAAAAAATAATGACCCACAAATAACGGTGCGACCCTATAATTGGTCCGGGTTACCGGGGACTGTTATCGCCGACGGACAGGTGTCGCTATGTGACTGCAGACTACATTAGGCTACATTGAGTTCCTTACTTTTCTTTTATCCCGCCGTGTACGCATCACTTTGATTTATTTTGTCAGATAGAGACATATATACGTATAATGTCCCGCTGGGCAGCAACTTAAAAAACTTTTTTTTGGAAGTGTTGTGAACGCAGCGCGCTGGGACGAATGTCCGTGTGTGCCCAATAGAAACGAGGCAGCCAGCCAGGCACGGAAGAAAACTCTCCATGGCAACGCTGCTGTAACTTTCACTCATTGAGAAATGTTTCTCTGCTTGCATCAAGCCCGGTCGATGTCCCACCCCCGAGAGCCATATACCCCACCGTGATTGGTAGGTTCGTTCAGCTCCGCACACAATACTGTAAAGTGCCATCCATATAAAACTCGCGGGCCGCACTAACATTAAACTTTCATATTAAGGTGGGGGCCACAAAATATCGTCTCGCGGGCCGCAATTGGCCCGCGGGCCGCGAGTTTGAGACCCATGATGTATGGCCAAGGCAAAAACAACAAGCAACGCAATTATAAACAGATAAATGATATAGATAGATATAGATAGATGGCAACTGTGACAATGTGACAAAAACAAAAATAAATGGTTTCATACTAATCATTTTCATACTAAATCAACAGGCAAATATGGTTGTGTGACACTTTTTCTCCTAGAATGTTTTGTAATTTTTCATTCGGGGAAAGAATGAACAAGCTCTCTCTCTCTCTCTCTCTCTCTCTCTCTCTCTCTCTCTCTCTCTCTCTCCATCTCTGTCTCTTTCTGTTCTCAAATTCAAATATTTATTATTTATTGGCCAGGACAAGAGAATTGGTCCCTCTCTCTCTCTGACTCTGACCACGACTCTGTCACACTCTTCCTCTCTCTCTCTCTCTCTCTCTCTCTCATCTTCTGCCTCTATCTATCTGTCTTTCCCTCTGTTTTCATTCCCACTACACGAGCTGACGCGGGGCTGCTGACATCTCCGTGCTACATTGACCTGATGTGTCTACATGCTCAAATTCCTTATTGTACCCGGTCAGTTTTGCGAGCGACACTGTGAGGTCAATCCTCCGTGACGCGGCACACCAAATACGCCACGTTAGGTCCTCCGAGGACATGCTGTCTGACACTGGCCTGGTTCGCCCTGTCATGGTAAAACTGTTTTTTTTTTTAAGCAAATCAGTCTATTATTAAGTGACGTTGAAAACTGCTGCTTTAGCAAGTATTTTCTGTTCTGACGTGTTTCTGCCTCAGTTTCTACATTTATTTCCACTTCATTTATTTGGAAAAAGAGGAGAGAGAAACAGAGCGAGCATGTGTATTTGTTTTCCCGCTAAGTGACGATTGTTCAACTGTCAGCTCACAATAAGCACAAGGATTTATTTCCCCTCGGTTCACGCTGAAATATCATCCTGACCTGACAAATATGTTTGGAAACAGCGGCGATGCGAGTCCCATATGGAAGCGAGTCGGCAGAGCGCTCGGCTGAACGCGCTCGCCGCTGCGAGGTCAGCCCGCAGGTCGGCGCGATCCCCACGGCGAACCGGCTTTTAACAGGCTCACCCGGGGGGGTTTCGCCCAGAGGTGCCCCTCGCCGCGGAAGCTCTGACCCACGAGCTAATTAAAAAGAACAAGGCGAGATAAGGGAAAGAGGGCTTTTCCTTCCTCCGTCCTCCCGCCTCCTGCCTGCCGCTTCCTCAGCAGAGAGCTAACGCTGGCTCAGGATTAAAGCTTTAAAGCACGTTTCACCTTCTTGAGGCTCGCTTTCACCCAGAGGAATAGAGATATGTGGAGTGTAGAACAGTTTCTCATGTATACCTTGCTCATTGTTTCACTCTGAGTCATGGCCTCATTCTCAGTCTATCCGTTTGATGTTGGTATGATCCCTAGGAGATTAGACCCATTCATTGAAGGAGCAAGACATTATCTGCATGTTGAGCAGTTGGCATGGCTTGCATGTCTTTTTAAAGGCCCAATGTAGCAATGTGGAAACACTGTTTATTGTGATTTATTGTATTTTCACTCTAAAGTTCATGTTTGAGCTTACAGTATGACAAGGTCTCTCAGTATCTATGTGTTTTGTTTCTGCTGTGATATTCATCATAAATTTTCAACATTAGTGGAAACACATCAGAATGACACACATTTGAATGAATGAATCTAAATTTATTCTCAATCTGAAATGATCACAATATGGATTGCAGGTGAATTATGATCCTGTACGAGTCCCTTTTTACATAAGACATGCTTAACACTACAGGACTTAAAAAATCTCTGTATGAGGACTGCTAACAGTGCACAATGTCCATATTTCAGGAGCTTTAGCTGTAGCTTTCTGATGAGAAAACAACTCAGTTCAGTTGAAATGGGCCATTTTACCTTCAGCTCAGAAGGGTATTCATGAAAAACACAGATGACATTGGGCTGTGTACTTAATAGCTGAAAGAAAAATTACTCATCAGCCTTGCCTCCAAATGACTTTTTTTGTCTGAGCCTTGCAGCTGATATACTATTGTGTAAAAATCACATTACCATTAAATGAACTGAGGTTTTTTTTATATTGCCAGTATGCGCGTGCCACTTTATTCCATCTCTTCAACTGTCAGAAGAGTAAGAGCTAAAGTTGGTTTTGTGAGATAGGGGTTCTCTGCCCAGGCCCAGACTATTGAAATAATCTATATGAGAAACAACATTCTTAGTGATATTCTTCATGCTAACCTGACCGTAACCAACTCAAATGAAACAAACGAAACTGGACACATCTGTTTATTTGAATGAGTAGGTGGAGTTTAAATACAGAATGGAGCAAGAAATAGCAAGTTGTAATTCAACGCAAATTACACAAAAACTGTTAAAGAGTAACTAAATCCCAAACCCAAATCTGTGGTGAAGCCTGACATCTACTGGTGAAAAGTAGGGTACCAAACTGGCCATCTGCTATTGGCTGATCTTTGGTGCCAGGTGATGTCGCCACCTGTTGTACTCTATAGAAAATGACATCACCTGGCGCCAAAGACCAGCCAATAGCAGATTCCCAGGCTTCACCACAGATTTGGGTTTGGGGTTTAGTTACTTTTTAAATTATCTTTGTCTTTGCTGTAGTTTTGTTCTAATCTCTCAAGTTGTACTAATAAAGTTAGAGAATTGATTTGGGAATATCACTGGGCATACTGTACAGCAGAATCCCGTTGAAGGTGCAGAGGTTGCGAACGCTGTCTGCCCAGACCCAGGACTTGGCTTCCAGGCGGACATCGACCTGGTCTCCCTTCTCAAGAAGCAGCACCACCCCGTTCGACCCGTTATCCGTGATGTCAGCAGCGGTTTTGTGTTCGGCGGAGCCCACCACCACCTCTCCGTTCTTGTACAGCAGTAAAAAGCCGGGGTTCTCTCCGTTGGCGTGAGAGTAGAAGGTGAAGTGGTAAACTCCTCTGACCGGGGCTGTGAAGACTCCTGAGGAGGGGGAAGAGGAGGATAATGAGATTTCATTCAGAGGAAGTGGAGTTCTAATCTCATTGGTGAACTTAAATGATGCAGTGAGGGTTTTTCGGGCGTCCGTCATTTAATTTTTCAAGAGGCGTCAAAACAATCGGTGACAAGATTGGCTTTATGAGCGAGACATCACAGCGTTGTTGCATTCACATTTAATAAAACCACATGCCAGTGCCGCACAGGAGGCAAAGCACTCTGGCAATGACAAACCAAGAACGACAACTCCAAAACAAGTACACAGTATGAACAGAATGATCGTACAAAGGGGACGGAACATGGAGAAAACTGGCATTCTTGCTGTGAGAAGAGTTAACATCTCAAGAAATTGACCTTTACTGTAAATGAATTCAACCATTACATCAAATAAGGGGATGCAGTACATTACCTAATTTGGGATCATAGCCGTCCCCAATGTTGGTTATGACCTTCTTGTAGATGAGAGTCGTCTCGGTGTTGAACGGCCCGATGTGCACTTGGTTCTCTTCCAGCGCGGCCGAGAAGGCCACTTTATCTGTCAAAGACGCAACCATGATTGGGAAGATTGAAAGTGTAGTTAAAAGCTGCACTAGGCAGGGTTTTTATGTAAAAATACACCAGTCCCATCAGCCTAAATCACAAAGTGGGGCTGCAATAGAGAAGAGCGTCCCATCTCCCCTAATTGAGATGCTGTAGATTCACTCTATTTGCCCAGATGAAATTCTGGTGTCGCTTATGGACACTGGCGGGAAGTTATCTCACAGACAGTAGGAGTATAAAACTGTCTCCTAAACAGCAGTTTACTGACATCACATTTCATGATTTCTGGGTATTGAAGTCCTCCAATAGTCTTCCAATAGCTACTAACATAGCATAGACATTTAGTGGACATTGATCCAAAACATCTTAGAATTCTTAAGTGCCTGAAGTTTTTAGTATGGGTTGTCCCAGCGAAAATCAAACCATTTGATTCTAGCAGTGTCTGTCTCTATCCTCGGCTATATGTTTTGAGACAGCATTATGTACTGTAAATGAAACTTTTGCTGCAGGTTGATATAAGCTATGGTCTCATCCTGCAGTACTACTGGGTTCACGGAATACGTACGTTCTTGGCTTGTATTTTAAGCCAAACTTAATCCTTCCTGTTTCGCTGTATTTACCTTGAGTCATTGCTGTCTTCACCTCTTCCACCGCTGAAACTGCTTGATCAACCTTATTCTTCAGCTCCTCCTGTACATCTTTATTTAATTCCAGTTTGGCTTCCAACTCTGTGATGAAAATGCATCAAAGTTATTGTTTATTACTAAATAATCATTCTCATGCCTTTCATTAATGGATATACAGTACATAGGGAACATAAATATGGGATTAGATGAAATGTACCTACTGTAAATCCTTAACAGACAGCTCAGTGATTTATCAGATCAAACCAATACAATGGTCAAAGGAATTTACATTTACAGTAATATTTCCCTTGCCTTGGTCAGCGGTTTTAAGTGCCTCCATCTCAGTCTCTGTTTTTTCCAGCCTTGTGTTCATCTCTCTGTGCAGATTCTCAGTGGCATTCAGTCTGACTTCCACCTCTGTGGGATTAGCAGAGGAGAACCTTATGAATTCAGAGATAAGATATACATTATATATTCATAATAACCTCCTTATTCATATTCTGATCACAGCAATAGGCAACAAAATGAGAATTTAAACAAAGGATGGTATATATGCTATTCTGTTCTTTTCTTTTGACCTTGATCTGCTGTCTTCAGTGCCTCCACTTCAGTCTTGGTGGCTCCAAGGCGTGTGTTCATTTCCTTCACCAGGCTTTCACTGGCTTCTAGTCTGGACTTCAGATCTAGTGGATCAGATGAGATCAATGACAAGCTGTATGAATTCAGCCATCAGAATTCACATCAAAACTAAATGAGGATGACAAGATGAGTTCGGACAAATCATACTGTTTTGATCCCCTAATCACCTAATTATTCATTCATAATTGAATGACATTTTGACATCAGCCCAGAACTAAGCTTTACCTTGATCAGCAGTCTTGAGCGCTTTCACCTCTGTTTCTGTGTCTTCAAGCCTGATATTCAGCTCTTCATTCAGGCTCTCAGTAGCTTCCAGTCTGGCCTCCAACTCTGTTGGAATAGATTACAAAGTCAGCCATTCAACAAATCTAAACATTGTTGATGATGAATTAAGATGACAATTTATTGATTGCCAATGGCCTTTATTTTATTGGATTTTATTTATCCACATATTCATCCATAATTCAGTTGTAAGCCCGTAAAACAATAATTTGGGCAATGTGCAGCATTAATGCAGTTCGTTTTACATTCTCTTTACCTTGATCAACTGTGTTGAGTGTCTTCACTTGTCTCTGTGTGTCTTCAACTCTGATCTTCAGCTCCTCAGTCAGACCCTCACCGGCTTCCAGCCTGGATTCCAACACTAAAAATCAAAAAATAAAAACTACATGAATTCAGATGATTCCAGTTCATCAAGTCTGAATAATGGGAAAGAGATGAGATGGCATGAGGTGAAGGCTTTATTGATCTCTAATGCAGGGTTCCCACTGGTCATGGGTTTTCTTGAATATACGGGAATTTTTTGACAGGGAAAGCCAGGGAACTTGATTTATTTTCTGGGGAAGTCAGGGAATATCTGGGGATTTTACAAATGGGTTACAACCTTTTTCACGCATTCATTGCATTAGATGGTTTTCAGCCCAACCTGAGCGGAAACCAGACTCTTCACCCCTTTAGAAAAAACAACAATAACAAACCAGGAAGGAATAAAATCCGTAGGTCTGAAAGTCATGGAAAAGTCATGGAATTTTGCATCAGGGTCACGATGGATAACCCTGCAAAGAGTCTACATATGAATTCCTTAAGAATTCATACGTAGAATAAGAATTTGCACAATGCATTGAATCTAACCTCTTTACCTTGATCAGCAGTCTTGAGTGCCTCCACCTCTGTCTCTGTGTTTCTAAGCCTGGTGTTCAGCTCCTCCTCCAGACTCTCACTGGCCTCCAGTCTGGCCTCCAGCTCTGACAGTTTGAATTAGGAGAGCAAATACATCCTGAATCCAGCCACTCATAACATGATCACACCAATACAATCATCTCTGACTTGCGTTCACGTACCTTTACTTATCATGTGTAATTGTTCCACCAGGTTTCTTTGCATCTCTGCCTGGGTCTCGCTGGCGTTCAGTTGGGTCTTCAGTTCTGGTCATAACATGGAGAGAAAAAAAAGCATGAAATATTCAACCAGCCAATCAATTCCATCAAAACACTGCCTTCCGCAAATAACAATCATGGACGTTTCATTTAAAATATGTTGCAGTACATAATGATATGGGATGAATGCAATTCATTTACCTTGATCAACAGTCTGGAGTGCCTTCACTTGTGTGTCTGTGTCTCTGAGCTTATTCCCCAGCTCTGCCAGTCTGCTGTTCAGCTCTGTTAGTTGAAATTAGGCAGATAAATACTGCATGAATTTAGCCATTCAGTCAAATCTAAATCGTGAGATGAGATGAGCTGAGCTGAGATGAGAGGAAAATCTACTTTACTGCTCATTAATAATGGAATAGTTTGTGTAAATATTACCTTTGCTCTCCTTCTGTAGTTGTTCCACTCGTCTGCTTTGGCCCTCCAAATCACTGGCGTTCAGTCTGGCTTCCAGTTCTGGTCATTTAGATGAGGGGAAGATGATGAGCAAGAAAAAGTAAACAACTTTTTTATGAGGGATAAGGCATATACAACAATGAAAACTTTTATATGTTTTTTAATATAAATATAGATCCGTCTTTTGGGCTGCAGTTAAGAAAAGTGTCCCATCCCCACTAATTGAGATGCTGTGGATTTGCCATTTTTATTTTATTTATTAGTAGCATACAGTTTGAATAGAAATGTTTTAACCAGGACCTGGCCTTGGTTTGATATTGTACATTACGGTACGGTACCTGTGTACTGCCGCACAACCTGCTGCACCAGCTTCCTCTGCTCCTCCTCCTGCATCTCACTGACTCTCAGTCTGGCCTCATGGTCTTCATTTTACATGGCGGGAATAATGGAACATCAAATAATCTTTCTTCATCAGTTTCAGATTAAAACTTCTCTAAAAAAAACAAATCTTTTTAGAAATTTCGGAAAAACGATTTTGTTATTTCCATGCAAAAAAGTTGAATTTATATTGATCTATAGTATTCAAGTGATTACTGTATTACGTTGATTAGCAATACAGAAACACATTGTCTAAAACTCATCATATGATAATGCTGTCATCTTCGTTCTGTGTTAATGTACCTGTATAGCCTTTCTTCAGCGCATCCACCTGTTTCCATAGCTCCTCCATCAGGCTGTCAGTGGTCATCAATATAGTCTTTTGGTCTATATCATTCACAAAGGACGTAATGCAGCATGAGACAATGGAAAAGCAACACAATATTATATATTCTAGGAGCAAGAAAGCTATACTTGGCAGTGCCTTGCCCTGAATTTATTATTGGCACATCCAGACCTGGTTGGAGCTTGAAAGAACTGTAAGCAAGGGGCAAGAAAAGGACAAAGACTTAGATATGCACTCTAGATTACTCAGGTCAGATGAGTACATGACACAGGGCACATAGCACAGATTAACATTACATTCAGATGAAACTCGTCATTCAGACCCTTTGGAAACAGGTTCTGCAGGGTAAAAATCCAAGAAGCCTCATGTCTTTTTAACCATCGGCCATGATTACCCCCTCTGCGTGGAAGATGGACCTTTTCAATGCCAAAGCAGAGAAGAGAAGAGATGGTACGTCAAGAAAGAGCCGTCAACGGGAAAGTATGAGTGAACATACGAAGGAACGACCGTCACTACCCTGTGGCCGTGCATTTTAATGATGCCAAACATGATGTATCACCTCTTCCCTTCTCTTCTGTGGCATTGAAAAGGTCGATCTTCCACACAGAGGGAGTAGTTATGACGGATGATGGTTAAAAAGACATGAGGCCTCTAGGATTTCTACCCTGCAGACCCTGTTTCCAAAGGCTCTGAATGATGAGCGCCTTCTGAATGTAACGTTATGAGATATTCTGTGCTATGATTTGAATGTAGGCCTGTGACATGTATTCATTTGACCTTATTATTCTAGAGTGCATGTCCTTTTCTTGCCCCTCCTCTCTGAATGGTTCCATGTGGATCCACCCAACCTAGGCAGGATAGTCTCTCCCATTTCTTTAAAGATGACCAGAGGAATGTCTTTGTTATCATCTCATCACTTATTTAAATACTATATACCAGCATGTACTGTCGTTCCCATAGAGCTTATGATAACAGTACAATTGACACAAATAATGCAATATGACTTTCAATTGTACAATGGGAAACAATGCGGTATACAGTGATTAGTACGTAACATCTAAGATTCCGTCATCTCTCACTTATATAATACACCCTGTGGGTAGTAGTGGGTAGTGTTCAAAGTAGGGGGATGACAGGCAAATAAACAGCTGTTATGCCCTAAAGTCTAAGGTAAACAAGGAGGATTAGTGGGAAGGAGGAGGAGGTGGATGCACCTTGATCCACCCTCCCATCATCTTCCGGACGTACCTCTTGCTTTCTGAAGTTCTACCAGTTGCTCTTTGGTGCGTCTCAGCTCGTTCCACTGTTCAGCCAAAGCAGCGGTCATCTCTCTGAGCAGAGCGTAGGTGTCTGCCTCACCGGACTCATCCTCAGTATAGGTGATAGTGGCATACTTCTGTCCCAGGACGTTGGCCTCGGACAGGCAGCAGCCGAGCAGGACTAGCAGGACAACCCTCATCTCTGTCTCTGGGTCTGTAGAGCCGTGACCACGTCTGGGAATCTGCCAGGGGGGCTTTTTAAAGACTGTGTGTCCGTGTGAAAGGTTATGTAAGGGTTGCATGTTGTTTACATGTAGCTGACCATCTGAAGTTCACAGTTTTCCAATGAGGGAGTGTGTCCACTAGGTTCAAGGGTAGGGGGATCGTGATAAGATGCCCCAAAAGGAAGAGCTACAGCCACAGTCAAGATTGATGTAATGCTCATTTTAAAAGCCCATTGCAAAGGTAATTACATGATTGCCTTGTAAATATGTAATGCGTGGATGCGTTATGTGCATGTCAAAAGCATCTACAAAGTATGATAATTCGACTACAATCCAATTTTGAAATATTGTGAGCTCGGAATTCTAAGGTTGTATCTGGGTGAAGTGCAGTGCTGAGATATTGAGCATCAATGATTTGACGTACCATCTGGCTGTGCTTTCTGTTCATTTTAAATATTTAACCCCAAAAGGTTCTTCTTAAAAAAATAACACCACTCAAGCATAAAGTAAACATTCAAAGACCGTGGATATGGTGATAACTTTCATTTAAAATGGTAAGCTCAAATATCATGTATATATTTTTACTATTTCAGGCCAGCTTTCCAAATGCTTTAAATCAATGAAGGTGACCAGCCCACCACTCTCAATTCATTATTCCAACGCAGTGCTTATTAGTTAGCATTGGTGAGCTATTGCATTGAAAAAGGTACATTTCTCATGTCGTTTCAAGTTTCAGCTCAGCTCATATGACTATCAATGTGACCAAAACCCAATTCATTCATTGAACCATTCAGATTTGAACAACTCCCATACTCATAGTGTAATTAGTATTCAGAGTATTAAGACTCTTTAATTGCCTTGACATAACTAACATCGTTTCTACTGCTACTGCTGCTAAAAGTGAACTGAAACTGAAAACTGAACAGAAACATGAGGGGCTGCCTCTTTGTTGTTAAGAGTTCAGTACTCAGTAAAATTGTGTTAATTTAACACAACTTTAGACATAGTTACATTTACATTATAGAGATAGTACCATAGTAGACATAGTTACAGTACTATAGCAATTGCCAAGCTTTGTGCTGGAAGTAACACCATGACAAAAGCAGATGATCTTCATTTAAATTTCATTTTGCTATTCATTACTTCATTACCTAATTTAAACCTAATTTTAAATCAAGAAAAGTGAATCATTTGCTGTGTGAGCTGGGACTTGAATCCATTTGTATTTAGATGTGACTTATGAAAATACTATAAACAGTATATTTGACAAAGGAAAATATGCTATATCGATAAGAACTGATCAACGGAAACAGTCTATGACATGATGTGATATAACTGCGGTGTTTTCACATATTTAGTGACATTCAAAGAATCATTTGTGTACGTACATGTAAGCGTGTGTGCATATGCTTGCTTTTGTGCATGCGTGTAAACACGTGGACATACTGCATGTCCAGCTGACTCCCATCAACCCTCAGGACAACGTCGTGACAATGTAATGCAGAGCTGGAGGTGTGTTTATCTGTGTGTGTGTGTGTGTGTGTGTGTGGTATAGAGCCTCCCATGGCTCCAATGGGCAAGGCGGAGGTCAGGCGTTAAGCAGCAAAGGTTACAGAGTGATGTAGGACAGAGCTGCTCTCACACACCTCAAGTTTGTGTGTGTGCGTGTGTGTATGCATGCATGTACATGTATATATGTGTATGGATACTGCGTGAGTGTGCATCTGTTCCCATTGTGTTTTTCTGCGTGTATTGGGAAGTGTAAATGTGTGTGTTTTTAGAGTAGTGTGAACCCTGGGGAACGGGGTCAGAGAAGAAGAAGAGGCGCTAACCTTGATCTCTCTGCTGAATCTCTTCTTCTCTGTCTCCATTTCATTGCATTGGGATGTTCTAGATGCACCTTCTATAACATTTTTTTACGTATTGTCACATGTTTGTATCGCGATATATTGAATTTCGATATATCGTCCCATCCCTATCAGTAAGAATACACACACACACACACACACTCCTCCCACTGTAGCTTAAAGCAGCAGGGCTGTCCTCTGTGCCCCACTTAGCACCGTGACATAATTCCTTATCTTTTATTGATAACTCTCCTCTGGCAACCCCTGACTTTCCCGCCCCTCCTGTGATGAGTGTTTGACTAACTCATACCAGCTTACCGCACTAGTAGATCGATAATCGCACTGCAAAAACAAGGCCTGACCACGGTTTTTGACCCAGCTTACTCAGAAAATGAAACCACCCCAGGCGTGAAGCAGGGATAATTGGAAATTTCATAGCATCGCTAACCAGCTCAGGCAAGAGGTGCTGTTGTCAATCCTCAGAAACTCACGATTACAGAAGCCCCTAGAGAGAAAGATGTTATCAGAATGTCAAGCTGGCCCTTCCTAATGTGAGAATTTTTAACTTTTTTAGCTTGTAATTTTTTTTGCTCCTGTCTTAAACTTGGTTAAGGTGTTTAGCAACTTTACTTTGTGGTCAAAAGCATTTTAAATGCAGCCCCGTCACTCTATGAGAACTGTTTTTACTGGTCTTATGTCTGTAAAACGATCTGCGGTGACCCTGTTCTGTCTTCTTATCTACCCTTCCACCCCCAAAGCAAGCTTCTTACCTTCAATTTCACTGAACCATGACAAAGTTATTATTGCAGGTGGTCTATATAGATGGCTCATCAAGCCGTTCTGCCACTGAGTGTGTGAATATTCTTACACCGTCTTTTAATCCACAGCAACATACTGTGTGTCTGGCTCAACTCACAACTGTGGCCATTGGATGTATTTGCTCCACTCAAAACTAGGTTAATACAGTATTGGTAGCCTTTAAAGTCGAGATGAAACGGCATTTCGAGAGTATCTAACTTCCGTATCGTGACGTATTTCCGAGTGAAACAGGAAAGACAGGCGGGACGTAACGTTGGGAGGAATTTGATTTGAACGTTGAAAAGTGGGCGTGTCATAACACCCGAAGACACACCGAAGTACCGTGCTGTTGCTAGCTAGCTAACTAATGAATCTTAGCCTCTTAGCTCTGTGCGCTAAAAGTTGAAGATTGATTGATGGGTGGATGTCATGATATTATTGGTTGAAATTGGTTATGGGCATGCTTACGTAAGCACACGGCATATTTTGTTTTACAGGAAGAAAACATGATTGAATTTTGATATAAGAATACAAAGAAATTGATTTTTGATGTGATCTCAAAGGGTTAAAAAGGCATTTTTCATTTCATCTCGACTTTAAGGAAATGTAGAGAAGGAGACTGTGAAGATAGTGAAGTTTAGGGATATGACAATGGTATCATTAAAAATTGGTAGAACAGAAATATTTCTGAGACTACATTGTCTTCTCATGGGTTTTTTCAGAAGAACAGCTGATCACATATTACAGTCTTTGTTCTCTGTCTTCTGCCTTTGGGGGAGACCTGTTCATGTTCACAAATATTAAATGAACTCATTAGGAATAACATGGGAGGTTTGTCTCAAGCAACACTTAAGCAAGAAGCAGCTACATCGCACAAAAGTAGCGTGTACATTATGAATGTGCAGTACACATTACATATTCAGAATGGTCTCGGGGATCTGGATGTATTTCTAATGTTGGATCTCATTAAAAGAGCGGTAGTGTATACAGGATAAGTGGCTAAACGTGCCGTGGATGAATAATGCACTGAAATATTTATAGAATGCGCGATTAATTGCATATTTAACCTACAGGCCTATGCGGTCACGTGTGTGCTGTGATCTAGTTCAGTCGGAGGGTAAATGTTGGTGTTTTTCTGAGTGGGTTTACCATGTAGATGTGCTATATGATCATGCCTGATACCAGATCATTTATTACATCCCCAGCCTATGAAGCCCTATTCTCAGTTATAGACTTGTAGTTATTCTTATTTAGTCTCACCTGTTCCTCTCCCTCCCTCCACAGATCATTGCATATCAGCCATATGGGAGCTCTGTAGACTGGTGGGCCTATGGAGTGCTGCTCTACGAAATGCTGGCAGGACAGGTGAGTGGCGTACACACACACACACACACACATGGAGACACACACAATGACACTTGCTTACATACATCATTTTCGGTTACACATTATGCCAAGATTGCCCCAGAGACTCCCACAATAAAGTTCCCCTCCCACTCAGGCTCTGCTGAGACCTAAATGTACTCAGGTGGTGCTCCCAAAGGACCTTCCCACCATCACTTCCATAAACACACAAACACACACACACACACACACACACACACACACACATCCATACCATCTGCCCTCCTCTCATAGGGCATATCCCAATTGGTCCAGCCTCTTTTATGCAGTCAGCTCGGTTTGCTTTTGACCGTGGGTTGGGGCCAGATGTGTGTGTGTGTGTGTGTGTGTGTGTGTGTGTGTGTGGTGGGGGGGGGGGGGGGGGGGGGGGGGTTGAATTTGATGTCAAGGTGACTGCCAGGGAGGACACTAAAAACAAGCAACAGGACCTCTTCTCACCTGCTGTTTCTGTTTTGTTTGAACCTACTGCATTTCAAATTGGATCCTAGCGGGAACATTTTTAGAGAACTCAAAAAATTGGCTTCACAGTCTGCAGAGTAGCAGCTAATTGACACGTCATGTCAAGTGGTATAAATAGCATTTTGTGACATGCAGTTCTGTCGCTATGGTTGCACTCGCCGTTCCAATGCAATTTTTATCATTCACTCATGCCGTTACTGCAAGTGACAGGTGTTGGTGAACAAAAGTGTGATTTCAGAAGAGGCTGGGCTTGCATTGTGATTACATACATCACATACATGAATGTGTTTATGAGCAGTGCTTATGAGCAGTGCAACAAAAGTAAGGCGGTCACAGATGTAAATGAGTGTGTGGATGCACAGTGATGCAATTTTATTAAACCCGGTCTTCATGATCAGATCTCAAAACCTGACAGGTGTTGCCAGATATTGCTATACACACAAAAAATGTCCATCTCAACAAGTCAGTTAAATCAAGTGAAAAAATCTGCCAATGGGTTGAGATAATTCCACGTGTTTCCAATGCAGTTTCACCTGTTTCAGAAATTTTCTTGAAACTAATGACAGTATCTTGAAGCAGATCTATCCATCCAATATCAAGATAATGTCACTTGCCTCAAGAAAAAGCTGATTTGCCTTGGAAATTTTGGAAAGTTTTCGTTGTTTTTTTCCAATATAAATAAGATTCTATGACTCAACATGCAAAAAACATGCAAGCTGGGTATTTTTTCCCATTCCCAAATTGACTCGCAGAGCTTGTGTCAGCTGTTAAACACAAGTAAAATATAGATGAAAATTAACAAAACAAACTTTTTACCTATTCAGATGCTCGCTCTCTCTCTCTCTCTCTCTCTCTCTCTCTCTCTCTGTCTCTTTCTTTCTCTCTCTCTCTCTCTCTCTCTCTCTCTCTCTCTCTCTCTCTCTCTCTCGTGTGAAATCAGGTAAAGGGGGCATGACGCAGACAGGCTATCTCTAGCCGAAAGGGCCGGTGGAGTGGAAATGAAGAATAATTCATTTTATGGACTGTCAAAACAGCCACATTATGGTTACTGATGATAACCACAGTGAGGGGAAAAAAGCTGGGTCATCCACTCCATTTGCCCCGCAAGGTCTTCCTCTGAAACTTGTTTGCAGAAATTCTCCGCCGTTCCTCGTTCTTTGTCTTCCTCGCTATTGTTCTCTCTCCTTCTTCTCGCTCTTTTGTTCCCTGTTTCTAAGCGAGTGCCTCTTTCTATCTCTTCTTCTTCTGCTGTTTTGCCTGTTTTTTCTCTCTTTCGTCAGTCATTAAAGGAATACACTGTGCTTTTGGGAGATTGGTTAACTTGTACGTTAAGTAATGAGAACACAGACACCAAAATCACCCGCGTACCACCGGCAAAGATCATTTCATGCTAACACTGTAGCATACACTATGTTGAGTGATAGTAGGCGACTAGCATTATCCAGAGTAAGAAGACTGACCTTTTAGTAATAAAAAGTTGTCAGTGCTTTTTATTTTATGGCCTGTAGATTCAAAATTCCTGGAATAATCAGCATAACCACATCATTCACCAATGTATTGTCGAGAAGAATAGATCCACTCTACTGTACAGCTACACTCCAGTAGGTTAGCAGTCTGTCAGTATCATAGTAGCCTGTTAGCCAAAATGTTTCTGCTCTCCAAACTCCATATCTGCAAAGCACAGCTGCTTTACTAGCTCAGTCTAGTTGTAACTAAAATATTCGGCAACAAAAACACATAGATTAGCCACCGCAGTTCCAAACACAAACTGCGATGCAAACACTGGACAAGCAACACTGGGCGAGCAAGAATCACTGAATATGATCGAGCGCCGTTTCATTAGCATTGGGCAAACTTAATAAATTCAAAACATGATACACAAAAAACTGCTTTGCTAGCTCAGTCTGGTTGTAGCTTAACTATCACTGAGTGATGAGGTGAGGCAGCGCCGTTTGACTGACTGACCTGAATTTGGCTCCTGATGAACACATCTGGTGCCGTGGGAAAAATAACTTGCCTCCTTACACTAATGTATTCCAGTTGTTATTCAGTTTACATTATAACAATTTCATGTGACTTCTTCTGGGAGCGAGTGGTTTTGCAACAGCGCTGTCGTAAAACACTATCAAGAGGTCGCCAAAGTCAACATGTTTCAAATTCTGCTGGACTATTTGAACTATTTCAGATTAGCAACCATGTATTCATCCACTGCACAGTTATTTTCTCACTTTTGACATAATGCATGAATGATCTACTGGGGACATATGGATGATTTTGATGTCTATGTTCTCATTACTTAACAGGTAAATTGACAAACAGACTAATCTCCCAAAAACTAGGTGTATTCCTTTAACATTTCACATCTTATTAACCTTTCTGAGGGCCTGAACTGAGAACAGGCTTATAGAGACAATACATCTAACTCCAGTCACCGGATTCATAGGAACAATTATGAGTGCTTCCCTACTGTGTTCATTGTCATCATTTTTTGAGGATCAAAAGTTATGGGAACATTATAGCGGTATGTAGACTGTCACCCACCAGAAACAGGCCTGTGACCATTTTTAGGTCCCGACCCTTAGGATAAGACACACTGATTTCTATTTCCTATTAAATTTTTATTGAAGATTCTTCTGTTTTTTCATCTTGTCTCATTAATGAAAGAGACCCACATGTAAGCATGATAGAGAACAATTTTCTGTCCTGCAACTGAAGAGAAAAAAATAAACTCATATCAACCCACATACCCCAAGGGGAATTAACCCCGAATACAGA
This sequence comes from Centroberyx gerrardi, assembly GCF_048128805.1. Classification (NCBI taxonomy): domain Eukaryota; kingdom Metazoa; phylum Chordata; class Actinopteri; order Beryciformes; family Berycidae; genus Centroberyx; species Centroberyx gerrardi. The sequence continues at coordinate 4,262,807 of NC_135999.1, read as the reverse complement.
CGTTATCCTACTTCCTGCCATCACTTCTTCAATTTTCAATCATTTTATAGAATTCATATCACTTGCATCCCCTCGACATTTCCAATCACATAAACAATACGCTTGAATATTGCTGATGTCCCATCGAAACACCAATAACCTCCGTCGTCTCTACTCCTCTTCCACCCTCAGCCTCCGTTTGATGGAGAGGACGAGGACGAGCTGTTCCAGTCCATCATGGAGCACAACGTGTCCTACCCCAAGTCCATGTCCAAAGAAGCGGTCTCCATCTGCAAAGGGGTGAGTTGGACTCCATTGTCATCAATGGGAACTCTTTTGTCAATAACAACCAGTCGTGTCGTCAAAGAAAGTCCATAAAAGTAACGCCGCCGCACTCTTTGAGAAAAAGGCCCAATATTTAACCTTCCTTTCTGAGCGTATTCTCCATTTTCCACTCCAACATCCACTATTGGTTTTCCCCCACTTACTGTACTTATTATTATTATTTACCATATTACAAGGAGGGCTGTTTTCCCCCAGAAGCTTTTGGATGGAAAATCCTCCAAATCAGCATTTTCTCTCCACTGAAGCCAAGATAATTGAAATTCTTGTAAGCGGGCTGCAGACCCACCCTGCCTGTTCAACTTTAGGGGGGAAAAAAACCCTGACAGGCAGCGTCACAAACCGGTGTAAGGCTTTTTTTAGTCTCCAGGACCCAGACGTAATATATGACAGTCTAGCTCCGTTGAAGTGTAGGCTTTTTAAAAAAAAATACTGTCTGGGAACTCGTGGGTTCTCACAGGTTCCCGCTCCTCCTCTCCCCACTCACTTCCCGTCTCTTCACCCTCTGCATTATTAAAACTTTGCGGGGAAAACTATTAGATCATCAAATATACCGCGAGGCGCTGTGGCTCCATGGACTTGAGGTTTAAAAGGTTTATTCCAAAAATACTGTGTATCCATTTTAGAAAAGTAATCACGCAATATCTCTAAAATATACAGGTTTTAGGTTTTAAGTATGAGTATTTTGCTAATCAAGGACTTAGGATACCTACCATCCTTTCAAAAAGTACCATAATTTGTTTTAATTTGCGTTGGAGTCAGTGTTTCCAATGATGGATATCTCATTTTAGAACATGATTCTTCTTATGCAGTGAAGAAACGATCAGAAGTGCCCATTCATTTGTTCTTGTCTACATGTTCCAATAATTGATCCCTGGTGGGGTTTAGGGTCTTTTTTTTCCTTCCCCAATGGAATCTGCATCACAGAAAATATTCTTTAAGATACACTAGATTAGAAGAGTGATCATTCCAAATAGAAAAAGGAATGAAAAAATTAAATGAACCGTACTTTCTGCATGGAAAAATGTTTTTAGTCCACCGGTCACGGCCTCAAGATGTTTCAGAAACTCGCTTACTAAAATGAAGAAAAAAAGGAAATATTTTTCAAGCACAGTTTGCCTAGCTGAACTGACAGACCTACCAGCCAAGGTCAAAGTCTGCCAGCATCTCACTGATGGTTTGTGTCAACTTCACAGAAGAATAGATGTCCAACTTTAAAGGCTGAATCCAAAATATGTGGTACAGCACCAAGTTGACCCTACTATTGGCGTTGTTTGTGCATAAATGCATTTAGAGCTTCTGAAGTGTTTTTTTCTTAGAGCTGCATTATAGACACTGGAACCAATTGGACCTGTGCTCTGAGTGAGATCAGCTGGTCCGACCCTGTAAGAGCAGAGGAATATTCCTACTCAACAATCTCATGGGACGGTTCTTTAGCTACCATGGGTATAAGCCTGGATCTCCAGAGGCACGGAGAACTGAACAGTACAGTGGGTCTGTGCAAGTCAAGCAGGCAAATACTGGGACACAGCAAGCGTTTCTCTCATTTTCTCTGATGAGCAGAATGTTTTGGAAGCAATTAAATGGGAAGCGACAGAAGAAGAACATAAATAGAAGAGTGCATGAGAGGGGGGGGGGGGCAGCGATGCTTCTTGCTCCCTGGGCTAAGAAGAGCAAACGAGTTGTTAAATAATAAAATAATAACTTGGGCTTTTATATTTTTAAGGACAGACACTTATCTAATGGCCTGCTTAACAGAAACAGACTCTTATGAATACATGTGCAAAGTAAACATAGAATTCAAAAAAAGAGTACAATTCAATGGCAGAACCTCTCTCTTTAAGGTTACTTTATTTGCCAATTTAAAGCCAATTTAGCTCTGGTCCTTAGTTCTGATTGGCTGAGTCGTGATGGAAGCCGCATTGGAAGCCTCTGATTCTATAACAGTTAATTTAAATACTATTGCTCTAACTGAAAATCACCACTCATACTGGTACTTACTGTATGTGCAACAACCACCTTATTTAACTACTGTTCAAGAACTATAATGTCAGAAGAATAACATTAAATTAGTATTATTTAATTACCATTGAATAAAATAAAAGCTCTTTTGAACATCACCATTCTCTTCTTACCGCAATGTGTTACTGCCATTTTATTAGCAATAAGCCACTCCACACTTCCTCACTGCTCTAAAATCACTGTAAATCTTTATTTTGTTTCCTTAGTCAGCCTCTCTACTTCTGCCACACACAGTGTGATTTGCACGTCATGTTATTAGCTACTGTATGCTCTCATTTTTATGTCTGCTGTTGAATAAACAGTGTTCACTGCCGTTCTCAGTATTGAACCCTATCAACAAAGACAGATCCTTGTCAATAGTGAATCAACAAGAACATGATTTCTTCCCCAGGTCACTGCTCCATCGAGCAGGGCTGCAACAAGGTCGTACTCATTAGTAGCAAGACATATTGATACATCAATACATGCTCATCCTCAGAGGAGCTGATGTACAGTAGATATGGATGGGCTTTGGCAGCTATCGATAGAGATGGTGTTGAAAGACATGAGGTATTAACAATATGGCTTCCAAGGTTACTTTGTTTTACATCCAAGGACTGTGTGGTTGATAAAAGATGAGGAAGGACTGCAGATGTACAGTATGTGCTTGAAGTAGCTGGCAGCATGACATTTTGCCATTTTGATATGGATCAGAAATATTGAACAATGCATTTGAATGTTTAATTTCAAAATCACATATATTCAACTTTGATCTATCCCCGGAAACAATAGTTTGTATGCAAAGGTCCGTAATAAGCCTCAAAAGTGGACAGATCACTCAGAAGCTTAGGTTAATCAAGTTTTACTTCAATGTAAATAGATTTATTTAATCATTACCTTATGCTTTCGCCCCATTCTGTCTGTTTGTCTGTTAGCAGGATATCTCAAAAAGTTATGAATAGATTTGCATGAAACTTTGTGGAGATTGGTCATAGCACAAGGAAGAAGTGATTTACTTTTCACACGATTGGCCAAAGGGGGGCGTGGCAGTGGGCGTGGCTTCTCACTAAGAGGCATATAACGTCCATCCTCCATTATTGGCTCAATCAAACAACATGGAGGCACTGGAGAGCTCATTTCCAGTTTAGACATAACTGCCCTGCTAATTTTTCCAAAACTTGAACAGATATAGAGCTGATTGGTCATGTGGTGTTGAGATAATCAACTAAAATGCTTAAAAGTTGTTCCAACATGTGGAGCTGCCTGTATGTAACTGCTCTTTTTACCAAGTTTGCATTGACTGCAAATAGCACTGTTGGTAACTGCAGCGCTGAAGTGTGTGTATTCCAGGTTTAACTACACTTGGAGCATCCACACATCCTCACAAGGATTACAGAAGTGTGTGTATGTATGTGCGGGTGTGTCTCTGTGTGTGTGTGTGTGTGTGTGTGTGTGTTTGTGTGTACATACAAGAAATGTAACAGTGAGAGCGGCAGTTTTATTTCTGTCCAGAGGCAGTGCAGAGCGGATGAGCTGTGTGATAACGTGCTCCGTCTCCCTGTCCCTACCTCAACTCCCTGGGCCTCACACAGCATCACTCAGCTCTCCCTCTCCCTCTCTCTCTTTCTCTCTCTCTCTCCTTTCTTTGTTTTCCCCTTTGTCTCTCCCTCTTTCCCATTTCCATCCATTTCTCCTATCTTCTTTTTTTTCCCCTAAGCTTCACCCTCCACTCACTTTCCCTCATACCCTCCGTTCTCTCCTCTACCCTGGTGTGTGTGCATGTGTGTGTGTGTGCATGTGTGTGTGTGCATGTGTGTGTGCGCGTGTGTGTGTGTCCTGGCCCCGGTCCCAGACCCTATCTCAACTCTTGTTTGCCGCTGCTGTAACCCTTCCTCTTAATGGATACATAGTGCCTGCCATCAGCCTGACCCAGAAAGAGAGAGAGAGAGAGAGAGGAAGAGATGGGAGGGAAGGATGGAGGAAAGGATGGAGTCAGAGAAATGGAGGAAGAGTGGAAAGGAGAGAGAGTAAGATGGGAAGGGAGCAGGAGAGGCGACGCTGGCGAATGCGCGGGCGAATTGGAGAGAAAACCGGATTTCGACGGATAGAGAAAGGAGAGAAAGGGATGGTAGAGGAGGTGGAGGAGGAAGAGAGTGTCACTGGCAAGAAAAAAAGGAGAGGAAAGGAAACGGATGCCCGCTGTGTAAAGTCGGTAATTGCAGTATCAAGTAGGGAAAGCCAAAGCTGAGCGAGAGCTTTTCATCGCAACTTGATTTCATAGCTTTCTCCACCAAGAATACATATTATATAGTAATATTTCAGAACATGCCGCACCAGGATGACTCATTACACAGTCTATAGTTATGAATTGGTTATTTCACATAAACACATACAGTCTCTTTACTCAGCAAAACCATCCTGCTGCCCATATATTTGCCCTTTATATAGGTGACAGATGCAGACAAACAATAGTCTAAGTAATGGGATCATTAGCTAAACTTAGTCCTTTTAGAATATGAGAAGAGAAGAATGGGAGATGTGTGAAAATATGCAGCGAAGATGTGAAGATTCATACTTAAGCTTAAGTTTTAATAACAGTACAGCTTGTATTTGCTTCTATGAATTGATACTGAATAAAGCACATACATGATTTGCAGAAAATTTCAGAAAAAAAAAAAAAAAATTCACTCCTGACTGACCTGTGGCAAAAGCACCGAAGTTAAAAAACCTCACTGTCTCAATACATGCACTTTTGACTGTATATACTATATATGCTATAGAATCTCTTCCACTAAATCCTTATGGGATAGTGAGCAGAGAGACAGAGAGAGAGAGAGAGAGAGAGAGAGAGAGAGAGAGAGAGAGGGCGGGGGGGGGGGGGGGGGGGCGGGATTGCAGCCTGTTTATTCTTTATTTCAGTGGAGTTTGCCTTTGATCAGATGTTTGCCTCAGAAGATGGGACCTATTCTCTCAGGCCCCGACAAATAAAAGGGGTTTTGATGGTGTGTGTCGGTGTATGTGTGTGTCAGTGCATGTGTGTGTGTGTGTGTGTGTGTGTGTGTGTGTGTGTGTGTGTGTGCGAGCCCCTCCCTCCCCCAATGTGCTGGATCAGACAATTGTACCTGGCCAGACTCCCCGTTGAGTTAAACACCCCATCTGCTTTCTCTGTCACTCTTTCTCTCTCCCTCCCTCCCTCTCTCTCTCTCTCTCTCTCTCTCTCTGTGTGTGTCTCTCTCTCTCTCTGTCCGTCTCTCTCTCTCCCCCTCCCTCTCTCTCTCTCTTTCCTCTAACATTTGGACGTCCTCAACAGAAACAGCGGGGTGGTTCAGAAGTTACACATGCTGTTTGAACACAGGCAAACCAAACCTTTTTGCCGACAGTTAGCTACACAGTGGATCCACTGAGACTCCGACGCTAACAGTTTTGTCGACAGAATGATCAAGCCTTGCCTGCAAAATGTCAACACTAGTTTTTTTTTTTTTTTTTTTAATGACGTGAATATCCAGCTCAGTAACGCGAGTTCCTAGAGTTCAAATTGTGAAAACTTGTAGACGGAGACAGACAAAAGAGAGAGGCAGACAAACAGGCAGGCAGGTGTAAAAAGAGTTTGATTGACAGGCCAGCCAGCCAGTCAGTTTCAAGGACATTTCAAGGTGTCAGCGGTGTCACTTTGAGGGTGACAGCCTTCTGTTTGCAGCAGGATGCTTTCTCACCGTCGGAGACAGTCCTGCGAACAGACAGAAAGCTGCAAATGACTTTGCCTTCCTCCTCAGCAGCTGTCTCCAGCTGGATTCACACTGCCGGCTCAGATACAGCCCACGGCCCATATGTCGAGGGGCTTGGAACGGGAAAGCTGGCCTGCAGACCTACTGCACTGCTGCTACTGAACTTTCACTTTGAAACCCTATGTAGCCGCATTCTAGCCTGTAACCGTTAGGTGTCGTTTAAATGGCTAATCAGTGTAAAATAGCTCAGTGGGAAGTGTCATTTTCTTGATACTAGTGATTTCTGTGAGTGATTTGCATTATTCCCCCATCTTTCATTTTACACTTGTGTCTTGAAAATTCTTGAAACTGCATTGGAAACAAGAGGAATTAAGATTTTAACTGAATAGGAGACTAAATGACTTGTCAAGATGGACCTTTTTCAGTCAAATTCTAAATTAATTGAGCTGTCAGAAGGTGCAGTTGAGATGCATGAGTTTTGTGCCACAATATACAGCTGTACAACATTTGAAAACTAATTGTGTAGTATGGGTGTTGCAGAAATAACACTTGATGAATGGGGGACTGTTACAGTAGATACTCCTGTATTTGTCTCAGGAACCATAAGTAACTTGAACACTGGTCTTAGATCCATATTCTTATTCTTAATGGCTTTATGAATATGAGCTGTGAGCTTTTCATTAGTCTAGATCTAGAAAACTCCCATTTTTCTACTTTTTAGACCGCCATGACAACATAACATGTCCCACAGAGAATAGACAGCACAGCAGCCACCAGAGCCTCAGTGAATATTCAACAGATGCTGAAAATTACTTTTCAATTCTATCCATTCTAGTATACTTCAGTTCCACCTACTCTAAATCTCTACTTGCTCTTTCTTTCTGTAGGCCCTTTTTCCACCTTCTAATTCATTCAGTCACACAGCGGCCATATTTGATTTATAGTATACTCGGGTGGGAAACCCTTCCTGAAAAACACTTACACATTGTTAACAAAGATACACCAACTAGGTTGCGTTCTTATTGTCAGTGTCAACAGTCTTTATCTTTAGTATTAGTAACATGCTAACATTATACTTCATATCTTTAGTGATGCTTCTTTGACAGTCAAAGTGTTTATGTTAGCTGTTTGCTAGCTAACACTAGCGTTAGGTGACTAAGCTGCGTTAATTAATCAGCGTTTAGCTGATTAAAATTGTGACTGTTAAAGCTACTTTGTCGGCTACAACTTACACAGTTTGACTTAGTTGGTTTTAGACATAAATATAACATTAACCTGGAGTAGCTGACTGCTAACATTAGCTAAAATTATGGATCAACATCATGGATCCAGTTGCTGTAGCCTTTAATTTGGACTAATTTAGCCTCCAACTCTGCTCATCCCTTGATGTTTTTTAAATTAAAAAAAAAAAAAAAAAGAATTCCAAAGAGCGGTTGAGTTTGCCTGCGTTTCCATCTCCCCTGCTGTCTTCTGGATGGGGTTCCTCACCCTGATTATGATGTAAATCCAATATGGCTGCCTTGTGAATAAAGTGAATTCATCCCCTGCCATGATTTCCTGTTCTGTCTGGGAAGAACATCTGGTTTGATTCATCAGTATAATATTCACTGTGTTACAGAGAGTTTATCAGCTGAATGATAAGTTACTTAACAACAGCCAATGAGCATTGTGGAGTTAACTTGGCTGACACATAACTTAGAGAGGATCAGAGCCAATGTGTGTCTATATGGCTCTGATCATGAGGAGCCATAACTGACTTTTTTCCTCTTCTTCAATAGCTGTGTTAGATCAGAGGAGGGGTCATTGGGGTTGTTTCTGATGATTTCATTTCACAATAGTTTCCCGGCCACTGCTGTGTTGCTGTAGTTTACTGTGTGCGTGTATTTTGGTGCGTGTGTGTGTGTATATGTGTGTTTTTGTCAGGTTGTCCTACCAAGGTTTTTTTTTTTTTCTCATTACTCCCAATGGTTTCTTCACACTGAGTCCATGATGAGATTTCTGCACCTTTAGACCAGCGAAGATTACCAAAGAACACACACACACACGCACACACACACACACACACACACTTTTTGTGGGACAATGTTCCTTGCCTCTGCTCATACATCTGTTTTCCCACTGAAAAGAGAATATTTGTTTTTGCAGATGCGCTGAGGTGACAGATGAAAATAAATAAAAACTTAAAACCGCAAAGCAACACTAACAAAATCAAAATCAGTTTATCCATCTGTCCTCTATCCAAATGCAGAACATACTTTCAAACTTTTTATCTAAGTTAATGTTTGCAAGACAGCCACCTACCCACTACACTGTATAAACTTCCTCACCGCTCCATATGCATTTTAATAGCCCAACTCTGTCAGAAATCCCAGTCTGTGAAAAGCCAGGGGAGAGAAACCATTCTAGTGTGAATTAAATTAAGTCAGTATGAATCGAGCTCCATGTCTATGTATGTATGTATATGTGTGTACAGTATGTGTGTGCTTGTGTTTGTTCACGCTTATGTATATATTTGTTGTATATATGCCGTTTGGACTTATACATACGTACCGAATGTGTGTGTGTGTGTGTGTGTGTGTGTGTGTGTGTGTGTCACTGGGCTGAGGCTCTGGTAGATTAGCATATTATTGGTTACAGACTCTGCCCTCTATGTTAGTAGACTGTTTGAACATTGTGAAAGCGTGACTGTCAAACATGTCATGTACTATATGAGAAGTGGCAAGGTGACTGAGCTGCATGTGAAGGTGTGCATTACGGATTAGGGATTTAACTGGGAGGTGCAGGAGGTGCGTGTGTGTGTGTATGTGTGTATGTGTGTGTGTGTGTGTGTGGGTGGGTGCATGTGCGCTCACCTTGGGCGTGCCACTTAGACTGCGTGTAATGCACATGATAGCTGAGCCAGGGCGACGGCCTATCTAAGCATTAAAACTAGCTCAGTCAAACGAAGCACTATTTCCATTTCAGATTCCAGCGCATGAATAAGTCATTTTTGTCCTTGGACTGTTAATACTCAAATGCACCAGGCTGTCGGTCTCCTAACGACTTCTTTCCCTTCCTTAGCAATTCAATCAGGGCAAATCACTGGGCTGCGATGGGAGAGGTCATGCAGAATAGTTATGTAAAGAGTACGACTGGTAAAAAACAGTACACCCACTCACAAAAACAAGCACTGGGCCAGCCGGTGATTATGTTCCATTACGAGTGGGCAACGCTGTGTCGACTGCAGGGGGAACGGTGAGCAGGCCCCCCTCGTCTCCTCCTCAGTTTATATCAGTATATATGTATATGTATATCATTATATCAAGAATATATAGACTGTCCGACTTTAAGCTGAATATGCACATTTAAGTACTAAATACGCACTTAAGTTCGGACTGAATGTGTGTATGACTGTTGTTGTCTTTTGTTTGTATTGTGAGCAGCAGCGCTTGCCAAGACAAATTTTCCCTCAGCGACTAATAAAGTTTATCGTATTGTATCGTATCTCATCGTATCTTATCGTTTTGCATCTTATCTTATCTTATGTTATCGTATCTTATTGTATCTTATTGTATCTTATCGTATCGTATCTCATCGTATCTTATCGTTTTGCATCTTATCTTATCTTATGTTATCGTATCTTATCGTATCTTATTGTATCTTATCGTATCTTATTGTATCTTATCGTATCTTATTGTATCTTATTGTATCGTATCTTATCGTATCTTATCGTACCTTATCTTATCGTACCTTATCGTATCGTACCTTATCTTATCGTATTGTACTGTATCTCATCGTAGCGTATCTTATCGTATCTCATCGTATTGTATCTTATTGTATCGTATCCTATCGTATGTATCCTATCGTATGTATTGTATCGTATCTATCGTATCTATCGTATTGTATCGTATGTATCGTATGTATCATATCGTATCGCATCGTAATGTCTGTTTTTGCAAGATAGTATTTCTGCAGAATCCTTTTTTTTCTTTACTCCGGACAGTAGGCTTGTAATTGGCGACAAGTTAACTTTTAGCAATACCAATGGATACTTACATAATTTAACAAGGACAGGTTTTGTCATTGTTTTTGTTGCCCGTAGATTCCTTTTATCTTGTTTTGGTTTTCTACAAAGCGCAGAGCGTGTCCTTGCGTTCTCTGCGGCACGATTGGAAGTGGCAGCAACACTCTAAAGGCAGAGCGAGAGGAGGGGGAGAGAAAAAAACAATTATATCACTATTTTACAGACCCATCTGTTTGGCTGTCATTCAGCTGACCTAGAAACGAGGTGGAATCAGACAAAAAAAAAAAAAACGCAACATCAGTGAGAGAACATAGAGGTGGGGAAAAAGCAGAGTTTGAGAAAACAAAGTGAGAGTTTTCCTGCCTCGCTCACACTGACCACTCCTCTAAAAACAGTTCAATTCAAACATTGATGTACAGAGTTTGTCAATGTTCTGCTATGGCTTCTGTCTTGGGTTCTCAGTGTAACTCATGTCCACTAAGGCCATGATTCTACATCGAAGTGCAACACTAGCCGGATGTAGCCTTAAACAGTCTGTGATGAACATCAGTAAATACTTTGTAATGCACAGACCATGTATTTTCACATATAGAAATAATAGAGTGATTATTTTTCTTTGAAATCTCAGGAACTGTACTCCAGTGCTATCCCTAAGTGAACCATACCATGCTTGGGTTCATTCAAGTCCATTCTACAACCCACAATCCCTTTGAGATACATTGAAGAGACATGACCTCAGCTCTGTTAGTAAAAAGAACAGCGTTGAGTGGACAGCCTTGTTATGCATAACAAACTAAATATGAAGTCTGAGTAACATAAGACTAAATGGTGTGTCTATGTGTGTGTGTGTGTACCAGTGACGCCGTTTAGACCTACCAGACACTGGGTGTAGAACAGCAAATGTAAAAGCTTTCAAGAACTGGCTATAGGTTGAATCATTATTGTGTTATATCCATCAACGATAGAGAGAAGCAAAGCAGACATTTATTAACAGATTATTCTGTCTTATTCTCCGTGTCCCGTCATCTCGTCCTTTGCTGTGAGCAGCTGATGACCAAGCACCCGTCCAAGCGTCTGGGCTGCGGGCTGGAGGGAGAGAGGGACATCAGAGAGCACGCCTTCTTCAGACGCATCGACTGGGATCGCCTCCAGAACAGGGAGATACAGCCTCCCTTCAAGCCCAAAGTGGTGAGTCCTGTGCACAGGGCACACACACACACACACATACATACATATCTATGTATACATGCACAGAGGACATGCATGTAGACATTAAAGGTGCTATGTGTAGCATTTTTAAACATCAATATATCATTATCAAATTAATTGTTATATCTTGGTATAATTACTGTAAACAAAAACCCGGTGGCACACAATGTAAAATGCAGCGTAGAGGCTGCCAATGTTCTCGGCTCTGGTCTCATTTGTTTACAGTAATGATACTAATATCTCATAATTAATGTGGTAATGATTTATTGATGTTATAATGCCACACATAGCACCTTTAATGAACAACCATATGCACAGTCACTTGTCGGAACATAGCGATGCGCTCACATGCACACACAAACATGCAGAAATGCAGAAAAAACAAGACGGGTAAACAAATAAAACTGCATATTGCATATATCTAAACAAGCAGCAAGAACAGATGGGATCATCACTAAGAGGCAAAGAAGACATCGGGTTTTTTTTCCCGCCCCACAGTGACATGTAGGTGGATGCGTCTCTTTTTACTCAGCTGAAGCAAGAGGTTTTATGCCGCTCTGCTGTATTCTCTCCTCCCTTGGGGATTATGTGTTCTTGTCTGCTTGTTTACCAGCTCCTACCTCGGCCTTTCAGTCATGTGTCAGAACACACAAACACATGGAAAGTAACTAGTTAACACGACTCCAGTTGCTGTATTCGGGTAGAGTAACGCCACTTTTCTGTTTTTTCTTCTTCCAAACGAATGTCATTTGAAACTATTTAGTTGTGCTTTTACTTAATTAACTTTTAAGACATAAAAGTAGGAAGAACAATGAGATCTTGAATTCACAGTTCATGAAAATTCAAACAACTTGCTGATGATAGATATTCCAAAATACAACATTTGGTAGTAAACAGTGTTCAAATCCAATTTAAACAGGTGTTGCATAATTTAACAATCTGGACAAAGTTATTCTTATATAATTTTGAGTTTGTCATTGCGGAAGTAAGCTGTACATTTCAGACTTAAACATTAGTTTTTTGGAATGTTGGTGAAATGTTTAAAATGAGATTTATATAAAAATCTTTCTTGACTTTACCTATTGCTTTTATATGAGCTGAAAAGGAAACATCCCCAAATCTGAACCATTCAAATATTTGCAAGGACTACACACACACACACACACACACACACACACATTCCAGGGTTGGGGTCAATTTCCCCAAGGCGATCATTAAAGTTTGATCTAATCTAATTTAATGCACTTTCAATTCAATCACTTCAGGAAGTCTTTGACTTTAATATTCTAAAACTGAAGATCATTTGCCATAAAAAAAAAAATGTTCTCATATCCAAACTCTTAAGGAATTGTCACAAGAGACAGATCTATGAATATTATGGATTATTATGGAAATTGGAGTTCAATTTACATTCTGAATTTATTGCAGTGAAAGTGAATTAACTCCAATTGCAAGGCATCCACGCTCTCTCTCTCTCTCTCTCTCTCTCTCTCTCTCTCTCTCTCTCTCTATCTCTATTTCTCCCTCTTTCCTCTCTCTCCTCTGTCTCTCTCACACACACACACACACACACTATCCCCATGCTGAAGCATTGTGTCACTGCAGACTAAAGCCCTCCTCTCTGTCAGACATGGGCTAAAGTAGCCTTGAAAATGGGTTCTGAAAAATAGATTTGAAATACGTGATAGTGATATTTCACTTTGGTACGTCATTTTCATTTCCCAGCACCCTCTCTTCCACATGACTTCACAAATAGTCATCTTCCAATGCTCACCCCTCATGCAATGTGCAGTCCCCACCAGTTTTTTAGAGTGTACAGTGGAAAGTAACAGGAAAGATAGTGGGGAGATTGAGGAGATGACATGCAATAATGTTAACGGAGTGTATTCCAGCCCATGATATTGCAGGTACTTGGCACGCTCCTTTTAAGCCCACTGAGCTATGGCAAACATGTCCCCAAGCTATTAATAATTGCAAACAGGCAAAATTACTTCTGAACTATAATTACTATAATTACAATAACTATAATTTGTTGGTTTATTTCTGTTAGTGTGTTTATTCTGTGATTCTGTGTGATTTTAAGGCTAAAAGATGCAAATAAAAGTGAGCGACATTGCTAAGGGCCACCAGGACAGCCAATATGGCTAACTAGCTGTGCGTTGACCCACACAGGGATATCTGTGACAAAAATGACAAATGTTACATCAAGGTGAAATAATAGCTTAAAAAGTAGGCCTACCCTTAAAAAGGCTTTTGTAAAATCACAATCATTTCTTGCATTTCTTGCTAAATAAAAAAAGAAAGAAAAAAGTGCAAAAGTGGGTCAGTTTCACAGACATGGATTAAATTGTCCATTACAAAGTTACGTTCATAGGCCTTTGAGAGAAGTGAATTGGATTTATTGGATCCGTAGGACACCATGTGAAAGAGCATTATGTGATGAGAAATGTATTTTTGGGCAATGCTGTGAAACGGGGTGAAACATCTGTTCATGTATTTTCTTGACAACAACATTGTCCTGTGTGCTTATAGCAACAAAGCTTAGACAGAACCACGGGCAATGTGACCCAACAGAGCGGCCCAAAAATATTTCCTCTGTTTCCTTCACTGTCTTTGATTATATAAGAAGATCTGGTTACTAGAACATATTTGAATAGATGTTTGACCCTGTGTCTTACTTTGTTATCAGTTAAATATCAGTTAAAATATTATCAGTAAAACCACTAGTTCATTTGGTTCTAGCTGAGGTTAGGCAAAGAAATGGAGCATGTAAGGTTAGGGTTCGGTTTAAGTAATGAGTAGAAAAGGTTAAGTTTAATCAAGAATATTGAGTTGGTTAAAGGAATACACCTGAGGGACCGTCCACACCTCTGACAAAAGGTTTGCTTACAAAGCTAAAGCTAATGCTAATGCTAGCCCTAACTTTTACCATAATCTTAAAAGGAGATTGGCCTGTTGTATGCTAAAGTGTTAGCATGGAGCACGGGAGTGAACAATCTACCAGACACATGGATGATTTTGTGTCTATGTTTCATTTAAGTTAAGTTAAGTTAGCCTAAATTAAGTGGCCAATCTCCCAAAAAGATTAACATTAGCTTTGTTAGCAAAACTTTTGTCAGAGGTGTGTACAGTCTATCCATCAAATATTTACTGATATTTGTGGTTTGGCTTGATGTATGATTAGTGTGATTAGTTTGATTTAATATATGACAACACTATTTGAATAATTGCACTATATGGAGAAACATAGCTTAAGCCACACACTTGCATCACACACACACACCAACACCACCCTAACTACCAGCACATCTGCAATACATGACGTAAATTAATCTCATTAATCTAATAAATGCAACAGATTTACCGTACATGATTGCACCATATGTTCTTACGTCTCATTAGATTTACATAATTGCACTTAAATGAATCAGAGGAGTACATTCTGAACAAACAACACACTTAGACATGTGAAGAAAACACTCGACTTGGGCTGGCTGATGTAATGTGACTAGAATCCCTTGTAACATTCAGCAGGCACTCCCATCCAGAGTGGCAGACAGTGCCAGGAAATGTACATGAAGTTAGGATGCTACTGTAGGTCCCAATAAGAAATGAACTTTTTACCTTGTCAGTACTGATGTAATCCTCTACCCACTCCGCCAGACAGTGTGCTTACACAGGCTGAGGGGAAAATCTGTATTTTAGTGTCTGGTCTAGCTGTCAGGGATATCAGCATTCAAAGTCAGGGATTTAAATCCTTTCATATTGATTGCTGCACAACCAGAATCAGAATCAAGTTTTATCATCCAGTGATGTTAACATGTAGCCTACTAGGAATTTGATTTGATCTTAAACGAGTACACCAACTTTTAGGGAGTTTGGGCCATTATGTGACGAGAGGTTTGACACCAAAATCATCTCTGTGTCTCAGGTAGACAGTTCTGTCTGGTGTGCATGCTAACACTTTAGCATACAGCATGTTAAGTAATCATTAGCGATTAGCATTATCCTAAAAGTGAGAAAATGAGAACAGCAGCTCTAAGGCTAGATAGTTAAATAATTTTAATGATGCATCTAAACCTGCCACACTTGTTTAGGAGATATAAAATTTGACCCAAAAAAAGTACTTTCACTAGACAGACAGCTAGCTAGCTGCTAGCTAGCCAGACAGCTACAGTTTGTGCGCTGTTGATTCGTAATGGACTTCACTAATGATAAAGACAAATTATTAAAAAATTATGAATCTACAGGCCACAGGATAAAAAAAACAATATTAACTTTGGATTACTAAAAAGTTTATCTTCATACTTTGAATAATGCTAACTGCCTACGATGACTTAACATACTGTATGCTAAAGCGTTAGCATGCGCACCGGACAAAACTATCTGCCAGAGACACAGAGATGATTTTGGTGCCAAACAGACAGATTATACAGACATGTACACACATCATACAGTCTTCACATAGTAAAATAAAAGATTTTTTGCAGCGCACAATATACAGAATTACTACTTTCAGCTCAGAATGAATTTACTCTCATGCATGACAAGTGGTCCGAGATTGAAATATAATACTGCCTCAACATGACCCCTTTTAGTAAAGTCAAAACACATCTGCAGGCATAGGCTATATATGGCATGTATTATATGGGCCATAAGTAATTTCAAAGACACCCTCAATGCATAATTGATATAACTTCCATACATTATGAATGTATATCTCATATAGCTGTCTTTATGCTGCACAGCAAGGAGTGGTTTTGAAATCCCTTGTGTACACACAAGCATAATACACTCTCTCTCTCTCTCTCTCTCTCTCTCTCTCTCTCTCTCTCTCTCTCTCTCTCTCTCTGATTCTCTCACACATACATGCACACAGTTTTCATACACTATATTTAAAAAAAAAAAAAAAAACGTCAAGGAGGCAACAGAGATAAAGTAGGTCACTCAGTGTCTTGTGTGTGTGTATATACGTATATGGGTGTGTGTGTGTGTATGTATGTGTATGTGCGTGCGCGCACCTTACATATTCAGTTTAAATATGTAGTTTTCTTCTGTTTCACCCCTCAAGGGCGCCCCTCCCTCTAATAAGGTGAATCCTGGCCTCTGTGTCCCCGTAGTCTCTTGCTGGATACATAAGCTGTGTGTGCCGGGAATGCTGTGTGTGCTTTGTGTGTGTGTGTGCGGAAGTGAAAGAAAGTGAGGGTTAAAGACTGACGAGAGTAGGGTAGGAAAGTTGTCATGGGGTCAGTTGCATGTATGTGCCGTCTGTGTGTGTATGTGCTGCATATGAGTGTGTGGGAGGGGGTCTTCCATTTCAGAGAGAGAAAGAGAGAGAGGGGGGGAAAGCTTCTGTGCATGTTCAGTGGTTCTGCTTGCATGCATGCAATCATGTGCATGTCCATGGCACAGTGCATGCATGCATGGGTTCTGGTTATGAATGCGGGTATGAGTGTGTGATGAGAGAGAGAGAGAGAGAGAGTTTCTGACCGCTCCCTCTAACCTCCATAACCCCATAACCATCCGTCACGTCCATCCCACTGCCATGTAACACAGTCCTGTTTCCGAGTCCATTACCGCCAAATAGCTTGTCATTAAACCCGCTCCGCCCCCGCTCCCTCACCGGGTCTAACCCCTGTCTCTCTAATCCCCTCCTCCTCTTCCCCCCCCCCCCTCCTCCTCCTCCCTCCTCCTCCTCCGTTCAATCTCACTTCATCCGCCTGTGACGGCTGCGGAATTGCAATCAATACACCGGCAGCACCCAGCTGAGAGAATCAAAACCATCTGTATCTATTGGACAGGGGGGCTGGGAAAGCTCGGAGGATGCAGCCTGAATCCTATGTGGTAGAATGAGTGTGAGGACGAGCCACCTACCGTACAGTGTAGGCAAACAACAGGTGGAAGCCCGTTAATTAAACGGTTAGTGTTAGTATGGTAATTTCCCGTACGAGCGGGGAAAACAGGGGTAATTTCATGCAAACAGAACACATTTGACATCCACACGTCGGACGCCCCCGCCCGTCCGCGGCCGACCATCTGCGCGGCCGACGGGGAGGGGAGAGCGACGGGGGGAAAAGTAGGTCAAATCGGAAAGTTGCTGATTAATAGTGATGGGAGCAGTGAATGGAGGGAGGGGAGGAGGGCGAGAGTGAGTGGGAGGACTTAGTCACCGCACAGAAGTCTTGGGAACACAGTCCGAGGCAGGGGCGCACACACCTTGGATACGCGCACACACACACACACACATAAAACTGGCGATATGGACAAGCTGTGAGTCATTGTAGCTGTAAAAGGATGAGAGGCGCAGACTCTTGCAACTTGACTGAGTATGTCTGCCTTTCCTCTTTTAGCTTGCGGGACACAAGAGGAAGAGTTTTACCATTTTTAAAAAAAATATATATATTTTTTTTTCAGTTTATTTTTTCTAATGTGAGGTCAAGGGTGTTGGTATTTTCTGAATGGGAGGTTTGGTACATTTGAGTATTTGTCTTAAAGGCCCTGTGGCACACACTGTTGAAACATAGTAGTCCCACTGCTGGCTTTGTTTACAAAGTGATTTATTGGATTGAAGATATTTTTCACAAATTTTACATGTTTAGAATCTGTAAAGATTTATATTTGTAATGGTTGTAAAATTGGAGTAAAACAGACCTGTAATTGAATTCATTTTAATTCCTTATTTTCATAAAATAAGGGATAGTAATTACCAAAAAGTAGATGAATTCCATATAGCTTTTCAGAGATCCCATTGTTATATATTGTACACATATAAATGTGGATTAAATGATTTTGTACTGAAATTTTGTGTCATCGCATGAAAAACATGACTTCCATTTCAACTAAAAATAACTTGGCCAGACAGGTCTGTTTTCATTTTTTGTATTTTAATTTTTCTGTTCTGTTGAATGTATGTTATTAAGCTCAGATGAATGACTCTCTTCAGTAAGCCGCTCACCACCAATAACAACATAACAAGTTAACAAAACAAGGCGGAATATTAGGGAGACGACAAGACAACAGCGGAAAGCTCCCCAGGCTGGCGGCTTGGATGGCAGAGAGAGAGAGATAAGAGAGAGAGAGAGGGAGAAAGAGGGAGAGAGAGAGAGTCTTGGCACAACTCTTAATGGAGGCAGGCACTCATTTATCATCCTAAGTAGCTGAGCGTTCTTTTAATATGCTTGAGTGCAGAGGCGTGTGCGTCCTTATGTGTGCAGAGAGAGAGAGAGAGAGAGAGAGAGAGAGAGAGATTGAAGACAAAAGTAGGTCAAATATCCATGTAGGACACCATGTCACCATGTATGGGAGGATGTATAAACAACATAATGCTTCAGTCTCATTCTGTAAGGTTTTGGCTGAATCACCCAATGTGAAATAACAGCACCAGCCATGTGCGTTTTTTTTTGTGTGGTTTTTTTGCCAAAAGGACAAATCTGTCGTCTCATAATACAACGATCAATAGATGCGTCACTTTTTCAAAAGGCCATAGCGCGTTTAGAGTCATATTTTTTGCTTTTGTTCCTATTCAGCTAATCCTTTGAGCTCCAGTCGTCTTTTAAGGAGTGGAATCCCGTTATGGGAGACCGGCTCTTATGTAGTAGTTTTCTAGTCAGGGTCCTCGCTTCTCAAAATTTTCTGTATGTGTTCAGCATCGACGCGCTGCATCTGAAACACTTGGCAGAAACCTTATCTGTGCTCCGGTATCCATGGGTACCTCTTATTTCCACGCAGGGCTTAGCAGCTGCTTCAGGGAGAGGGCTCCTGCAGTTGCTGCTGTCAGACTATTGGAAAATAAAAAAAATCAACATTTATATAAATATTTTTTCACTTCGAGCACTCTGACGCCCTGAGCTCTAAAACCATGTCAGAAACATGCAGTCCCTACATCCTTTCTGTTGGAAAATAACAAGAAAACGACGTAGAAATGCAGCAGAATAAATGAAATGTTTTGTAAAGACTCAGCGCTGTCAGTTTGGCAGCTGCAACAAATTCCACCGCCGCATATGCTTTGCGTACACGCTGGTTTCGGATTATTGCTCGAGAGCAGAAGCCCGGTGTCAGAAGGAGTCAGTGTGTTCCGATCCGGAAAGGGACGTTTCGGCGCCGGCGATTGTCGTCGGGGATCAGAGCGAGAAACGTCCGGCTGGGCTTGAGCGACGGACGGCCAGTGATGGATAGAAGAAGACAAGTCGACATGTTTCAGAGAGAGAGAGGGAGGGATGCTGGGGTATTACCCATCAATCTCTGTTATCTGCTGTGTGTGTGAGAGACACAGAGAGAGAGAGAGGGAGGGAGAAAGAGAGAGAGAAGGTAACACACATATACACATTTGCTCCCTATCTTGAAGTGTGTGTCCTGTCTTCCGTCCACTCGCTGACAGGGTGGCAGTGGCTCGGAGCGAACGTCACCTGTCAGTGGCAAGAGTCAGAGGACGGACGGTTAAAACAGTGGAGCCTCAGGTCCCGCACACACACACACACACACACACACACACTGTCAGAACGCGCACATGTATGCTTGCCCAGACACTCGTGTACAGATTCAGACACACACATACTGCCACACAAACACATACCGGTATATAGGCACAGGCATTCACACACACACACAAATACTGACACACACACACACACACACACAGACGATGACGACTTGACTGTGAATGTAGGGCAGCAGCAGAGAAGGCCACAGTTAGTCACTATGTCTAACGTTTCAAAGCCAAACCATAGCTAGTCCACAAACACTAACGAGCGAAAGAGACTGGAAGAGAGAGAGAAAAACAAAGAAAAAAACTGCAGACCAGGGGCTATCTCTCTCCCATGAAACTTTCCCTCTTTTCACGCTTTCTCCCAAAACGAGTGCTCGTTGTTGTTTTTTGCCGTGGATCAATGGAGGTTTTTCCGCCGACAGCGCGGCACACACAGGCCTGTTTTTGGTGGCAGAGCGGTGTGGATCTATAGCGAATTCCACTGGGGGGACAGTTCCTGAACCTGATCCAAGTCCCTCATACGCTAAAATGAACCATGAGGCCAAAGTGTACCGTGCACCGATGTTTATTTCTATGACAACAGCGTTGAAAGTTCAGCGGTTACCGTCTTAAGCGCACAAGCTGAATTACCAATTCAAGAACATTGATTTCAGTGGAAATGTCCTCTCTTTCTCTCCCAGCGCTGTGTTAAGCCCCCATGGCATTTTGGCTTCACAGAGCCGCTGATATTCCCAGCCTCCTGCACAACAGTGTCTCCCTAGGGAACATGAAGGTCTATTAAATGATGCACTGTGTCTTTGTGTGTGTGTGTGTGTGTGTGTGTGTGTGTGTGTGTGTTAGTGTTAGTGAATGCATGCGTCTGTGTAGGTAAGCCCAGTGTGTAGGTGGAATAGCTGATGAGGATAGAGAAGGATGATGAACGAAGCCCTCTCTCTCTCTCTTGCTCTCTCTCTCTCTCTCTCTCGCCTTTCTCTTGCTCTCTTTCACTCTTTCAAGTAAAGATAGAGAAGAATGACTTAAAAGCACCTTGAAGTCGAAGTGAAGTGAACTTACGCTGCTCCGTTGTTGCTGTACCCATCTTTAATAATGTGTATTGGACCATTTGATTTAGAGTACAGTTGTGGCTATTTACAATGCTCATGGTAGGGTGACTTGGTTTGACAGCAGTATACAGAGTGATGCTGCAACATGCCTTCACACATCTCATGGAAATGTGACCATATACAGGTTTGCCCTGCATTTTAAATGGCCGTAACTGTACGAGTAAGGAAAATAATAAGTAGCAAACATCTATTCATCTATAACATGTACGCCAAAGAAAGACAGAACCCAACAAGATAGGCAAACTTCAAACAAAGAAGCAAGTCAAACAAAAGAGACAGACTTCAAAGTAAACATGTTGCACTTCCACCTTAAAGGTCCGGTGCAATGAGAATTGCATTTCTCAATTTCATGGTATAATTTAACGAAGGACCTGTTAATGTAAAGTTACCCAAATTATTAGAACTGTCAGCACTGTGGAAATTTGGAAACATTCTTTGAAAAACCCTCCATCTGGTTGTCAACAGACTCAAACAGATTTAGAATTCCAATCTACTTCCTGGTGTAAATGATGTCACTTACACCCAGGTTTTAATGAATGCTCTGATTGGTCGACAGTATGCAAAGTTAATCAGGTGTCCCATAGTCTGTCAGACAATAGTGGAAGGTTCGGCTCTCACTCAGTCCTACAAGCTTTGTACCATCTAACCATCAAAAACTCAAAAAAATGATGCTCATTGTGTTCAACAATCAACATCAAACTTTACCTGACTGAGTTGGAATCACTGCACTTTCACTGCATCTTTAAGGACCTGATCTGAAGTCAAGGTCGTCTCTGATGGCCTTTTTAGGTTAGCTGGTCGAAGGCTGTGAAGTGGAATGTCATTCATCCAACACACCATGTCTAGATGACAAATTGAGGCCTTCACAGGTTCACACCAGAGTGTTGCGGCCAGAAAGTGATGCAACTGATAGCACATCAGATATTGGCACAAACTAAATGTAGTAATACTTAACATAACAATACTTAACACACTTAATATAATACTAAATCAAGCCTGTATTAAGCACTACTAAATATCAACAATGGCACTTTTTTATCTTGAAAGCCATTACATGCGCACACATCAGGTAGGTGTCTTTCAAGAAGTCAGGGGAGATATCATTGAAGCGACAGTAATGAGATGCACACCCACATCCCCCAGCATGTATGTGACCTTCCTTTGTTGAGAACGTCTCTGAAGTGCTAATTCTGCGGCCATGTGACACCATCCGTTTCCACGTCTTTGATACGATTTGATTATCCTCTCATCACGGAAACATGAGAACTGTTTTGATGTCTCCTGTTCAATATTGACGCTTCGCCTCCCTCTTTGGAACATGCTAATTAACCCCTTTGTGATCTCGTCGCACATCGATGCTATTGCTAGTTTGCTATTTCAAGCTATCCTTTGTAACATAATTAGATTTGACAGGGGGGGGGTCAAATGCTCAAATGCACAAAAGCATGCGCATAATACATCTTAGCCATGATAAAGGAGCAGGTTATTAGGTCAGAGCCAACACAGCAGAGGCCCTGACACTGTTTCCCCTCACTGAAGCAAACCCGGGCCTTGTTTATTCAAAACTGGATCGCTGTTCCACAGCTGCGCCAACGTTAACTCGGCATCCAGGAGACGCAATTGCATAATGATCCAGGTGAACGGGATGTAGAGCATGTAATCTGAGGTTATTGTTGCAATAAGGACATACAGTAATAGGAGAAGTAAAGCGGAGGATCAGGTGTAGAATGGGCCATGGGACAGGAGGAAGGGGCATGGACTCATAAATTATTTCAATTTGGCACAGTTACATTTCTGCTAGTAAATAGGGTGAAGCGGATGCACTCACTAATGTTGCTTGTTGTTTTTGTCTGAGCATTTAATTGCCAAGCCCTGTGTTTGTGTGTTTTCTTTGTTTTTAATGGGTGATGATGATGAGGTTGATGACTGATGATGTCTGATGATGCCTCCGATGGTGTGTGTCCTGTGCTTTGGGTCCATTAGTGGAAATCGTGACAAAAACCCGATTCTGCCGAACGCACCGCCTCTTGCCTTCTCAGAATCGATGTCCTTGTGCGTATTTTTTTGCGGCCGCTCCGACTTTTTTCCATGTCTGTTTTGTAGTCGCTCGCCTTTCTTCTCTCCTTCATCATGTCACGCGCCTCATGTCTAACGTCTCCCTTCCCATCTCTTGTCTCTCTCTCTCCCAACAGTGCGGCAAAGGAGCAGAGAACTTCGACAAGTTCTTCACGCGCACCCAGCCGCAGCTCACGCCGCCGGACGAGCTGGTCATTGCCAACATCGACCAGGCGGACTTCGCCGGCTTCTCGTTCATCAACCCGCAGTTTGTCCACCCCGCGCTCAACAGCGCCGTATGAGAAGGACAGGGGGAACCATCTCCCTGAGGAACCTCCCTGCTCACTGCCGCCCACTAAAACCAACCGCCAAGCTAACATCTGACCACAACTTGATCAAGGCCCAAACTAAACCTCGATGTATTGATTTTATTAATAAGCAGAATTCTAGGACATGGATATTTGTTCTGTGTAATGACTTTGCCAGTATAAATAGATTAGCCAGCGTAAAATGTAAAGGCTGCCACAATTTCCTTGATTTTGACGATGAGGGTGCAGACAAGGATGTCCTTCTTTTCCGCTGCAATTTGTACTGGAAAGCCTATTACCATTATTACAGGCATTGAGATGGGAGAATGGGTGTCGTCTTTATTAATCTATGCCAGTATATGATGTAATTAAGAGAATAATTAAGGAACTTTTAATTGAAATACCATTTAAGGGATGGATTAACTCATTTTGCAAAAACTGATGTCTCTCAGCAACTGTTCATTCTTTACAAATCTCAATGGATGCCCATTACAGCCTGCAGAACTGGTTCGGCGGCTCACACTATATTCTATATGGATCATTTTCACTATATAGATATTGTGTGATGACCTGAAAGCCGCTCATAGAAGGCAGTTTAGAAGCTAAAGCCAAATATGAAGGACAGGGGGTGCCAGCGTTGAAGCAGCACCTTGTGATTTAATGTTTGTATACTGTATCTTGTTTACAGTTTTCTTCCCCTTTCTGTTGTTTTCACGGTGATGGTGAGATTCTATTTTAGTACAACTCAATTCTAGCCCGTCTCGCGTTCCGGTGTGTGTAGCAAATCGACTTACGAATTATAACTCAATAATATACAGCCTGTAAAAACGCAAATATGCGAGACGCACATGCATGCACATGTGTCGGGGGGGGAAACATATTGATCAAATCCGATTCGTCATAACTATTAGTTGAACTGTTGTCACCCTGTTCATATTGTAGTTTGCCTGGTTTTTAAAACACAGCTACACACACACACACACACACTAGCACAAAACTGACACAGCCTTTTCCTAGCCCTTACTTGAGCTGCAGGTCGTATTCTTCCCTCGTCATTCATTTTAAAACCACAAGGTTTTAATAATCAGTTTAGTATGTGGGCAGCGGCAGACAACATGTCATATCTACCTTGAGAAATCGCACCTAAAGAGTTTACAGTTTGTCATTTTCTAACACTATTCAGTGTTAACTGCTCTGTCTGTCCCATCTGCACGCCCACGACTAAAATGAAGCCTCCCTACAGCCATAAATGTCTTTACAGGAGCTGCTTTTAAATCCAGTTCCTTCAAAGGAAATCACCCAAACTTGCAAGGACGTTTCTTTTGTTGTTGTCATTTTTAAATTTGTAGACTATAAAATAAATTGATGTCAAGTCATTGTTTTCTGTATTAACCATGCAATGTTATATTGCATATCATGCCCTCATATATAAAGTAGATGCAACCCATTTGTCTGGTTTCTTGGATACAGAAGAAAACGGAACATCTCCATTGACCGTGCTTTGTTGCCCTGGCAACAAGCTTGTCCTGTATCCAGGATCCAAGACGATCATATTAGTCGGAATCCTTTTTTGCGTGTCCTTTTTTTTTCTTTTCTGTAATATCTCTTAAATAGATTAGTTTTTATTCTCCTCCGCTCTTGTGATCTCATACATATTTTTCCATTAGATCAGATTCATAATATTTTAATGTATCACATACCAGTGTGTAACTCCTTTGTAAATATTCATGAGTTATTTAAAAAAAAAAAAAAAAAAGTATAGCAACTTACAGTTTTTATACCAACACCTGAATGTGCTTTTATTACATTAGATAAGTTCAACGTATATTTCTATGTAAAAAAAGAAACAAAAAACAAAAGTACCCAATACAGATCAACTTTGTAACAACTGGGTGTCTTTCACAGAGTCCAGATTTAGCAAGTTGTGACGGATATCTGTGCGACTCGTTTTGGCAGATTTATCAAAGCAATTTTTTTCAGTTATCTCTACTCATATCCAATGTTTTTTGAATGCAAATAGTGTGTTGACTGGACGCGTGCCTGGCTGTCGACCGTCCCTCCTGTATCTGCATGCTGTTGGTAGGGATCATCCATGCATGTCAACTAAATGCTGCATGCTACGAAGTATGAAACCCCAAGGAGTTCCAACCTTAACCATAGATCTAGATGAGTCGCCAAAATTCAACCTGGGCCCTTACACATCAAGGACCTTAAGAGTGCTGATCTGAGACCAGCTAGGCTCTTTAAGATGCTGTGTGTAGGATTTTGTCATTACTGGATCACAGTCAAATAAAGTTTTGATGACACAGTCTAGCAAAAGTGAGAAGTCGAAATCTCTAAGTGAGCTATAGAACGTACTGTAGAACCCAGTCATTATTATTATCTATAATAATTAGATTAGATGACATATTTACTGACAATCCCACACAGATTACTTCTAAAGTGAAATGTTTTTCTTTTCCTGTGACCTGGCCAGTGGTTTCTAGATCAGTCCTCTTACCTGTAGAAGCTCGATATATGTGGTTCCCTTTCCCTTTCCCTATTACAGGGCAATGTGGAACACTGAATCCAGATCTGTTGTGAGGTGCGACTCAGTAGCACTGCTCTTTTGCTAGACCAGTGGGACCACTTGCTCTCTAGTGTCTCATTAATGGGGTTTATGTTATGATGTGTAATGTCGTGTTGTCAATTTGTAGCCGTTTTGTTTCTTTTATTTTATATTTTGTCATGTGTTGTCGATGTCGTCGATTTTATTTCTCTAGCTTCTGCTCAAGTAATTCAGGAATGTTCAAAGGAAATATCAACGTAGAAAACTCATATCTGACTGATATATATAGTTAACTATTGAAACCTTTGTAATATTTTCTCCCTGGTTTTTCTAAGGGTTGTGTTCTCTCCCTGTGTCTCCTGTCGTGTAACCTTTTCGCCTGTGCCAAACCAGAAAACGCCAGAACCCGATGATAGCAGCGTTGCACTAGCTGTAGTCGTCCTGACGACTCTCTCTCTCTATAGGCTGACACCTGCCTAAAGCCACACCTGCTGTACACACTCTGTCCGCCGCGCAACATACTGCATGTAGCCATGAGTGCACCGATGCACGTCGGTACAATGTACAATGCCAGTCAGTTAGGTAGTAGATTTTCCTTCCCGTGTAGCCTGTCCCACCCTGGGCAAAACTGCATCTGAATTTCAACTTGTGGAGCATTTGATTTAACATCTACAGCCTCTAAAGTCGATTGTAGAAAAGTGAGAGAGAATTCTCCTAATACGTACTCAAACAGAATGTACTGAACAACAGCTTTGCCCTCATCTGAGCCTGTCCTAACCTGCACCGCTCTATGTGTCCATCCCATCCCATTGATAGCATCCGCAATGGCAGTAAACGAAAAGCTGTTCTCCTGTCTCCCTCTTCCAAGAGATGTTTTCAAATCCTTTAACTGTAGGTCCCAGTGAAAGTGGGCATGAGAAAACAAAATTCTTCATCCTCCTCCTCGTCCATCTGTCCATTCTCTCAGTCGTAGACAATTGGCCATACCATGAAATATCGTAGAGCGTTAGCTACAGCACAGTCCAATGGGACATTAGCACTTTCTAGCCCAGTAAAGTTGATTCACCTCTTCCTCCATCTTTGTGCTTTACAATTGACACACCTGAAAATTCTTCTTTCACATTTTACCCACGCAAAATGCTTCTACATCTGGTCAGTAAATCAGAATTCTCAGCACATACATTGGGGCCAATGTCTTCTACAATCAGAAAACTGTCCGACTTGCCTCGCCCTTCTGTGTGAACATGCTTGCTTTACCTTTTACCTCCCTGTGCCTATTAAAGACTGAACGATTTAGCGAGTTGGCGAGTCAACAAGTGAGTTTCTATCAAGAATATCCAAGGATGGGGTGATGGGTGGGGTTGAAGAACAATAAACAGGTGATTGATGGGGATTGGCTGGAGGAATGAAGGGACGGCTGAGTGAAGAATGGTTTGATGGACAACCCCCTCTGCCTCGTCCCTCCCCTGTCTTTTACGGTACGCCCCCCTCTGTCTCGCTCCTGCGCTACCTACTCCTCCTTCCTCAGTGCCTGGGCAATCAATCCGTCATCTATCTCAACAAAGCCCTCCTATTACCTTTACAATCCCATCCGTTCATGAAAAGCAGCTGTTTGGCCGACAGCTCCTCCTCCTCTCTCCAAATTTCCCCTAATGTACCATGGGAAAGGAATTAGCCAAATGTATTTTTTTTCTTACAGTCGTTCCTTTTTAGGTCCCACGTTTGCTTTTAGATGCACCCTGTTTGACTTCTCCGTGCTTAGTCGATGCTCTCCGCTCGGTTCTATGTCCTGTTTGCTGTTGAAAAGAGAGAACCTGAAGTGAATCGCCATCTCTTTGGCTGTACAGAGCACAGGATCAATGATGCGCGGGAATGCCTTATCTCTTGACCCACACCGTAACATGGTCTCTCACTCTCCTGTCTTTGTTCATTTATAAACCAAGCGCTTCTTCTGTCCTTGTACATAAATGATTTAGATATCTACATAGACTGTAAAAGAAAGAATATATTGTATTTTGCAAATGGTGTATGTTAGTTTTCCTCCCTCCCTCCCCCTCCGTCAGCCTGAAACCCTTAAAACGAGTCTGAGCTACTTACCTTGTAATCGATCGTGTCATTTGTACCTAATGTATGATAATGCAAATAAAAAAAGGAAAATGATGTCCATACTGAAGCAAGTGCTGTTTTTTTTCTTTTTGAAATAGTCACTTGAACTTTATTATAACCCTTATATTGTGACTTATTTGCACAAATATGCATCCTGTCATTGAAGCTGGATGTCAGATCGCTGCAGGATCTTCTAGGTCAGATCCAGCTGTGACGCTCGGTATTTGGGCTTCACCGCAAATGGGACAGGTGCATGTTTGGTTTATTTTGAGAGATGCATCACTGGCAACACCTGAAGTTGCACTGACATGTCCTTGTCAGGTTTCCTCACTCAAAAAGTTGGCAAAGGAAGTTGACTTGGTTGATGCGCAATTCAAATAACACTCTTCAACTTTTCAGTTTGTGGGGGGGGAAAAAAGACCCATCTATGAGATTATTGGAGGCAAAGATTCAAGATAGACACGGTTTATACCCGAGATCTGCTTAATTGGCCCAGCTGAAAGAAAACTCAATTGAAAAATCTATATTTAGCAAATGCTAACTCCCTTTTAGCATTTGCATTTCCTCTACCTTGAGTGCTAGGTAAGTGCGGCTTTCACTTTCCACCTCAGTTCATTCCATTGCACCAGGGCAGATCAATCTATGACAAGAAAGTATCTCCTTTTCTTATCTTGTAGCATTTCTTCTTCACGAGGTAGTACGCAGCAGAGGGTGAAAGGTAAGATAGGTGAGAGAAGCGGTCATGAGACGGAACTGAAGCTATGAAATCATGAGCGCATGGTTATGCTCTTTTGCCCGCCAAGACACCAGACTCGCAATTACAGAAAAAAAATTATTTATGTGATTGAAGCAGCTAGAAAATCATCCACAGGCTAGTGTTGAACGGACTGGTTATGGAATGGTTACATTTCTACCGGATTAGATGTTAGGAATTGAGGTACAGACGTAAGAATTCTGTGTGAAAGTAAGTAATAAAAAACTGCAACATGGTTTAGGCCTCAAGCTGATCATACATGAAGACGAAGGGTGTACACATACAGTAAACACAACAACTGCACATAAAGTTTTCATGACACCGGCGCTGGTATATATAAAAAAAAAGCATGAAACCATGCTGAATTTTTCATTACGCCGCAATGTAACATCTCTGCAGCGGGTCGGTGCTCTGAGTGACATCTGGTTCGAGCCCCTATGACTGCCTCAGGGTCGGAGTTCAACCTTTACCTCGATCCTAGCCAAACCCCTTCCCACCCACACACACACACACACACACACACCTGGCTGCCCGCCTGTCAAACTGCTGTTCTCTCACGTGGAATCCTACGATTCCGCCGTAAGCAACCGGGCCTGACAAACAAAGAACAAGTACTGTTGTCAGGAAGAGCTATAATAAGCATGGTAAACACAGGAGGAGGGAGAGAGCAATGAGTTTAGATATGGCATGTGTGTTATTCTGTTTTTTGGGAGCTCCCAAGTTTTCATATTGCATCTATTGGGTCGTCGTTCCATATTAATCCATACATTCTGCATTTTCAGCACGTGTACCCGCACTTGTCTATCTAGCAATTTGTTCTTTTTTTAGCGTGCGTGGGTGTTTGCATGCATCAGTATGTACGTGTGTGTGTACAGCATGCATGTGTGTGTGCATGCATATGTCAAGGTGTTTGTGTGTGTTGTGTGTGGGTGGACGGGTGTGTGTGTGGTCCAGGCTTCTTCATTAGTTGGATGGCTGAGCTGAGTCTAGATGGTGGAAGAGGGGTGTTGGTGATGGAAGACCATGGTGTAGCAGTCGGAGCTGTCAGGAGGCATCAGGATCGACGGACTGAGGAGCAGCTCAGCCTGGTTGACTAAGGCCTGACTGACACTACACGATCTCTAATAGGTTTCACCTCAATTATGCTGTGAGCACACCTGGGGCTTGTCTTTACAGCACTGTCTCCGCAAGGGAAAGGACACACTGTTAAAGGATTCCATTAGAGGACGACACCGACCTTTTGGGGAGATTGACCCATCGATCAGCTTACCCAATATGCTGACAAGAGGATTGGCGACAAAATCATCTGTGTGTCTCTGGTAGAACGTTCTGTCCAGTGTGCATGCTAATGCTTTAGCATACAGTATGTGAAGTAATCATAGGCGACTAGCATTATCCTAGAGAGAAAATGTGAACTTGTAGCAGCGCTACAAGGTTGGATGGTGAGTTAATTTTAAAAACATTTGTTTAAACCTGCCAGGCTTGTTTAGACAATTGGTAAAATGAACATAAAATTCACCAATAAATGCACTTGTTGGAACTACTTTCAATGGCAGAAGATCTCTCTTCCCGTGAGACTTTGAGCGTAACATTACGCAGGAAGTTAGCAAAGTTAGCATATGGAGAAACTCTAAATTACGTATTGATAAAACACCTTTTTTTATGGAAAGACTTGGTCAAAAATAAGGGGCATTGACAATGGGAGATCTCAAAGATTTCCATCTTTCAAGATTCAAGATACTTAACTGCTTTTATTTTACACGTCATGGCTATATAGATTGGGGCTCAAAGGTGCATAATGTTGGAAGAGTCAAGGCTCTGAGGGGAAACGTATTTCAGAGTTTCTGGCAAAAAGTTCATGAACAAATTCAGGAATTTACTGGTACTAATTTTGATTTTTGTCAGTCTATATATATTATGACACCCACTAATACTTTCTCAATGTAGCACCTCAGATCTGATTCAAACAAGCATACTGGTGGGGAGGCAATTAATAATTAGGAGGTGGAAATCTCAAGAGGAGCCCTTCCATGACTGGTTTATGGAATGGTGTACATATGAACAAACTTCTTATCACTTGAAAAATAGAACAATATATGCAGAAATGGAGCAAATGCCTGATGTATATTGCCTAAGCCTAGGACTAAGCACAACATATCTTTTTATTTTTGTCACTGTATTGATAAAAACCCAATAAAATTCAAACCATTCAAAAATAGAATAAGCCTATGTCCACATAAACTTTAACCTGTGTGTATGCACGTTTGAGGTAGAGGTAAATTGCGACGCTGAATGAAAATGAATGCAGTAAATGCAGTGAATTTATAGTCCCCACTGTTCATAGCCAGGCCTTCACTCACTCACTCACACAAATGACCAAATATACACACACAGACACACATACACACCAGTTTGCAGTCAAAGTAGCTTGTTCTCCATTGATGGAATTCCTACCCAGCCACCTTGACCTCCTCCCTTTTTAGACTCATTCATCTTATTAGTCACTGGACTCCACGACTCAATAGATGGCCTTCGTCTATCTCGCTGAGGACCCATAATTACTGTAGCTGCTTTTTGGCAGGCAGCCAATGCCCTGAACGATGACTTGTTGGCATAGAAAGAGGTTTGGAAGGTTTCCGATGACTCTTTTACAACACGTTGGGGCTCGAGGCTTTTTTGTAAAGCCTTCCATCCTTGCTCTACTTGTGAAAAACAAGCCTCTCATTAAACGTTATCCGTTGATTACACTTTATTGCATTTAGTTAATTGTATAAAAATTGCCTTTTGCCTCTGTCCTGGGCTGTAGCC
Organism: Centroberyx gerrardi; assembly: GCF_048128805.1. Lineage (NCBI taxonomy): Eukaryota > Metazoa > Chordata > Actinopteri > Beryciformes > Berycidae > Centroberyx > Centroberyx gerrardi. The sequence continues at coordinate 4,231,381 of NC_135999.1, read as the reverse complement.
AGATATTTTTACTGCGACCCTTTGTACATTTCTTCACTCATTTCCAGATGACACATAGCTGTTGTCTGATTAGAGGAAGCCCTGCAATATGTTGACTGAAGACCCAGCTGGTGTGTGAGCTTTTGTTTAACACCTATATGTTTCAGTTCACTGGTCTGTCTCGCTCTCTCTCTCTCACACACACACACACACAGCCATACATACACAGCTTCATCACAGTAACTTAGCATCTGCAAGGCTTTCAGGGGAAACTGTTATGAAACCGCCAGAGCTTAGGTAAATATACAACCATGTTGTTTTGTTATGGGAGGCATTATTGGCCTTAAGTAAAACAGAGGGAATATTGTTACAGTTTGATACACATTAGCGTCTTGGTGCATAATGATTCACCCTGGGCCTCTTACATGATTTATGTTTGCATTAAAAAAATGAGCGCACCATGTTTTTATAAGCCAGGACGAGACTAAATTCTTAATTTCCCTGCTAGAATAAGTTCAGGAATTTAAATATAAATATAGAAATTATTAGTCAAAATTCTTTTAGACAGACCAGATCCATAAAAATGGTTTCGGTCCTGTCATTCGGTCCTCCCAGTCCATCACACGGTACACTACCTATACATTATTTGCTTCATCCTCCAAAGTCTGAACTGTGCAGAGAAGATACTGACATCAAACTAGGAGACAACCATTGTTCTGTGTCTAATCCATTAAACGCATGCCTGTTATTCTCAGGGGGAAGACTAGGGGTTTTAAAACTTCAGCATCTGAGGGAGGACGCCTTTGAAAAAATTGCACTGGAAATGTATTTTTATTTTTATTTTTTTCACTCAGCTGTCTCTCACTTCGCCTTGTTCTGGCCAGCAGGCGGTCAGGTTGTCCACAATGCCTGCGGGTTGCCATGTTTGTGGTTAGTAGTTGTTGTCCAAAGCAGAGGAGGGAATAGTGGAAGGTGGAAGACATAGGTTTGCCTGAACAGCTTTTACAGTATATGATGATGAAATGTGTGAGACATAGGCTTCTGAGAAGTAGTGACAGAAGATGGGAGGGAAAGGACCTGCCTGACTTGCAGTGGGGTCGCCGATAGGTTACGTGGAAGTTCATGAACGCCTCTTAATGGACTCGTGCCTCTAATCAGAGTCGGAAACGGAGTGTGCTAGTTAGTCATACGCACTGCTGTGATTCGCCAGATGCTCCCAAATGATTGAATGAATGACCATATGCTCGGAGATGCTTAGCGCTAAATTTAGTCTGACAGCAATTCAGATTCTGTGTAAAGTTGTTCCCTCTTAAGCACGTGGCCCAATACCATCACAAGCCTTTCACATTCATATTTCATCAACTCCGGATAGTATTCAAGAATTAAGCTGGGTTTATTGAATAGGAAGCTCAAATCGCTTATTTGGACAGTCGATCTAATCTGCAATTAGGCTGTTACCTCTGTCAAAATCACTCTTTAGGGATTATACAGTAGGCCTTACAATTCACTATGTCACAACATACAAAACACAATCCCAACCATCGTTTGTGATTTGACGGGGAAGCCATCTCAAATGGTTAGAAACAAACAGGAAAGATAGTGACAGGAAAAAGAGGAGACACCATACTGTTCACGCTCATGTTTTTTGTCTCTTTGTACTGAAGTTGTCAGAACTTTGCCTGTACTCCAACAACAAATATGAAATCTTTGTCTTGTGCTTTGTCACATATTTTGTTGTTGTTGTTTGAGAAACAGATGCATGACCTGTAAAATACACCTTTCTTAAACTGATAAAATGCTATCTGACTCACTGAAGCTAACAAAAGATGGGCGCATACTATGATGTAAGCATATATTTTCCCAGGCTGTTTTAGAAAGTTTTGTAAATTTGTAGTAGCCTACAAAACGGTGCAGACCAACTCCTTGGCATTTTCAAAACTGGCTGCTCAAAGGATACAGACTTACTGGGCGCTAATGTTAGCATGTTGGCTATTGTTTTGTGTTTTTGACACAATGATGTAACATAATTGCTGGCCTGTTAGCATTTTGTGACTGAAGCAAGTCACTTTTTACGGTTGTACAGTTGTCTGACAACAAAAGCATAAAGATATGTCAATGACAAGACCTGTTTCATGCTATATGTTTCATTGAAATTCAAAATAAGTGATGGCAGACTGATTTGGAGGTGACGGACAGAGGGCCTCTTAACATTACAGGCAATAGCGAGAACCCCTTCCTCTCTCTTCTGCATTACAATTCCACTTTGTTTCTATCTAATACTGCATTCACCTGAAAACTCCAGTAGCCTACTTAAGTGGCGCTATAGGAAAATTCAGCTCAACACATCAAGTTAAAAACCAGTCAGAGTTCTGGTTCTTCTTTGTTCAGCCAGTCATTGACAAGTATACCGGAGGTGAATTTGCCGCATTCTTTAAACTTTCAGATGGTGTATGACTTTGCTTACAACTCCCAAATGTAGCCAGTGCACCCAGTTGTTTTGGCCACAATGTTGTCATTTTGATAGCGTGCACCCCATCGCCTGTTTCCACGCAAAGCATGAATCAGATGTGATGTAGACGTGCCTCCGTACAGGATTGGCTGAACAAAGAAGAACCAGAACCACTGGCTGATTCCAGAGGAGGTTTTTTCTTGATGTGTGGGGGGGGGGGGGGGGGGTGAATAGCTGAATTTTCCTAGGCCTACTTGGTGGATTTCTCATTTGTGGCTGACTGTAAAGCATGAGCTCACATGTATCACTCACAATAATTGCATGTGTGTTAAGTGTGCTGATCAGGAGCATCCAGACTCTGCAGAAAACTTCATCCATGTCGTTTTGACGGTGTCCTGGACTTCCAAGTCATTGCTTTAAACCAAGTCATTCCAACGGTTATTCCCACATCACGTGAACGCAGCATCTTTCCCCTCTCGGCTGCCCACCTGGAGGTGCGAGGGGAGAGGTGAGGTGCGGAGTTGTGTGCCACGTGCCACGCGCCACGCGCTCCGCACTGGCTTGGGTAGTAGTGGAGCGCGCGCGCTACGCAGCCGTCGTCCGCCACACAAGCTTTTCCGCGCGCCAAACCGGAGACAACACGGACCGACGGAACAGAACAGAGGAGAACAACAACAACAACAACAACAACAAGAGGAGAAAGAAGGAATAGAGAAAGGAGAAGGGCGCTTTACTCAACGAGACTTCTCCGTGAAGGTAAGAATACGTTTATTGTATTATCTTTTGTGTGTGTTTTGTAAAGCTAAATCTCAATAGTCGACATTTTTTAACTGCGCTCCATACAAATGACTGAGAAATGCGTTGTTGATAGTTTCGTTGATGCCACTTAATGCCTTTTTTGGTGTTCGTATTTCTAAAAATGTTTTGCTAACGGTTAAGACAGGACTTGTATGAATACATGTTGCCAAATAGACTTATGTCGTTTTAACGGCGTACCACCACAGCCATTATTGCAAGTGCAAACCGACCTAAACTCAGGATACCCACCTTTTTAATTAGGGGAATAGAGTTAACCCACATTTTTAGGCTGACATAAAATGTTATGACATAAATACACATTATACATTCTAGTTAGTAGGCTATTATCAAACTGACGACGAGTTATAGCCTATTTACGCCTACGCCACTGATTATAGGCACGCAAAAGCCAAACTTATTTATATGATTAGTGGCCACAAACCGTCTCCGGCTGTGTTTTGTAGGAAGAAAAAGTGGTTTCGCACTTTTACTCGGTTTAATGGCGAGAGATAATGGGCATGAGAAAACATGAACTGGGCTCGGTACAAATGATTTGTCATTCACAGTGGCGCAGTTGTAGACACAAAGGTCGGCAAACTATGACCTCCAGTCGCTGATCATTATAAGGCAACATATAAAACAACACCAATATAGGCTAAACAAAAAAACAAACAAACCAAACATTCATTTCTGTTTTGTTTTTTCATTAGAAGACCCTGCCGTCATAACTTAAATCAGTTTGACACTACTTACTATGTTAAGTATGCATTTGCATGGTTTGTGTCGGACTAAAAAAAGTGTGTAGGCCTAAACTGTAATACGCAAATAAAAATATTAGTTTACCCGCCTCTATATCCCAGTTTATTCAACTGGCACGATTGACTAACAGATTTAGTATTGACTGTTCAACACGGGGACGTTTCTCTCTGGTTCAGCACCATGGACAGCGATTTGAGCTGCAGCCAAAGACTAAACGGCAGGCATAACAAGCAATTGGCCCTAGTACACTATAGTGGAGGTAGCCAACACATGGACTGCGGGTAAATGGCATAGCCTACTCTAGTATACTTATCCTTTAGTCTGATTATGCTGGCTGCAATTAAGATGAAGTCTTTCTATTGAATTATCTGAACGCTGACAGCATCAATTACTTCTACAGATGTAGTGGAGGGTAAACCCTAACCCTAAACTTACTTTTTAATTTACAGCATGGAGTTTACCCACCTTCTTAGGGTTGCATATATCTTCATTACCTAAATTCCTTGTATACTTCATAGTAAGTAATATCAAATTGCTGTAAGATATATGAGAATGTGGTCTTTTAAGGGAAAAAGCAGCTAAAGTTGTTTTGTAAATGTTGATTTTTTTTTATATTGGTGGCTGTTTACCTTGTAATGATGATCACTGACTCAAAATCATAGCTTACCCTCCCTTTTAGTTACTACCACATCACTGATTACTTCAAGTTACTTGAAAATAAACTGATCTTCAGATGTGATTTCTCCCCATTGCTGTCATTTTAGATTAATCTCAAGAGTTTTGTTCAAACTGCTGCAATAGGCAGCCTGCAGTCCTACTTGGCTGACAGCCACGGCTCAGTGTGTCAGCCAGACACAGTGTTAATAGCACAGATTTAGACAGTGCTAGTGAAGGCTGCAAAGGAGTTGTTTTTCTATCGGTGCACTGCATTCAGCATCTACAGTTGCAGGAGAGAAAGAGTCTGTGGCTACAGTCCAGGACAGGCTACATTCTGGCTACTCACACCCTCTCCAGATGAGAAACTACTTGTTGCAATGAGGTGGAGACGTTTATCAACATAACACTGTGTCCATGATAACTGGCCACTTGATGAAGTGCATAATAATGTAGAGGTTTCATACTGTGAATCAACCACAAGAAGACATTTCACTTGTATCAGGATTGGAGTCTATTCACTTTCAGTTCAATCAATTCAAACGCCACATTTGGCCACTTACTTTCTATGTAGAGAATTAATTTCTCTTTGATGTAAAAGTCTGTTGTTCAAGAGAACTTTCAGGTACTCAATTTTAAATAAGGTTCACTTCCCGAACTGATTAAATTGAAAGTCAATTGACCTAAACCCTGCTGTTATTGGCTTTGATTCACCCGATGCCAGCAGCAGAATGTTTCAGCCGTTGCATTTGGCCCTTTGTGTGGCATCTAAAACATATCTTCAAAAGCTAAATTACTGAGTTGGACCACAGTCTTTATTTAACCCTTTATATTCAATGAATCTTTGTATTTTTCATCTCTACTATTGGAGTCGTCGTGCAGGTTTATGGGCCAATTTATGGGTCAAGCTTAATGGGCCAATTTTCAAAGTTCAGGGATGAAGAAACGGTGTTATGTTAGGCTTCACATCCCCAACCCTGTATCCCATCATTAAAGTCATGTGGTCTTTCTCCATTTCTCTTCCACCCTTGTATCTTGTTAACTCAGTAGCACCGCTGTTCACAGTCTATTGCTTTATCGCTTCTGTCAACAAGAAAATACATCTGTTTTTAAATCCCCATGTCAGCAATACTGACAACATCTGGCACACATTTCATACTGAGAAACTACTGTAGTGTACATACAGCATATCAGGTTGTTTAGTCTAATGGCTAGCTAGTTAGTGAGCCAGCTGTGATAAAAGCTTGTTTGATATTGATAAATGATACCTACGTGAATCTCTTACGGCACTACTACTAGTAGTCAATAATAACTGATAGCTAATAATACTAGAATATATTATTAGGTTTAGTTAACAAAACACTGAATTCCCATCAATTCTGTCTAGGTCTAGGTCATGATGCAGAGAAGAAAATGTTAATTCATTTAGACAACAAGCCCTATCCCCATCTCTAGTCAGGAGATTAGCAATCCAAGAGATAGCATTAGCAAAATTAATAGAGGTATTGTTTTTATTTTCTTCTTTTTCTTATCCTTTAATTTGTAGCTTCATTAGCTATACTCTCAGTTGATTTGTAACGTAGACATACCTGTGTGAAGTCATAACATTTCGGTGCATTCATCCCTGAACACACCACACTTACTGTAGGTGGTAATGCTTCACAATAGAACAAAGCTGTTGAGTATCCTCAGCTAAACTACTGGGTCTGGCCCAGGCCCTGTTAATAATTCACTGTTACACCGACAGAATAAGCAATCCTAGTGGCATCAAGCTACTCTCTTGGCTGCATCTCATTTGTTTCAGGGATCACTCATCCTTGAAAAAACACCCTGATGGGAATATCCTTAGAAAGTAAACACAGTGCTCTCTAGTGATCACAGGATAGAGAGGTGCTGGGTTTGCAAAAACCTTCTAGTATGACAATGATACACTTTTTTATTTAACTTCTACACAGTACTGTGGCTGTACCCAGACATCTATCCTGTCTTTAATGCTTCAAGATTTTCAAAACAATTCTTCTCGGAGGTGGAGTAACAGTGTGGCAGTAGAATAACATGCATGTAAAAAATTTAACACATGAAATGGATCTATTTCTCAGCCATTTATTGAACCTGTGACTGTGAATTGCATTTGGAGGTCTGTATTTTAAATGAAAGCTTGCCTATATTCTAGTACTTAACTGCTTTGCATGATTTGTGTGTGTATGTGTGTGTGTGTGTGTGTAATATGTATAATATTCTTAAAGGCCTATAATCTACAGTGCTGTGTTTGTGCCTGCATCTCTTTCTCCTGTATCCCCTGTTATGTACCCCTGCTCTAGCATATAAAATGCACCAGCAAACAGGAAGCCTTGTTTTGGGACTAGCTCATCAGTCCATTCATGCCTGACTATTTCGGAGCCCTCTCCATATAGTGTTGCCTGGCGACACAGCCAAGTCAAGCACTTATAAAGAGAGACTTGTTCTCACAACAAACACAGGAAATGGATGTTAGTGCTATTGCTGTGGGTCACTGACTGTTTTCTGCGTAAGCCCAGAGTCAATGGAGTTTTTACCCTTTTAGGGATCACTACTGTGCCATTCACTTAGATTCTGTTAGATTCAATGGACTTGTCTGCCGTTTTTATGCCACACATGTCTCCAAATGGAATAATGCAAGTCAGGAAAATTGCTCCTGAACTTCACAAAGCTTTGGTAGAACAAACAGATCTTTGAGGAGCTTTTTGGCAGTGAAGATACAGTATGTCATTTCACAGTTCAATTTTTCAGTGTTTCACAGTTCAACTTTGTCTTTGATTTTTTTTAAATTTTCATCCAAACTTATGTTCTGTTTAAAATTGATTTCCTTTCTATCTCTTACGCATCTGTTCCTATGCATTTATCAAATTAAATCATTAGAGATATTGTATAATTTTGGCACGCTTTTGCTGATATTCAGAATCTCATTCTCCCTGCAGATGGATGGATGCATGTAAAGATCTGGCCTTTTCTACCCTGCATCTTGTTACCAGATCTTAAGATATTAATGCAGCGAAGCAGCTGACTGACAAGCTATCCATCCACATTCTGGTCATGATACTGTATGAAGAATACACAGTGGAAGACAGCTCCAAGCCAAAAACCATTTGCTAAAAGACATCAGGGAATTGCCTTTGGAACAGCATGAAAGGCTTGGGCTACAGCCAGAGCTGCCCGATCCAATTAGGATGATCTGACATTACAGAACAGAGATGTATTTTGGTGCAGGCTGCTGTGGAGGCTTTAGCGGGAGGGAGAAAAACGCCTCCTAGGTCAGTTGGTTCAACTGCAAATATGTGGCAACATTAAGATTTGTGTGAAGGTATGTTTAGGGGCATACTTGTACTTCTGTAAACTGCAATACTACTTAACTTTCTCAGGTTTGGGAAATGTGATCATTGTTATCCTTAGTAATTGTATGATATGTAGGGTATACATATAAAGGAAAAGCACATCAATGATACTTTTATAAACATCATTGTTCTTAAAAATATTTTTTAAATTGCTACTTTCGACAGTGCATTTCAATTCCTGTTGCCCTTCAGTGTTGCTTTGGAAGCATCAGGGATGAAATAACTCAGCCTTCTGTCATTTATTTTGCTAGCGTTTCTTTTTATACTGGAGGACATTTAGGGTAGTCAAAATACTGCAAAACATTGCATCCTTAGTAATACTGCTATGACCAGTGACACACTCCTAATGCTCATGTAAGCATTTAGTGAGGAGGAGAGAGCGCCTGTAGACTCAGAACAGTTTGTAGGTCAAGGAAATGGACTTTGACGTGTTTGTTTCATGTGTGAGTGTGATGTGCTGTATGGGTGTGGGTGTATATGTATGTTTGTGTGACTGCGTGTGTATGTGTGCAAAAGAATGTGTGTATGTGTGTGTGTGCATGACACGTGTATGTGTGTGTGTGCACATATATGCATGTGTAGTGCTCATGTGTTTCCCCTCTAGAGCTTCTGCTGAAAGTATACAACAGCGGGTCTCAGCAGGGTGATGATAGGGGCTGCTAGCTTCATCCAGCTGTGTCCAAGGCTTGATGACATACCGCCTTTCTCCTGCATTGGACCGCTATTGTCCCCGGGCTCCTCCGGCCCTAGCAACCAACGGCCCGACAGCCACTAACTCCCAGACTGCCTGTTGCCTGTCCGCATCGGAGGCGACAGAGGGACAGCGCTCGGCAACCCTCAGCAACCATGGAAACTGGGTCAATAAGCATGCCAAAAGGGATCCGTGCTGTGCCGCTGACGAACCCTCGTCAGAGAAGGAACAAACACACATTCAAATTAGGTGTCAGTTGTTTTGCTGTTATGCTCCTTGTGCTTTGGTCACTGAAATGAGCCGCATCCAGCTCATTCAGCTCAAATGCAGCTGCTAACAGAACTGCACCTGGGCAGACAATATCCAGGATGGAGGATATCCATAACGGAGAGTAGGCCTGTTTGCATGGTTTAATATTTTGTTATCAAGCAACATGGTATCTTTGTAGCCATGAATAATTGAGTTAACCTGTGGTCACACAAATCAACTGTTTTATTGTGTGAAACTAATTAATTCCAATAATTAGATAACGTTAATGTTAGAAAGTAACCATTGGTAGAGTTCAGTCAACATCTCAGTATCAGTAAACCAAAATGAAAAGCATATATTTCCATTTCCCTCTTGAAACTCAACCACTGTCTTTATTTGCATATTAATTTATGGATTGAAGACATTTTGAAATTTATGTTGTGAGCTTTTGACAAAAGCACTGACAGTATGTGACACTAAACATGAGTTTTGCCTGTATTTTGAGGCAGTTTGTAATTGTCAAACAGATATGAATCTTTAGTTAGGGTTAGGGTTATGATGGATTAAGAAAGTTCTAAAAACTTAGTTTTCATTTGGTAGAACATACCAAAAAATAAAGACTACTAAATTCAGAATTTTATCATTTAACTTAAAACAATAAAATTCAATATAGAAACCTACTAATCACATTTTTTTCAACAAACTAGTACAAGGTGCCTTGTTCAGCAACTCATTGTGTTCGCTGACCATTATATATTGTCATATTAAGTTTAATGTGACATTTCTAAGCAGCTAATCGCTTGCCCTGCCTTCTACTGACCAGTCAATAATTTGGTGTGTCCTGGAAATCTGTGTTTCACCACAGTGTGCCACAACACAGGCTGGAGGCCACTGTGTCACATGCTCTTCTTTCCCTTGCCATGCCATTGAATTTCCAACAGTTCTCTAAAAAAGCTGTAGTTTTGGTGGCGGGCGGGTTAAAGGGGGTTAGGTGCGTGTTAATCGAGTAGACTGAAGAGGAATGGCCTACTTTTCATGATGACATGCCCTTTACTCCAGCAGTGGAGTGCATCTGCCTCATTTGGTGCCAGCATAGTATCTGGACCCCTAGTGGCTCTGATCAGCATTGCACTACCAACTGACAATGTAAACATTATTTGTCAGCTTTGTTAGGTTACGTCGCTTTGGAAATAATCCTCCTAAATTCTGAGCATGTTGATTCTCTGTATGAATTTAGCTTGAATATAGTATACCTTATGATTTGACCAATTGTTTAATGCACAAGAGACATTAATTTTAGGGTGATAAACTATTAAATAGGAGCATTTGTGGCGTATTCATTCACGGACAACTGTGTTGAAGCTGTAGTGGATTCCAGTCACAGGTCCAAATAGATTTCTAAAGGAAATGTTGGTGTTTATGCAGGAGGGCGTCTGAGCTGTTTTGAGTATCCCTCTGCAGACAGAGAGGGACTGCAAGGCTTTTTGTTGGTCCCGGCGGCTTTGAACATCTAATGAGAAACATCGGTCAATAGATATAAAACCCCGGGATTTTTTGTTACACTCAGATCAATCTCCATTTATAATCCTTTGGAGACCAGAACAATGTGTGGAAAGAATCAGTATTCATGAAGGATTGAATGTGGTGTCTATTTTGTGTGTGTGTGTGTGTGTGTGTGTGTGTGTGTGTGTGTGTGTGTGTGTGTGTGTGTGTCTCATTCTGAAGTGTCTGCACACACATGCCTGTCTTGTGGCTGGTGTCTTGGAGTCTGATGACTATTTTTATCCCACTTTTTTTACAGTCATGGGTAATATCATTTTCTGCTCCCTGCCTCCTCCCTGTTGTATCACCACAAACCGAAGTCTCCGACACATAATTGGAGCTGTTTCTCTGCATTGCACTTCCCAGAGATCACCTGTCAATCAAACAGTGTGTCCAGTACTGTGACTGTACTGTCTTTTTCCTTGGGACCACCTAGTTCTTCTGTGCCAGAGGATTTTTCCTAGGAAAGAGCTACCAGACAGCGGGTGTTTAGAACAGCAAATGGAAAAGCTTTCATGAATTGGCTACAGGTTGAATCACTATTGACGTCTCTATCCTGTATAGGAGAAGACATGAGCTGCATTTCCTACAATGAAATAAATCGAATGAAACATTGAAGCCATAATCTTATGAGCATTCAAAGTGCTGAAAGAGTAAAAGTTGAGAAATTAATATTGACGCTCTGTGGATATCGCACAGACAGACTGCTCCTCGCCTCGGGGACCGACAGATAGCTACTGTAACGACTAAATGGTCTTCCCAAGCGGTTTGTCAGAGAAACTGCGATAATGCAGTCTGGCAGATTGGGAAATGAGACTCTTGTCAAGAAGACGATTAATTTTTTAGTATCTGCTTTTTAAAGTTTTTGTTCTTCCTTTCATGTTGAGGTAGAGGAACTGTTTGCTTTAACAATGAGAGTTTCACATCAGATTAGAGAGACTTTGGAGTTGATGCATTAATAAAGACAGGGCGAGCTCGTGTTCATATAGTTGAATGAAGTGACTTTTTTAGTTTCGCTTCGAAAAACAGCACTTTAAAGTTAGGCAAGATTTTTATTTTACCCATGTACCGCCAAAATCAAAACCTAATGTGAAATCCAAACTGTCTCCTGAACAGCAGTGAGCAGCGCTGCGTCCAGAGAAAGCTGGACTCACCAACATTAGATCTCCTCCTCTCTCATCTCTTTGGTTTCCTTTGGTATAAAGCGTCACAGACTGGCCGGGTTTGTAAACATGAGTATGCTGTGTGCGGTTTACTGATGTCACCTTACGGGATTTCTGGTTATAAGTCTTGGATTTTTCACTGCCATTGAAAGCCGTCAACATGTGACGTTGCCTTGTGTAGCTTTAAGAGTGAGTGTTGCCCAAAGCAAATTTAGCAGCACAGCATAAACACATGCACGCACAAACACACACACACACACACACACACACACACACTCACAAAAAAAATAAACACATGCCCTAACATGCACCACATATTGATCCATTTCTTCACCTTTGTTCCTCCTATCATCCTAGCACCTACCCAAGCATAACACTATTCTATATATTGATTTCATGTGTTTGAAGATGCAGTTTGTAAATAAAGTAAAGTTAAGAAAACATTGCCTTCGGTTATTTGTTTGGGTATGTTATTGAGATTTACATATGAGATTATACAAGCTTTAAGCTGCATTTTTTAAGACATATTGTATATGTTTATATGTATATTGTATATGTACTGTATGTTGTATAGAAATCTAAAATCTAGGCTAATAATATTTTAAAACAGCAAAATTTAAAAGAGCTGTAGCAGTGTGAAGTTCTATGAAAGCAGGCTTTTCGCAGAGGAGCTTCATTTGTTGATACCACTCAATTAATGATAACCTTTTCACCATATTTTAATGCTTGCAGTCTGACACACCGCGATTAATGCTTTAATGTGATTCTTCTATTTCTGTAAAATGAACAGCTGAGGACGAGACATGGAGGCAGATAATTAGACTGACAGATGGACAGTGAGTCTGTGGCAGTGCTTTGCATGGTGGTTGGACAGGACATAAGTTTCTCTGTATTTCTGTCTTTCTTGGGAAAAATCCAAGTACACAACATTCTCGCTCCACCAATTCTTATCACAGGCCTACTTAGATTTTTGCAAATGAATCCTCGTCCGGCATCAGTGGAACAGAGGTGGATGTGCGTTTCACTTCTATTTATCCAGTGTCTATCTGTCTTGGCCCCTTCTTCCTCCAACCAGCCAAATATGTGTCAAATCTCCCTGGCAACCACTCCCTCCATCTGAGATCGACTGTTTCACACTGCATTTCACAGTGTCATTGTTGCAAATCTGAACAGTGCCACTACATTACTGTATGGCAGAGAAAAGGTCTCTTTACTGCTCGTATTTATATGGTCCTTAATAAGTATATGTTATAGCAAAACATGTCTAGTACTTAATGAAACCACATAGAGAATACACTAAATGATAATTGTTTTTGGAGCTTGTTAAATACAACCACATACTGTATGTTTGTAATGCGAGAAGTGAATTCAGATTCAGAATTCAGAATGTGACGTCAATACTGACGATGATTGGTCTGGCTATTTTAGGCATCTCCGCCATGATTACAATTGCTTCTTTCTACTTTCTTTCTACTATACTAGGCATTCGGCAGGTACAACCGGCCCAAATTGTTTTCTGTTTCAGTAATGACACCCTATGTGTGGCAGCGCTATTTCACACATTTAGGGGCAATCAGCGCACTGGTACACCCACGTCACACTTAAAAACACTCGCTTGGTCGAGCATAGTAGCACAAAAAAGGTCTACTGCGCTGCCAGCAAGCATCTCATCTGCAAGTCATTGCTTAAAGACTGAAAATAGGCCACAGGCACGGACATTTCAAATGAATGGCTACTGATTGCACCGCGGCCAGGAATACCTGAGGTTTAATGTTTTGAGCACATTTGTTCCTTCCTCATTAACGCCGGTCCTTTGTGCTGCCGTGAACTCTGATTGATTGCTTATGCTTGTGTTCCAATTGCTTCTAATCACCATCTCCCTTTCTTGCATAACATGCCAACCCGCGGTTCATGACCCCAGGCCAGGTTCACTCTCCACAGACTGGAAAAACACTGATTTAAAGCTACAAATAGTCCAGATTGGGTTTTACTTTCTCAGTTTTAAATGTAGAAAATGTATCCAGGTAACATATGTTAAAAAGTCTGTAACTCTAGTCATAATTCATTCATTGGCTGAAACAAGATAATTATCCATCTAACATACCTTGGAAATCTCATAAAATATCTCATCTTTGTCACATACTGTACATATGCCATGCTCTAGCGCTATTCTTTTCAGGTTATGCACAGTAAAATAAATAACAACTATGCTAGCACACACACACACACACACAAAAGCTAAAGTAAATTATTGCATATGTTGTCATGTAAAGCAAGAAAAAGGCAAACATTTTAATTACAGGCTCATTAAACTATCATAACACGGGCTGTAACATCGTACAAAGCTGATTAACAGTGTGTATTAGACTTGAAACAATCATCCTCTCAGTTTTGTTATCGTCCGTATCTCAGAAACAGGGCAACAGGCTTTACTTCCAATCATGACACAGTCCACGGAGAGAGAAAAAAGAGGAAAAACGCCACAGATCTTACGGAGAGTTTAAAATCCTGTCACATATTCACTCCATCTTCCCAATCTCCCACTAGGCGCTCAGCGTGGCAGCACACTGAGAACTCATTATGTAAAATCAATTCCTTTCAACGCGTATCCCATGCCAAGCTCCCCAGCTATCCAGCTTCCGGCAAGTGTGGGCATCAGCCACCATATGAACAGAACCATGTTTTTGTCTGATGAGCGCACGCATTGATGTGCTGTCACATCCACCATCTGCAGTGCTGCTTCTGCTTTGCTACACGTAGCTGGGCTGAATCGGATTTATCGGATATTACGAGTTACGGATGATTAGAGGAGAAAAAGTAGTAAATAACTTGTTTTTTTTCTTTGGAGCACTATTAGTGGCGTGAGTTATACTGCTGTTTTTTGGCCGGAGGCAATGTGAGGGCAGTCAAACGAAAGCTTTTTTATAAAAAAGTGCCCCACTAAGCAATTGGCCCTGTACGACGTGGTTATTTACATTCTAATGAGAGATTTGGAGGCTCAGGAAATCTGCCTTTTTTTCCTAGATTTCTTTCCCAGCTAAGAGGAAGAAGATCTATAAGACTAGTTCTTCTGGTAAGAGCATTTTTAGAATCTTTAGAGTGAAGGTGGCATTTTACATAGGGGGGGGGTGATACATTTTCATTTAATTTAATTTTAATTTTAATAATAAAAAAAAATGCATCACTTTTACCATTATGCTCTCTGCCAGTAAACGTCACAACTTGGAATCATAGAAAATCCTGTCTTTCCCTGTCATATTTACCCTCTTGTTTATCATTCATGCGCTCCCAACTCGTAATTGCGATATTTCCGACAGCACCCGAAGGCAGCATAATAGCTATAATGCCAGCTATGTGGCAACATTATACTGCGGCACGTTGACGTTAGCAGAACTGACACACGCTGCACTGTCAGTTCTAGTACGACCAAATAAGTTCATCAGTTTGTGGCATTTGGTCACATCTGCCCCAAGGGACTGTTTCCACTCAGTTTTTTAGCCTCACCTTTGCATTTTTGGTCTGCTTGCTTTTCCATGTTCATTTGTTAGGTAGAGTCAGTCGCAATTTATGCACAACACAGCCTGTCAGCTCAGGTATGAATGGTAGAATGTGCCAAAAACGTTGGTGGGGGAGAAAGATGGACTGCTGAGATTTGATGAACTTAGTATTCTGCAGTTGTCAACTATTCTTTCTCAAATGTTTCAAAGAAGAGCTGAATATGCTTACTTGTTGTCTCTTAAACATCTAGCTGCCTGATCACTCCTTGTACTTTCCAATGCCTGAGAATAGAACATAATAATTCCTCTCATGTATGGAACAACAGCGCAGCAGTAGTGCAGCATGGACAAAGACCAAGTCGTTTAGTCCCGTATTTTGTCTCAAAATTTTATTTTTCTTTAAAGGTGAGATAATTCCACTTGTTTCCAGTGCATTTTTATTTGTTTCAGGAATTTCTAGAAACAAGTGTTAATATCTTGAGGGTAAAATCACTCTTCTAGTATAACAGTAGTAGTAATATCTTGAAAGACCTCAGAATACGTCACTCCACTAGTATCAAGAAATTCCATTCGATTTTTTCATTTTTTTTAAAAAGATTTTGCGATTCAATTCTAGAGTAGATGATTTGTTATGACGGGCACTTTTTGCAGCGTGGGCCTTTTAAGTGTAATCGAAGATAGAAAGAGAATCGCTATTTACACTCCACTAACATTTCCCTCACTCTCTTCCTCTCCTCTTCCTTTCGCTCTTCCTTTAGGGGACAGCATGTACGAGTCTCAGGACGCCGTTCAAACACAAATTCCAGCTACTTTATTGAACACAGCAATGAAGTCCTCTTATCGTCTAATAACGTTTCCCCCGTTCGTTTCCTCCGCTCTTCCTCTAGGGACTGTTTGAGCTCGAGTCTCTCGAGGGGTTTTCAAAAAGACTAATTCCCCTTTACTTTGATGAACACAGCGGTGAAGTTCTCCTCTCTTTTTCTTTCTCCCCCCCCACCCAGCTCCTCTTTCTGCCGGCGGCGCCCCCCCTGCTGTTGAGGCTGTGGTATGAGCCTATGTGGCAGGAAGGCGCTGACGTTGCTGAGCAGCGTGTTCGCCGTGTGCGGCCTGGGCCTGCTGGGGATCGCCGTCAGCACCGACTACTGGCTTTACCTGGAGGAGGGCGTCATCCTTCCCCTCAACCAGAGCACCGAGATCCGCATGTCGCTCCACTCGGGCCTCTGGAGGGTCTGCTTCCTTGCTGGTGAGTTTGAGGCTGGGTCCGCTGAGTGGGGTTGCATTCAAGTGGAATGAAGACGTATGAAGTCTAGGAATCGGTGCTGCCCTTAAAAACTTTGCTCAGCAGGAAATCCCTCTGAAGCATCGTGTAGTTGATGTGAAACAAAACCTATACAAAGTTGAATAACTACTTTTATTCCTCCTTATTTCTCAAGGTGAAGGGACACAATAGTAGGCCCAATTGGTGACCCAAATGTATCTCATTTTAATCGTGACTTCAATTTGATCCAGTTGTGTTCTGCTCAAAGATGTAGCTTTATGACCAATTGGGTAGTCAGTCAATTTGAATATCAACAGTGGCAAATGGTGTCCAGTCTGATCATCAAACTAACAACTATCAACAAACACTTAAGAATGTTTTGTAATGTTTCTGTTTAGTTATTCATATAGTCATCTCCCACATCAGACTGACCTCCCTTTAGTTCCAAACAGAGAGATTACCATGGAGGGGTAAAATGCAAAACTGAGGTCCAGCTTCACTAAGATTGCGTTGCGATGGCAATCTGCACCTTGCTTTGCACGTCAGTTGCTTGAGCTAAGAGGACAGAGCACAGAGTTTTCATTTTATTCACGAATAAAATTATGCAAATCAAGTTGTGGCACAAACAAGCCCTTGAAAAGAGCACTGCGTGAGCACATAGCCCCCTGCATCGCCGATTGCAAGCGCAAATTTCGTGGTTCAGCTTTAAGACTAATCCACCAAGCTGGCACCGTTGTGTCCCAAAGCCCCTTTATAATTGGAGCGTTCCCTGATCTGATGTGAGATTGTAGGATGGAAAGCCCTCTCCCTTGCTGCCTGACTTGCTGGCGACGATGTCTATGTCTTACAGCAATGATAGCAGCCATTCTGAATGGCCAAACTCTGCGCAAAGTCTTTACACCACCTTTCAAAGGATCGTATGCAATAATGAGATTTACATAAAATTTACATGACAGGCGTAAAAAGGCTTTATTTTTTCACCAGTGCTATTAATTACTCTTTCTACTTATTGCACACTGTTAGTGAATAGCATGGCATTCTGATTTGGTCATTTGGTGATATAGTGCGCTGATATAGTGTGTATCTCTATTTTCACTATACTGTACTGTACTGCATATGCTCAGTCACCTATGTTTCTTTCCTCTTTCTTTCCTCTTTTTTAACTAATGGGCTGTCTGTTGCAAGCATGGAAGATTAGTCTTTGCTCAGTGTTTGAACACTGTTGGCACAGGAGCATGAGTGTTTTTACCTACTCTTTCCGTCTGTGCTCTGATATAACCGGTACCTCTCCTTTTGTGTGATCTCCAACTATGTTTTTCTCTAGGCTGCACCCTTGAAATTGTTTTCAGCTTTCCAGTCGATATATGACTTTGCAACAGTTCTTTCCTCATGACTTCTCCAGTGCCTGACTTGCAGAAGAACCTCAGCTCTACGACCGCATTTCCTTTTTCCCCTTCTCTTTGACCTGCATCTTTTTTCCACCATTGCACTTAACAAGAAAAATAAGTGTTACAAATCATTATAAAAGCCTTTTTTTTCCCCACTGTGCATGCTCAGCCACCTTTTGGCCTATCAAAAGGATGTTCGTCTCCCAACTCCAGCACATCACACAGGCATGCTTGGCGGTCTTGAATGGACTGGAAGCACTAACCATAAGATTTTATTCTTTTCTTAGAGACACAACCTTCTGGACAAGTGTTGTCCCGGGGCAAACCAGGTATCCACTTTTGCTCTTATCCTCTTCTTCCTCCTCCTTCTGGAAATGGCAATATTGAACTGAACTGTTTCTGCAATTGTTTGCTTTACTTGAATTAATCTGTATTGTCATTGAATTGTTCCACTTACCCTTGTGCCTGAACTGACCTGCTCTGTTCTGTTCCGGGGTTAACCATTCAGTCAGTGAATATGTAGGCGATCCAGCTGTGATTAGGTAACACATGCTTTCCTGCCACTCAGCAGGACACTGCAATAACAGGACTAATGGTCCAGTGTGTGTTTTAGGGGCAATCGAGTGGCCTTATTGCCCAATTAACTGTTCTGGCTCACAGTGTTTGACCCAGAAACAATCACTGTGCACTATCACAGTACACTGTTACACCATCGAAAGTGAATGAGGTTGTGTTTTTGGCTGACATTGATGCTGGTTTCAGTTCATTGGGTGTTTGGCTGCTATTGGTTCCAGCCTGAGGTCATGTACAGTGTTTAGAGCTCAGCCTGTGTGCATGTATAGGGCATGTGCATGTGTCTCTTCCTGCATAGCCAGTGCTTACAGTCTGCTTTATAAACTATGTTCAGTATACAGCACTAGACTGTTTCTATATATAGTAGGCTGGAAGACCTATAGCAGGACTATTTGCAAGAACAGAGTGTCATCAAGTGTTATCTGTGCATTGAGTAAAATGGTTGACTGAAATCAGCTGTCTTTTATTAGTTTTCAAAGAAGCAGGAGGTGCCATTCATAGAAATGAGGGTTCATTTTGTATTATTTTGCAATATTTATGAGCATAATCTCCCATTCAAACAATTACACTGCAACTCTGTCTTTGCTCCAGCAATAGTTGCAAGACACCATCATTAAAATCCCATTTGCAGTAATCTCCACACGACTCTTCATTATTGATGTTTTTTCATTTAGTCTGACATAAATGCCTTTCATTACAAGTCTGGAATAGGAGTGTTACAGCAGTTTTCCAAAACATAATTGAAAAGAAAAGGGGCCATTAGTTTTATGATCACAAATCTGCTACGTGAAAGCATAGTCAACATTTTCAATGATGATTATTATTTCCTTCTGTTGCAATTACTTTTCAAATGGACTGAACTCCACAATGATTTCTCTTTGACAAACCATTCAATAGAGGTAAAATATTAAAAACACACTAGCTTTACAGTCACATTGTGCAAGAAAACAGAAGAGAGCGTAATGAATATTCCACCTAACAATATTCTTTCTTTTTTAAATGATTCCCTCTTTCTATTCCAGCCATTGAAGTGAGCACTTCTTTGAACTGTATTCTGGATGCTGTCCCCTCAATAAGGCATTTGATAGAGGTCAATGGGGTCAAGCTGGTTCTCGCACTGTGCTAAGCCGTCCTCTATGGAGGCTGGTAGAGTGGACTGTTAATAGGATTCAGGGAAGCCCTTCACACCGCGATCTGACGGCTTAATAACGCAGCGGAGGGGATCCCGGGGAACCGCAGAGACCTAACCTTACATTAATTAAATAATGGCTGACTGACAGCGAGGATGCACTCCATTCAGCGGGGTTAATTACTGCTGAGGCTCTGCCAAAAGTGAAAGAGACACAAAGAGAGAGAGGTGGAGCGGGGGAGAGAGAAGTGACAGCCTTGACAGCTCTAATGCTTTCTCGTCTCCCTTCATCCCCTCTGCTACATCTCTCTCACACACTCCCCGATGCTTCTCGCCTTCACATTTCATCTTTACTTTTTTAGCCTTCATTCAGTCAGCCATGTCTTGATTGAAATGCTTGCTCAGAGTGCCTGTGTTGGGAAGTTTATATACAGTATAATACAAGCATGAGAACTTTGTATTGTATTATCAGTGGGTAAATGAGTCATCTGAATACATGCACACAATATGAATGCAGATCACATATTCCCAACCGCATATTATCACCTAATCCAACACCTCTGGGTGTGTGGGGTTAATTAAGTGATGAGAAATACATCAGTTGCGAGTGTGTGTGTGTGTGTGTGTGTGTGTGTTATGGTGTGCAGGTGCTAGACTTTGTATGTGTCAAAGTGATAAAGGGCAAGGTGCTAAAATCTATTGCTGGGGTGTTCCTCCGAAAGATACTGACAGCAGAAGTCGTTTCACTTTTACTTGCAATTTTTTGCGAGGTTGATTTTGGCGTCCAACAGCTTCACAGTTATAATAAGTTGAAATTGCAAATCGTTCCACAACCATTGCTGAAAATTGACTCATACCAGCATATTATGCAAAACAGGTGCAACAGTGATCGCTTTTTTGCCATGCTAGGTAACACCACAAATAAGCCACAGAGACTTCCACTTACTCCACTTCCATACATCCCTCTGCATTTGACTTTACCTTGTAGAAAGTAGCAAGGGGCCAATAAACAGTCTCACCACTTCTGCAGAACGCTGAACCGTGTCCCAACTCCAAATGTCTGTGAAATGTAATTGACTGTAAAGTTTTTTTCTCTCCTTTGTTGCAGGGGACGAGAAAGGCCGGTGTTTCACCATAGAGTATGTGATGCCCACTAACGTCCAGATGACCTCTGAGTCCACCGTTAGTGTCCTGAGTAAGTGGATGTTTACGCTCCATCATTGTATAAAAGATGCTTCCATTCACATAACCCCATGTGAGGCTGTGAACAGTTATTTACCAATATGTGCAGTCAGTATTCATAATGATGTCACTCATTTGCTTCCATTTCCAAAAAACAGTATACATGCATGTCTTGCATACAATACAAACCCTAGCAGTGTGACCAAGATAATAATCTGTGTTCTGTGTCATATTTTATAAAAAGCAATTAAGATTGTTTCCAGTCAAGATGATTGGTGGTTCCTGTAGGTGTTAAAAACCATAGTGAAATATCACTGTAGAATAGCAGCACCAAACATATTCTCATCTTACTTGAGGTTGTGGAGAAGGGAAAAGGGTAATTAGAAGTCGTAGTAAGCACAAATACAATATATAATGCTCTTTTTAGTATGTAATATAGTGTATCTTCAGTTTAGATCACTATAGGTCAGAAAACATAAGCCAATGACAGATATTCTTTTCAAATGTTTATATAGATCATATTAATTTTAAGTTTTGGGTTGCTAAACAGCACAAAAAACATGCACAGTGCAAATACAAGAGACAAAAGAAAAAAAAATCTCAAAACCTATTCCTGTCTGAAATTGCCGTAAAAGAGGCTGACTGTAAATACTTGTTGATGTGGATAAATATATTTCTAAGTTGATAGTGTGTCCTGAAATATTCTATGTGTCTTTATGACAAGACTGACTGTATATAAGACTTATGGTCTTATAGTCAGTCTTGTCATAAAGACACACAGTTGACTGATTTTGAGATTTTTTTTTCTTTTGTCTCTTGTATTTGCACTGTGCATGTTTTTTGTGCTGTTTAGCAACCCAAAACTTAAATTAATATGATCTATATAAACATTTGAAAAGAATATCTGTCATTGGCTTATGTTTTCTGACCTATAGTGATCTAAACTGAAGATACACTATATTACATACTAAAAAGAGCATTATATATTGTATTTGTGCTTACTACGACTTCTAATTACCCTTTTCCCTTCTCCACAACCTCAAGTAAGATGAGAATATGTTTGGTGCTGCTATTCTACAGTGATATTTCACTATGGTTATAGTTGACTGAGGCAGCAAATTAAAGGGCATAACATCCCCTTTAGGTCAGTTCTTTTAATGTCAAGTACAGTAAATGTCTCCATGCCTGTCTTTGTATTAGTCAGACGAGCACAAGAAACAATAGCATACTGGATGATAATGGCATGGATGATTCACAGGAGCCACCCATGCATGCACTGAAGAGTAGTACGGTCTTCTTGATGTAAGAATAGTTTAATAAAATAACTCGACTGACATCCGCATGGCCTTGCAGTGTTTACAAAACCAGAAAACCTCTGGTGCCGAATTCACAAAGCCCTCCAAGGCTTGTGAATTGAGAGTAAATTCTATGAACTAATGGGAATTTCACTCCAAAAGTCAAAGGTTCATGTAACAATTATTCTAAAATCCTTTTGGCAGAACGAGTGCTGCAAATCTCTGCACTTTTTCATCTAAAAGAGGTAGGCGTGAGGCTGAGAGAATGGATATGTCATGATAAATAGCCTCCAGTGTTTTGTGTGCTGCACACCGTATTGCAAAACAGACAATTCCTTGTTCAGTAATATTTAGTTCAGGATGTTTTCCGTGAACTGAAGCTGAATCTTGACTGGAGAATGTTCGTCTTTGTATTAGTAATTGTAACTTAAAGATGGAAGATGTACAGCATCCACAGCCATCTTCTTTTGCACCAGCCACAGACACTGAAGTTGTCAACAAACAAACAAGGCCCCTGGAGCGGTCCATGGAAAACCCTGAGTGGCTCGGCTATAGAATATTTGATTACACAGATGCATATACTGTACTGTCATCTCCCCCCCCCCCCCGCCCCCATAGAAGTGTGTTTGTGCTATTCCTGTCCCAGTCCCCACGGCCAGGCTTGGTCCACTCCAGATAAAAGCTGGGTGTGTATGAAAAATGCAAGGGTGCCATTTTCATTTGGGAGAGACCCCTGCAGGGTGACACGCACGGATACACATAGTACTGGTAGTGTGCAGACAGGCAGTAGGGACCCGGAAGAGCGATGCTGTCAGAGTAAAGACAGCCACTTCAGATCTCATATCCCTCATATCTTAAAGGAAAAACCCACCCTAAAACACTTCAGCACTGTTAAAAAAAAACAGCTACTGGAGATGCACCTTGCATTTCCAGATCCATTTTGTTGTTTGGCGGTGTATTTTTCATATTCCTGTGTATAACTGGCCAAGCGTAGGCAACATGACGTCACATTGAGATATTTCTAGTGCAGCTACAATGGAAGAGCTTCTTTCTAGACTCACCATTTTGCACCGAGAAATGGATCGTAGAAGAGGCAGAGATAGCAGTTTCTCCACTGACAGCAGCTTCAATAGACCATTGTCGAAAGGCATTCTGGGAAATGTAGGAAATCACTAACTGAAACAGAAATAGATGAGGCAGGCTGAGGGAAAGTGGGTACACCAAAAAAGTAAATTACAACACTTCATCACAAAATAACTCCTGTAATGCACTGAATGCTGCATATTGATGATATATGAGGTAAGAGCATCTAAGGGTGAAAGTAATGTATTTGGAGCGAAAAGAGAGATAGAAAGAGAAACAGAGAAAGAAACAAAGAGGGAGCGGGAGGAGAGTGGATGTGCAGGAAAAAGGTGACGAAGAAATCAGAAGAGACACGAAGGCAGAAAGAAGTGACAGAGAGAAAGCAGAATGTGAAAGAAGCGCAGTGGCAGAGGGAGTTTGCATGTGAGAAGAAAAACAAGTAAAGAAGACTCCCTTAGGCCTGAAGTGAGGAAGATATAGGCAGTTAAGATTTATGAAGACAGCGATAATAAGAGCCATGGGGCCTCTTTCCGAAAACCTGTGATGCAAGGGAAAATTCAACTCAAACTCCGGAAGATAACGATGCTGGGAAGTGTCAGGCTCTGTTGCCCAATAGATGTGACACAAACAATTGTGCTTCAAGACAAGAGAATTGGAGTTTGTATTTGCTGTACCTCCGAATTCCAGATGGAGGGATGTTTGATGTAGAAATAGTAACTCAATAGTACATGACATGAAAAGCCAATATGCACATTACATGCACAACACGGTGCCTGCACATGATCTCCAGTTGCCTCAGGTCACAAGACAGTGATGCATTGATGTACGACGATGGATTTCTGCTTCTGTGTCATTAGAATTAACACTTTGAAGTGGCATGTTGTGTAAGAGCTTATTTCTGCCACTGCTGTGCCTGTCATTTGATCTTCTGTCACCACCGTTGCTTCAGACCTGGCAATACCTCTGAGGACAAGGGAGCATCGAGCTTGCCCGAATTTGCCCACGTTCCAGGCTCAACATGAAACCAAAATGAGAATCGCTTACTTGCTTTGTTTTTCATTTTGCCAAGAGTTAAAGGAATAGTTCACCCAAAAATGAAAATTTTGTCATTATCTACTCACCCTCATGTCAATTGGAACACTGGAGTGAATGGAGACCGTTTGTGTAGAGTTCCAAAAAGGGCAAAAACTTACCATAAAATTGCTTTTGGACCCACGGTGCAATCGTTTGGCTTCAGAACAGTTGGATTATTCTGTTTGGAGTAATTTCATGGTAATTTTTTTCCCCTTCTTGGAACTCTAAAGAAATCGTCTCCATTCACGGCAGTTGTTTTGGATAAGGCTGCAAGGAGCAGCGACAGCTAGCTCACTTTGTGTTATATTGACATACAAACTTCACCAGTGTTACAACTGACATGAGGGTGAGTAGAGAATGACAGTTTTACATTTTTCATTTTTGGGTGAACTATTCCTTTAAAAGTCTTGGATATCTACAGTAGATTGAAATAGGCAAGTTTACGACACAATCCTAACTTTACCCAACTAATTGAATAACCTGTTCCATTAAGGTTATGGCCTTTGACATCTGGTCCACTCGGTTGGAAGGGTAACATTTTGCGTAATGGAGCACACTTGTTGGAGATACCATTGTTTCACAGTGGGGAGGTCCAGCTCAATCTTCCTAAATAAGGATGCCTGTGGAGATATCGGTCTCCTAAGCCCAGGCAGTGGAGTAAGACCAGCCTCAGCAGGCAGCTCATGCTGCTGAGGGACTGAGGGAAAAACAAAACAGCCTTGAAAAGTTTGTTGTGAAAGTTAAAAAAGAAAAAAAAAAGAAAAAATACAGAAATACAAGTCAGTGAATTCGGACAAACTCATATCTATCATCAAAGTCAATGGAAAGCTAGGTTACTCATTCAGGCCCTCAAATAGAGCACAAAATGACTAGAAATTATATTAGAAATTATATTATATTTTAGAACAAATGTTTCACTCTTCTTCTTCTTCTTCTTCCTCTTCTACTCTTCCACTATCCCAATCTTTCTCCTCCACTCCGTCCAGAGATGATCCGCTCTGCCACGCCCTTCCCTCTGGTCAGCCTCTTCTTCATGTTCATCGGTTTCGTCCTCAGTAACATCGGCCACATCCGACCCCACCGCACCATCCTGGCCTTTGTATCTGGAATCTTCTTCATACTGTCAGGTACCTGCTTTGGCTTCAACTCACACGTCTCAAGATCAATACATACTTAATTACTTACATGAATGAATACATGCAAGGGGGAAAGGGTAAGCAGGTATTCCTTTCCCCAAACATTAAACATAAAGATCTACATTTAAGAAGGAGAATGTATGTGAAAATATCTGGAATAATGAATGAAAACATGAAATTGTGTCATAATACTGTGTGAATCATCAAATTGATGTTGTTTTTCACATAAAATCTATATTTACTAATGGGAATGTTTGTAATAATTTATGCTAAAAAGGGGATTTCCAACCATACATAGTCCATTGTTTTATTGTAAATATTTTCTCCCTCCCTATCCAGAGTCATTAGAATTCTCTCTCTGTTTGTGTTTATGTCTGTCTGTCTGTCTCTCTCTCTCTCTCTCTCTCTCTCTCTCTCTCTCTCTCCCCCAGGTCTGTCTCTGGTGGTTGGTCTGGTGTTGTACATCTCCAGCATTAATGATGAGATGTTGAACAGGACCAAAACTAACGAGGCCTACTTCAGCTACAAGTACGGCTGGTCATTTGCCTTCGCTGCCATCTCCTTCCTGCTCACTGAGGTAACTTGGCTACGACACATGTGCATGTCTTGTACCTTGTATGGCTGGTTTCACACACAAGTATTGAACCTAGTCCTCTAGACGAATGTTTCTTAACTAACCCCAAAAAATGGGTCATGGGCCTGTTTCTGGTAGGTACCAAGATGTATTGATTTTCTCAAATTGGGCCCCACACTGTGAAAGCTGAAGAACATCATATCAGCATAGGACTGTACTTAATCCTTTTGTGTTTTATGTATGTGTTAACACATTGCCTTCGAGAGTTCACACTTTGTCAGTGACACCTGTGTTCATTTCCTTTACGGACAACATTGGTATCAGTTTGCATTTGGCTCATTACCAACATCAGCTAACACAGGGAGGATAACACTGGTGAATTTCACATGCAAGCTTACATTCTACATCTTACATTTTACATTTTAGGCATTTTGCTGATGTTCTTTTCTAGCACAATTTACAATGTGTGCAGAAAAAGCTTAATTTTCTAGATCAAGACACCAGTCTCTCTCATTCTAGACACACACTGCTAGATACAAACTCTCAGCCTTCAGACTTTAAGACATGATAATATAAGGCTATTAAGCTATGTGTAATATATTAATTCTCCATTTCATTTGTGCAATAATGGATTATGCCTCTCAACCAAGCAGTGCGCCTCAGCAAGTTGTTTTTGATGCTGGTACTAATATACAATAATGTGAATTTCTAGAGTCTGGAGCAACACAGATGAGAAATGTAGCATGTACGGATTTATATGAAATTGTTACATGACTTGATGCACACACCCACACACACACACACACACCCATATGCTTGCACAAATACACAAACAAGTGAGCCATGATTGAAATGTTCATTGTGGGTTCATGATCTTTGCTGCTGATTACAGTGCAATATCATAAATAATAAAGTAGCTGCTTATTTCTCACCCATGTGACAGTGAGATCATTATAGATACACATATTAGAAGTCATTATTGCGGTTCATGTGATCCATTGTTGTTTCATACCGTGAAATAAATAATCTTAATGGTGGGGAAACAGGGAAGGAGAATCAAAAACTGTAGTATTATGTATGTATGTACTATTATGTATATACTCTGTACTATATAGCTAATTTTTAGTTTAATATTATGACCAGAATTTTACTCCAATAAATTGTATTCCTATTTTCCTTTACGTACCCTTTTATTTTATTTATAACACTCAAATCAGAATACAGATAATTAAAAGCAGGTAAAACAGAGCTGGAAAGAAACTGCCATGCACAGCAGACACGTGGAAGGATATTTCCTAACTCACGCCTCCGTCTCCGTTCCCCCCACCAGACGGCGGGCGTCATGTCGGTGTACCTGTTCATGAAGCGCTACACAGCGGAGGAGATGTACCGGCCCCACCAGGGCTTCTACCGGCCGCGCCTCAGCAACTGCTCCGACTACTCCGGCCAGTTCCTCCATCCGGACGCCTGGGCCGGCCGCGGGCGCAGCGCCTCCTCCATCTCCTCCGAGGCCTCGCTGCAGATGAACTCCTCCACCTACCCCGCCCTCCTCAAGTGTCCCGAGTACGACCAAATGTCCTCCTCGCCTTGCTGAGGCGGCCGGAGGCGGACGAGTAGTTGGGTTAGCACTGTAAGGGTCATTTCTGTTCCGTTAGCTTTTCTGTGGAAAGGCGGCTGCCTGGATTTTGGCGTAAAGTTGTCCAACAATATGATACTCTCCATCTTGCATTACCACCTGCGCCCCTTTTCCAGTGTCCTGACTACGACCTGGTTCTCTCCACCCCCCCTCCCCTACTGCTGACTTATTTGATTTTTACCTTTTGGTCCTGCGGGGAGCAAAACTTATGCTGAAGGTTAGCCAGTTCAATCTCTCTTATTCTAGAAAGAGCCATTGATATAAAGAAAGGGTTTGACCAGGTTGTACTTTCTCTGCTCTTTCTCTAGTCTCTAGTCGTAGGTGAATCGCATTCTACTGAGCTGACCCAAGTAGGGTGAGGTTGACATAGATGCTGATCTGGGGTCAGTATTACATGTTTTTCCTATTAATAGTTGAGGCTCGGAAAGGGGGCATATGTGCTGATCTGAACACCTTGTTGGTGCTCAAGTGTAACTTCATCCTGCAGTGAGACAGTCAGCTGTTTCCCTGCAGTAGAGCCAAGGCCCTGGAAGCCTGGTGAACAGGTAGCACATCTATCTGCAGAAATGGAGAGTTTAGCTAGGTAGGTCCTAAAGGCCTGGAGGGCGGCTCATCATCAACTTCATCAAATTGCCCTGATTTCTAAAAAGTGACTATGATCAAATAAAGCGGTGAAAGCCCCTCACATCTAAATATTGTAAAAGTGCAGCAGGTTTTTGAGCGTGCATTAGCAGGTTTCACTTCCATGCACTATAAGCATCCTGAATCAATCGTCACCAATCGAAGCACTTCTAAATTGCAGTGCGTTGTGCTCGGTGCAGTAATACATCTATGCTCGTGCACGTCACAGCTCTTTCAGATGTGTGCACGTGAAGTCGGGAACTTTTTCGAGAACTTTTTTCATGTTCAAGTTCATGTCAAAGCTCATGAAACACATGATGAATGTGGATTTTAAGCATTCAAACAAATCATATTTGATTAAAATACCTTTCTGTAAACAAGGCCTTTGACAAGGTTGCACCCTGGGAGAGTTAGTAGCCTCTTTTCTTCTTGACAGATGGTATTTGACCCTCCATCTGAGCTTCACCCTCTTTCTCCACCCTCTGAGTATTTCTGTGTTAAGTGTGATTTTTACTCCACTTACAGATCACACTGACCTTTGGTAAATAGCCAGAAGTACTGATATTCCCCATCGCATAGAAACCATTCATTCTCCTGTAGCCGCAGGACTTTTCTAAACTTTATAAAGCTGTAAAATGAAACACTGTAACTGAGGGAGAATGACAAGTTATCTTCTCTTTTTTGTATTTATATTTATATGTGGTTTAATCATACAATGTGTTTTATCAAGTATTGGAATTCTTCATTCGTTTGAATATTTGGTTTCATCTGTCCCTTTCAGTATCAGCACTTTAATATTTATTGACAACACACAGGAAAAGTTTGTATTTTAGGAAGACTAGGAAGCTGCTAGACCCATCGTAACCAGGCGGAGATGTGTCACAAACTCCTTTCTGAGGCCCGAATCCGAATATTTTTTTGCGTATATTCCTGAAAAGATGGAAATGGAAAATAAGGGAAGAGATGCCATATGGAAGATAATGCTTTTAAGGTCTGTTTTACTTACGCTTGCTATAAACTAATAAAGCAAAGAAAGCCAAAAGGGAGAAAATAAGAGTTGTAGTGGTTTTGATGGATAATGTGAATGATGTCAGGTGACTTGAAAGGTTATTTTGATATGAACAGCCGTTGTGAATGTAAGGTTTGCTGAAGGGTGCAAAGTTAATTGATGATAAATGAGATTTTGCAGCACACAGTATCTTCATACCTCTGTCACACAGAGAAATAATTGCTCAAAATTATATTTTTCTAACTTACCCCCTAAAAATAATGCATTCTCAAAGACGATGGGCCAGTTTCACATCCAAATACACTGCATCCATTGGGGGTGCCAAGAATTAAGTCTGATCCAGGCAAAATGGCAAAGAAAGGATTGAATATAAACATTTCACGCAGCGTTAAGTGTGACTCAACATATTACAGATACATTTTGTCTTGTGCTATACTTTTTATGTTAGTTCGATATATTACGAAAAGCATAATTATTGTCAGTATTTACTGTTGCATGGTGTGAACTCCACGTATTATTAATGGCATGCAACATTTCATCATGGAACTACAGTACCACACCTACAGTATATGCAGACATGCTGTATTTGTATTGAGCGATAATGTTCGATAATGCTCCAAAAACAAACCCAAACCAATAATAGACTGCGCCAAGCTGAACTTTCACCATATATTTTGCATTTTGTTCATTTTCAACACTGTAAATATGAAATCATCAGCGTGTATATAGACTATAATTTTTTGTATAGGCTACATGCAAAACTATATGGTTGTTTTATTGTTGGGTAGATTCATCAGCAATATGTGTGACAGCTGCTTTACCTCCTGCATCACATTCAGAATGTGAGCTTTTGCATAATGTTATAATTACATGAGTGTAAAGTATTCAGATGGTGTGGTTGTCAGAGATGGAAATGTCAATGTCTGTGTATTTTTACAATCAAAGAGTAATTTTCATGATGTTAAATGTGCAATGTACTATGTATTCTCAATGAAATAAAGTTTAATGGGATTTGATAAAGAATTGACTTCTCTCTTTTGCCTCAAATATCTGTATCATATTATATTCTGACATTAATAACCATATAGGCTCATTATGACTCTGGCTTATCTTGATTTCACAGCAGCCACACAAATAAACAAATCATTACCTGATGTCCATCATCCAGTATCTCTAAAAACGAAGATCCTTTCTAATAATGTTATCCTTTTGTAATGATAATACTGATGATCTTTAGTATTTATAGCACTTTTCAAACCTGAGTTACATAGGCCCGGATCTACTAAAGGTTTGCGCCACCGCAAATGGCATTGCGGGTGTTAAAACCTTGTTTTCTGATCTACTAAGATGGCACAGGGCATTTGCGCCTGAAGTCATGGGTTGATCTGTGTGCGCCGTTTTTTGCGCTTTGGTCTAATTGCATATGCATTTGTGGGTGTTCCAAGGCTGGGGCGCAAAATAAAGGGAGGGATTTATGGAAATTGGCAGTGGACGTGATTTATCTAGAGGCGGTGGCCGTTAGTGTCGATTGCGCACGCAATTTAAGAGCTAGGAAAAGCATGTCTTATAATTTTGCGCATAGGATAGCTCTGCTGAAACTGTCTCTGGAACCGACTCCAAGATCAAAGTGATACAATCATCTACACAGCATAACACATAATGCAGTCATTAGATCGCAGGGTTTAAACGAGTATGCTGACTTAAACATTTACAATTTAAGCCTCATTGGTAGAGTAGCAGAATGCACACTCAATATTCTGACTATTAGGCCTACCTGAATATACTAAAAGGAAAAGTTGCAGGCTGGATTTGCTGACATTTATGAGCCAATGTCTCCGCGATATTAAAAACAATGCAGCTAAAACGTGTGCGTAATAACTGTCAGTGGAGAGGTGTGTGTGCGGCTTCTCCAGGTCTCCATCCCTCCCACACCTGTCGCCTGCATCTCAGTCAGGCTCTCCTGCTGCTCCTCCAAGGGAGTTCAGGCTCCTCTTTGGCTTTATTTGTGGTCAGCATTTGGTTCTCCTCCTCATATCATACCAGCGCTTTTTACCTCTACTAAATCGCGCTTGTGGTGCCCAACTGCATTCACTTTATGTTGTTCCAGAGTGACTTTTTACGCGCGGGTAAAACTCTTCTCTGCAGCTCTTTGGGGTTTTCTCTGCCACCAACACTTTCAGCTCCACTGGAGAGACATTTGCGCTCCTTTTGCCCATCATTGCCGCTAATGGGCTATTGTGCGCATTGCTTGGCCCTTATATTAGCGCAGTCGCAATTCTAATTAATTATCTGCGCCTCCGCTCAATTGCGTGCCCTACTTTAGTAAATACCTTGCACTGGCGGTACCAAGTGCACCCGCAATTGCTTTTGCGCTGCGCCGGGAATTGCGACATGTTAGTAGATCCGGGCCAAAGCATATAAGGAGAAAAAACATCAAAGACAAGACAAGGATCAAAAATAAACCCTAAAAAGGACATCAAAAACAACAAAAGATCATGGCATAAAAGCAAGTCTATGAGCATGGGTTAGGTAATGGTGTTTGTTATTTTGGAACAAAACTATTCAATTTGTAATACGTTATTACTTTACAATACATAGCACAGTTACTGAGCTACCTTTGGTCAGCAGACCCTTGAGTTTCACAGATTTCTATGGGGGAAGTGAAAACATGCCTTATGCCTTGGACATGTATCATTCATTAATGTGACAAAATATGCATTAACTGAAGATACAATTCTGCATGAGAGCAATACAAGAAGTATGGTCTTGTGCCATTAGAAAGAGTCATATTCCTCCTAAACAAAGAAATACTATACCATCTGCCATAAAACTACCAGATGATTGTACAGTACATGTGTAGCACAATGTCGCCCTCTATTGAGACAGAAGGGGAATGCACATCAATTAATTTTCTTTGATTTTTCTACTACTGACCATATTCTTGACGCTTTTAGAGGATGGTCACTTGACTGATGGGTTTCCCAAAAACTATCTCAGGAATATCATGTAATATAAATCGCAATGAAACTGATGATCTGAGTCTTGCTACAACCTCAATGCATATGACTTTTCCCAGTTCAGACAAGTGATCAGAAGATCAGATCTACATTATAGAGCTAGACACTAGATCTCTTAATGCCGGTGTAAATCCAGCAGCGCTCAGCTGCTGTTAGGAAAGCCAGCCTGACTGTGGGAGCTGGCTCTCTTCCATCTGGGTGAATGAGATGCAACGGAACAATCAGCAGGATGGAAATAGCAAATCTGCATCTCATGCTGACCGTACCGGGGGCATGTGAGCGTGTGTGTGAGTGTGTGTGTGTCCATGTGTGTGTGTGATTGGCACGCTTCCAAACTGATCGCACCTCACCATGAATCCATGTAGTGTAGATCTCACTGTTGGTGATAATTAATTCACATCTAGTGGCACACTTTCATTTGAGCTCTTCGCTCCTCCTTGCCTGCCACATTAATAAAGAAGATAATAACTCTCCATGTATTTAACGCAGTGTGTTATTTCTCATTGCTCAATCAAAGCTCTTTAAGTGGACAAATCCATCTGTCCTCGTTCAGAAAGCAGCAGCTGCTTATGAGAAGTGACACGGTGCCTTTTGACAACAGCGCCATCTAGTGTTGATCATGGAAAGACACATGGCTTCATAGAGACTTCCCAGAAAGCCTTGTCCCACAATTGAACCTCACTGATTAGGCTTTGTTCCAAACCTGGTCCTATAAGAAGTAAACTGTAAGTGTAATGTGATTGTAATGTGATTTTTGCACAACATGTGAGTCTGGATGGCAGAACAAACAGGATAAAAACATATTTATCACAGAAGCTAATTTACTGTAAGAGTGCTAACTGTTACACAGATGTAGAGACACACACATGTCATTGCATGTGTTGTAACAGAGCAGAGGCATCGCATGTAGAAGTCCATCTTTCCTGTATTATAAACTATAAGTAGAGATGGTTCAGAACATTCTAGCACGCGATCAATGGTGCCAAACAAGAGGATACAGGGGTTTTCTTTCTTTATGTAAAATGTGACTTCTATTTTTGGTATCTTATATTTCATTCTAAACCAAATTCTGGTAAAAGAGTAGAGCTGTAGAGGTGTCAAAAAAAAGAAGAAGCTCTAAATCACCTCCAGAGTGTGAATGAAAGGAAAATGAAAGGAAAGGAAAGGAAAGTTGGACCCTCGCCTCCTCCTCTCCTCTCCTCTCCTCTCCTCTCCTCTCCTCTCTCCTCTGCTTCCATACTCCACAGGCAGAATCCTCATTTTCCCTCCAACATCTCACCATACATATAATTTCAGTAAGAGCAATAGACAGTGGGGGTTCAATTCAATGAAAACAGATGTAACACATTGAAATAATTTAAATTCTAATCCTCCCCTTCAGCTGTTCTCAAAGCGCTCCATCTGTTCCCAACCATTGCTCAGACATTGCATTTTGTTTATGTACCGATATTCTCTCTATATTTATGAAACACTGAACAAAAAATCTATCTTTTTTTTTTCCATCTGCAGTGATTCGGTGTTCTAAGGGTTTGCAACTTTACTGTCGCTTCAAGTCTCTGAGGTCCAGATTTTCAAAATGATGTGATAGGATTTCAGTAATTGGACAGGATTAAATCTGAGAATTGGGTTTTTTAGAACTGATAAATTAGATTCTGTGTTGCAGAGAAATGGGTAGTCCATCCAATGAGACTTTGAATTTAGTCTTTGAGTTCTTATATATTGTATAATTCACAAAAAAGTGAATAAAAGTAATAAAAGTACCTAAAATCCTTATTTGAGCCACCAAGCAACACTTCTTTTTCAATAAAATCTCAACTTTTATAATACAGTATTAGGAATAACAGGCCAATCAATTCTCAAAGTTGACTCATATTATATATAGATATTACTCAAATACTGTATGTGCTGCCTATACAGTATGTCAAATTGAAGGGTGACACCTGACAGTTCAGAAAAAGTCTTGAGTCATATTTTACATATTTTAAGGGGTGTGTACCTTTGCCAATACTCAAGGCCACATTAAACTGCCAGATTTTTGAAGGGAGTTTGGTGTGGCGTTCTCTCCATACAAAGAAAAAAGACGTGCATCAGCTCTGCTATGACATAAGCAGGGTTGGGGTCAATTCATGAATTAACTCATCAATTCCAATTCAGCTGAGGATTTGGAATTGGAATTGGAATTGGAATTTGAAAAAAAAAAAAAAAAAAGACCCATAGGAAACAAAATTGGAATTGAATTGGAATTTCAGGAAGTTTAATTTATTTCAATGAAAGTCTGTGAAATTCCATGTTTTTTTTTGTGTTTTTTTCATGGAATTTCATGGAATTCAATTCTGTTTCCTGCCATTCCAGTTCAACTCCAGTTCTGTTTCCTTACAGCTGGGTGCAATTCCAAATCCAGGAATTGCATTAGAATTTATCATGCATTCTCAATTCATGAATGCCCCCAACCCTGGACATAAGCAATTTTTACAGATACATTGATTCCCATGGACTCCCCAGATCATACGGGGTAAAAGCCTGTGGAAACTGATTATGTCTAATTCTATCCTGGCTCTGCGTGGCATATTTACCCTGCTCAGCTGTTTAAAGAGTGCTCATGTTCACTAAACAGAGTAGCAACAAAACACATGTTTTTATTGTGATATCATATATTTAATTGTGATATATTGTGATTTCACTCTAGTCTTACGAACTGTTAATTTATCACAGAATTGTCTTAACATTAACTATCTCAATGTATTCAATGCAAAGTATACAATGTGGACACGCCCCCTTATATGCACTAAAGTTCACATAAATACGGCACAATTATTTAAAAAGAAAATCATTCCAAGGAGAGACATTAGAAGACATGAAATCAGCTATTCCAACTATAACTTCTTGTATAATAAAAATGACTTCACATTTCAATAGAAAATGGGCCTCGGTCCTATTGACTTCTATTGAGGTGGTTTGGGTTTCAAGTTATTCTGCAGCCAGCCAGTAGAGGGACTATCTCTCTTGGCTTCAAAAGTCAAGGCCAGTTTTGGCCCCTTAAAGGAATAGTTCACCCAAACATGAAAATTTGGTCATTATCTACACAACCTCATGTCATATACACATAGTGAATGTATCTGTATCAACCTTCTCCAAAACAACTAAAGTGTAAAAACTAGTCTATATGAAGAGTATACAAAAAAATATGTGTATGGAGCTACAGGCAGTTGTGGACAGAGACAGTTTTGAAAAAGTCACTATTTTTTTTATTGTATAAGTAATGCATTTCACACACTGTCTATAATATTGAATAAATAGAAAAATACTTGAAAATACTTTTTTTAAACTTATTTTAAAACTATCAGCCTCTATTTACCAGCCAAAACTGCCATTAAAACTACTTTATAGAAGCATCACAATGCCATAATGGCCTAAACAAAACTCCCATGAGTCCAGCCTCGCTCACAGGACTAAGGAAAGGTGTTGAATAATGTATCAGCGGCTCCGTCTATTATTCTGTTTATCTCTCCATCCTCCCTCTCCCCTCTCCCCGTCCATCCTCTTCTCTCCATCTCTCCCTCGTCGTCTCTCTTTTCCTCGCCTGTCATCAGTCTTTCTTCCCTGACTGCTCGGGGGATGAGGCGTACCTCCTGTTGAATAAGTAACTTGTAAATACAGCCGGGTCCATCTCCATTCATTCCAGGTGGGAGGTCTCAAGGACGAGGACGGGACTTAGTGGCCCGTTCATGTTTCTCTCTGGTTTGTTATCTGTGTTGTGTTCTCTTTGCTCTGTGAAGCACTTTCTGTCAAACTTGCTTCATTTAAAGCGCTTTTTAAATTAATTTGACTGTATAGGAGTTGATGGAAGGAAGTGTGTACGTAAGTGTGCGTGTGTGTGTGTGTGTGTGTGTATGCGGCAGTGTGTGTGTGTGCGTGTGTGTTACACCAGAGCCATTGTTAGTCCTTTTCACACGAGTAGCTCCTTTTCACTCAGTGATTGTGAATTAAACTTGACCACAATCTTGTTAAAAAATTGATTTTTTCCCCCAGCAACTGTGAAAACTCTCCAAACCTGAGGCCAGAATGAACTGAAGGTCTTTTCAAACTTAAATAAGGTGTACAGAGTATTGACAGACTTAGTGTACAAAGGAGAGAAAGACAAAGCAAACTCTTCTCAGTTCAATTATTCTCAAAGCAAAAAACAATGAGCAATTAACTGAATAATTGAATTGCTTCCCCATATAAGTTAAAGAACATCAAACAACAACAGATAATTCTACTGCTTCTGCTGCTTCTTGTACTACTACTATACTACTAATAATACTAATAATATTAATTTAGAAAGTGCTTTTTCAAAGCTCCACAATCCATCAAAGAGTTCAAACAATCATAAAACGACACTATTAAACTATAAAAATAGCACAGACAGAACAGAAGAATAGAATAAGGCCCAGGAGCTGAGTCAGAAAGACAGAAGTAGGCTTTCTGCTTGGGTGAAAAGCTGTGTTAAGTTGTGACTTGAACATGAGTTTGAGAATCGAGGACAAACAAACAGGACTCTTATTCCACCAGGGACGCTGCTAACAAGCACCAAACACAGACATCTGGTTCATTAGGCCAGGTCACTATTACTACTTCCAGTCCCCAGCTGATTGGTAGTAAAAACATTTCCAGAGAATACTTTAGTATGCTACACTATGGAGTGAGGTGCTGTGGTATTTTACTCACTGAAACTGGAGTGAGGAAGAAAGAGAGAGAGAGAGAGAGAGAGAGAGAGAGAGAGAGAGAGAGAGAGAGAGGATGTAATAGTTATCCCTCCCTAGTTGCTGTACATTTTTAAAATTGCAGATTGGCCCAAAGGGGGTCTGCGCACGTGTGTGTGTGTGTGTGTGTGTGTGTGTATGTATGTACCTGCCTGTGTGCATGTGGTGACAATGACGATGATGATGATGACAATGATGGGGATATTTTTTCCACGTTTATGTGTATGCATGTGTGTGGTTTCGCATATCGTATACGATCATGTCTACGATGGTGGTGGTGATTATGTTCATGATGATGTGTGTGTATGTGCGTGTGTGTGAGAGTTTTATTGCAGTTTACTGCAGTTTTATTCTATGAGGCAGTAAACTGGGGGAAGGAGGATCTTCTGGTCAGAGACAAACTGCCTAGACCAGGTTTCCCACAGGGAACGCTGTGTTACACTTCATTTGCTCCTGTTACATGGAAATGAAGAGAGCAGACAGGTAAGATGGAGAGGTAAACACACCTGAATGTTGCTGTCAATAGGAAATAAGCAGTTTCCTTTAAAACATGTTCTCTATTAAACCCAGTCATTTAATGAAATGTGTGTGTGTGTGTGTGTGTGTGTGTGTGTGTGTGTGTGTGCGTGTGTGCATGTGTCTGTATGTTTACAAGTGTGCATGTCCACGCATTTAATTGCTTGCTTGTTTTTACCTGCCTTTGAAGGAAAATACACACCATTGGCAAATCAATTATCAAAAAAAGCAACTTTATTACAAGATATAACAGCTTGGGTTCCTGAAATAGTCGCAGAGAACATCCTTCTTTTAATCACTGATGTAGTGCAGCCAGATTCAAAGCCTGATTGGACTCAAGGGACTAGAAACTTGAAGCCTTTGAAGATCAGCCCTCCAACATGCACCCCTTCCCAAACTCTCAAAACCACCCACAGCGTGGAACTAGTTCACATGCTGCTACTGACCCGAGCCAAACTTGCAGCATTTTGAAACGTCAGTGACTTCAAATTAAACAACATGCATGGGCATGGGGCAGATGGTCCAGGGCCCAGGAGAACACCAAGGGCCTTGAAACCACCAAGGGAACACCAAGAAAGGCCTTGAAACCACCAAGAGAACACCAAAGTCCTTGAAACCACCAAGAGAACACCAAGAGCCTTTAAACCACCAAGAGAACACCAAGATCCTCGAAACCACCAAGAGAACACCAAGGGCCT
Organism: Centroberyx gerrardi; assembly: GCF_048128805.1. Lineage (NCBI taxonomy): Eukaryota > Metazoa > Chordata > Actinopteri > Beryciformes > Berycidae > Centroberyx > Centroberyx gerrardi. The sequence goes on along the minus strand of NC_135999.1, from coordinate 4,193,298 downwards.
TGAAACCACCAAGAGAACACCAATGGCCTTGAAACCACCAAGAGAACACCAAGATCCTCGAAACCACCAAGAGAACACCAAGGGCCTTGAAACCACCAAGAGAACACCAAGAGCCTTTAAACCACCAAGAGAACACCAATGGCCTTTAAACCACCAAGAGAACACCAAGAGCCTTTAAACCACCAAGAGAACACCAAGAGCCTTTAAACCACCAAGAGAACACCAAGATCCTCTAAACCACCAAGAGAACACCAAGGGCCTTGAAACCAACAAGAGACCACCAAGGGCCTTGAAACCACCAAGAGAACACCAATGGCCTTTAAACCACCAAGAGAACACCAAGAGCCTTTAAACCACCAAGAGAACACCAAGAGCCTTTAAACCACCAAGAGAACACCAAGATCCTCGAAACCACCAAGAGAACACCAAGGGCCTTGAAACCACCAAGAGAACACCAAGAGCCTTTAAACCACCAAGAGAACACCAATGGCCTTGAAACCACCAAGAGAACACCAAGATCCTCGAAACCACCAAGAGAACACCAAGGGCCTTGAAACCAACAAGAGACCACCAAGGGCCTTGAAACCACCAAGAGAACACCAATGGCCTTGAAACCACCAAGAGAACACCAATGGCCTTGAAACCACCAAGAGAACACCAAGATCCTCGAAACCACCAAGAGAACACCAATGGCCTTGAAACCACCAAGAGAACACCAAGGGCCTTGAAACTCTGTTTTTTCCTCCTTCTCTCTCTCTCTCTCTCCCTCCCTCCCTCTCTCCCTCTCTCTCTCTCTCTCCCTCCCTCTCTCCCTCTCTCTCTCTCTCTCTCTCTCTCCCTCTCTCTCTCTCTCTCTCTCCCTCCCTCTCTCCCTCTCTCTCTCTCTCTCTCTCCCTCCCTCTCTCCCTCTCTCTCTCTCTCTCTCTCCCTCCCTCTCTCCCTCTCTCTCTCTCTCTCTCTCTCTCTGCCTGTCTTTGACAGTTCAGCTCACATCCATCTCTCAACTCAAAGAACTGACCCTTAAAGCATCGCTCTCCATTTACAGTACATCTATAGATATCTGTGCATCCTAATCATAAGAAACGATTAAGAATTAGCTGTTGCACTCTACGGCTTATCATAGCACAGCTTACTAGCCTACGGCAGCCTGAGGGCTGAGTCTGTGTTTGCTCTCTTTTAGCCCAATCTCATATGCTCTTTATCTCTCTCTTCTGCTCCAGGCGCTGTCTAGACATGCAGCGTCTCGGTCGGCGATTGCAGCCAGCAGCAGCCATGTCTTTTCACTTCCTCTTACCGCCAACTAACACTAGAAACAAAAGCAAGCGCACAGGGTCATCACAGCATAGAGATTTGATATTGATCATAATTTTGTGAACAAGCATTTCTTTTAACCTTTACTTACCAAGGGGAGGGTTTTAATGAGCATGCATGCTCTTTTTCAGCAGAACCCTGCTTCATATTCATACAGTTTTACACACATTCACACCTGGGAGCTGCCCAGTACAAGCACAGTCTTCTGCTGTTAGCTGTTGAGCAGCTCCACTGAGGGAACTGCCAATTGAGTAAATAGTAGGGCTGCACAATAATAAAAAAAATACAAAATTGCAGCACAAACGCCTTCAATTTCCAAATCGCTAGAGGCTGCAATTACTTTATCAGAGTGGTGGCTGCTCAAAATGGACTCCTAAACGTGGTATTCGGGTTTCTGGTCTATGAATGAAATTGCACATTATAAAGCAAATATTAAGCAACAGTGTCTCAGTTTTTTATTTTAAAAATTTTTTGTTTTTGGGTTCGAATCCGGCCCAGGACCTTGGTCACAAGGTCTCTCTCCCTCTCTCTCCCAGTCTTTCCTGTCTCTCTCTACTTTGAACTGTATAAAAATACCAAATTATTGTTGTTGTAGCAATATCATATTGTGAACTTGAACTATCGTGAACCACCTGCTGCACATTGTCGTCCGTCAAATGCTTGCTGGGTATTCTATGACTATTTTGTAAACTAATTTATCAATATTTACCTTGCTTTTGCACTTATGACTTCTAGTAGGCAACTGAGGGTGTAGAGATTTGGACATAGTTGGAGTATTTGAGTCCAACCAAGAAAGTGTAACGTTACATACAGTAGGTCTGTTAAAACACAAATCATTCTGCCATACAGTTAATGTGCATGACACAAACATACACAAAGTTTCTAAGAGTCGGCTCGGAAAAATAGTATTGGTGACTCAAATGCCCTTCTATCTGTTCACACTCTCACTCTCGCTCACTGTCGCTCTCTCTCACTCTCTCTCTCTCAGATGTTTGTCTGTCAGCACTCCAGATGCCTAAAATCAACAACACACACACCATATCTTGGCTGGTATACCTCTATCCACTACCTCCCATCTCATTTGTATATCCAATCCAATTCCTCCATCTTTTTCTCTTTCAACCCTTCCTCCCTGCCTCACTTGGTCCCTCTTTCTCCATCTGCATTTCACAATTTTGTCCAAAGGAAACAAGATCCAAAGGCTTTGTCCTTTACCCAACAGTCTTGCCAAAATCAGCTCGGACTTAGACAAAATCATTTCAAAAGAAACAACCAATTATGTCCTTGATGGGGCTTCCAATTTCCTGTCTGAATAGCCCTGGCACCTTACTTGATCTCTCTCCCAGGCAGCCGCACAACATCAGTCCCTTTCACTGGATAGGCTGGGTGTGATGTAATGATTCAGTAAGAAGTGTCGCACCTAGTCTACTAGGTGGAAATCAATCAAAAGACACTAGACACAGTGATATTTGTAGGGCAAGTTCAGCGGGGCCATGGAGGAGTTGATCTTGGCGCAAGCAAACTTGCATGGAACAAAGCAACACTATTAGAAAAGAGGAAGCTGGCAGCGGAGCAAATACATCACCAGGAGGAAATGGCAAGCTGTCCCAAAGCAGTTTCTCATGTTGAGCAGGGACAATGGATGAACTGGAAAGTGTAGAGAGGAAGAGAAAGAACTTTGGAATGGAGACGTTGAGAATTAGATTCATTATCGGCACACCCTATGTACTTCCACATCACCCCAAAACCTCAAACAGTGGCTAGGTGAAAAGCCCACATGTCCTCTGTGCTTAGAAATAGCAGTGCTCAGACATACAGTATCTTGTCAGGATGTAAAAATAGCCTTTCCCAAGGACAGTACACTTGGCAGCAAAACCATAAGAGCCACATGAAAGCAAGAAGCTTAGATGCACTGACCAAGGGTGAGGTGGGGCAGGGTAGACGGCTGGAAAGCCACAGACACACACTGGGTCAGTTGGGTGCTGTGGATTTGTAGCCACACCCTCTACTAGTTTACTCAGGGAGTTAAAGAGCAACTAAACCCCAAACCCAAATCTGTGTAAAGCCCGACATCTAATGGTAAAAAGCATGCAGTGAAATTGCCATCTGCTATTGGCTGATCTTTGGTTCCAGGTGATGTCACCACCTGTTGTACTCTATAGAAGTGACATTACCTGGCACCAAAGATCAGCCAATAGCAGATGGTAATTTCAGTAGCATGCTTTTATTTACATAGATTTGGGTTTGGGGTTTAGTTAGGCTACTCTTTAAAGATTTGTGGACAAGGATTACACCAGTTACACCAGACCAGTATTATCCAATCAAAAAAGACACGTAAAAATCCACATGTGAATTCAAAGCACATGTGTCCTTGGTTTTCTCACATTGTATTCTGACTCATGTGACAGATTTTACTTCAGATGTAAAAATTTCAATTTCAAGATGAAGTTTTTTTTTTTTTTTTTCACATTTTCACCTGTCATTAGATATGCCAATATTTGTTTCACATGTGAAAACCTAATTTCACATGCAAAGAGACAATTCACAGGTGAAAATATCAATGGGAAATTCACGTAGGTTTTCACATGTGACTTTTTTATAAGGGATATATAAGGGATATATAAAGGATAAGCTAGGCTTCTACATAAGTCTTCACTCAAACTAGCCCAAGCCAGTCTCTAAAGTGGACCCAATAGCGCTCCTGCTCTCTGTCTATCTGTCTCTCACTTTCTCTCTTTCTTGTCCAATCTATTAAGAACTCGCCATGAAAGTTCAGACGGAGAGATTCGAGGAGAGATCTAACCGTTGCGCTCCCCCCTGAGTATGTCAACAATGACACATCTCTCCCCTTCCGTCTGCTCACCTCCTGTGACTTCCCTATTCTCCTCCCTCGGTTATGTAGTCCAGTGGAGGCGTTCCAGCGCAGCCTTGATCCTTGATCATCGTTGCACAAACATGCTGCACAAAAACATTCCCTCTCGCCCTGCCCACCACATGTTCTTGTCACTTGCTTTCCGCCAAACTCTGTAGAACTCTCTTCTACAGCCTCCCTCTCTGTCTCACTCTGTCCATCCTTGCCCTTCGCTCTCCCTTTCTTTGGTCCCACCTCTTTATCTTTTTCTCTTCATCTCCTCATCTTCATCCTCCCTCTCTTCTTTCTTCCTCACTTTATCTCCTTATCCTCTTTATCCCCCTTCTTTCGGCCCACGATCTCCAGCCTCTCCCCCCCTCCATTCCCCCTTTCCTCACACACACACACACACACACACACACGCTTCTCACTTTCTTTTGGCCCTCCTTGCAGGGAGGAAGTGATTCAGAGGCTGTGATCATAGGAAGGGGCTCCCAGTCAAAGAAATGGGACAGTATAAACAGCAGCAGCCCGGGCCAAACCCTGCAGGCCCTCAGTGGTTGCCTGTCTCTCTCTCTCTCTCTCTCTCTCTCTCTCTCTCTCTCTCTCTCTCTGTCTCTCTCTCTCTCTGTGTCAGTGTGAAAGAGAAGATCCCTCCGCAGAAAAGACCCCCAACTGCAAATAACTGAGGGCTTAAAGTAACAGGCTCTGCCCTAAAACGAATGCTTGTTAGGCTGATATCTGAGTTTCTGTGTGCTTAGTTTCCTTGTTTTATGAGTTGGGAGCTTTTGCAAGTAGACTACTCCAACTTCAAAATGGTTTTGATCTATGTATTAACACATATTCAATCGCAATGTTTTCGATTAATTTAGAGCTGATGCTAAGTTCAAGTTTTCATGGAAACCATGGAAACATTTCATGGAAATCTAATATCTCTAATCTCCACTCTGCTTTATGTGAATGGTGGTTTCAGTGTTTTTCCTGAGTTTGTCGAACCCATGGGAAATTTTAGAACTGATGAACTAGTGTGTGTGTGTGTGTGTGTGTGTGTGTGTGTGTGTGTGTGTGCATGTGTTTGTGAACACTGGGGGCCGCTGGGGTTGTATGAGAGTATGTTTGATGATCCTACATGATAGAGAAACTGCAGAAACATTTTTTTTTATTCTTTCGTGGAGAAAGTGTCTTCTCGTGTTACGCAACATTACTGTACGTTAGGTTGGCTCTTATGCTTTCTCCGCTGCTCTAAGCTGCTGAAACTCTGCCGTTTCCCATTGGCTTGGCTACAGCCGAGGAAGGTGTGGTCTGGATAAGCGATGCTGCAGCCTTTGCCAAATCCATGCAGTTTAATATAGAAAAGTAGACTGTGGACAAGTCGAATCCGTGGCTATGTGATCGACATATAGACGTTATTCCTTTTCTTCTAAACAAATAAAACAAAATCTACTTTTTCCAGGAATGCTTTTCTAAGTTTCTAAATTCCCACCTGTAGCAGAATTGAAAGCATGCCCGTTGAACTTCAAGGGATGAAACCAAACCCGCGATCACCGTACGCAGCTCGGCAACTCGGACTGAACTCCGACTGAAGTTTGCGTGGAAGAGGAGCTCCTCATCCAGCAGTGAACGGATTTAGATTTGGGGACGATGAGGGAAGAAAACGCGAGAGTCGGGTGCTTTTGACGCGCGCGGTCGCGTCCTCGCCGTGTGTGCGCAACCCGCTGTGGAGGATCCGACACATTATGAGACGCCATGGCGTGGTGTGACCGAGGGGTTCAGACTCTGCTGACCATCGCGGGGGCCTTCGCCGCCTTCAGCCTCATGACCATCGCCATCGGCACCGACTACTGGCTTTACTCCCGGGCGTACGTGTGCAACGCCACCAATGTCACCGCGGACGAGACCCAGATGCAAACCAAGAAAGTCAAAGGCGACCTTACGCACTCCGGGCTGTGGAGGATCTGCTGCATCGAAGGTAAAATATAGGCTGTTAAAGTTATTGTTGGTTAGTTTAAGGGGGTTGACAAACTTTTTTCATGACAAGGACTCTATTTCTAAAAATCTATTTCCTCTCCATTTTAACTCCATTAGACCATGGATCTGCACTTTGTAAAATGATGTGCCAGTGATTTCCCTTTTTTTGTTGTTAGATATGACAGAATTAATAAGAATAAGTGTCTGTATTGTAGGTGGGGAGGTAACATACATTCATACATTCTGCCATTGCGCCTTCTTTATAGGGAGGGAAATAAAAGTGACAAACTGTTCCTCCTTTTGCTGGGGACCCACTGGAACCCCTTCAAGGACCCCCAAGGGTCCCCGGACCCCACTGTAAAAACAAAAGTACCCGAAACGCTCTGTATTCGGTGTGAAAAAGCACGTAGACATGAACGATATGTATCCCATTTGGTTGTCGTAAGAGGAAAAAACGTGACAATGCACCGACAATTCAAGCTGCCCAAAGGCGCAAAAATGTTCCCAGCCATATTTCTGTTATTATTTTTCTGTGAGGTTATACCTGCATTGAATTTGCCTGTTAAAAAGTTACAAAGGCATGGTATTGTTAAAGAGAGATTGGAAGAAAGAAGAATGTCTGCTGCTTGTTGCGCGCAATGCGTGCGTAATGATACGCTCGTGACAGTTTCTTTTGAGAATTATTTAGTTAAAAAGACGAAATATGCTGTTCGATCATGACAAAACGTTGAACCTAACCATTGTTTTATGTTATGAATTTTGTCTTAAGAGCGAGAAAATGTCGGTTCCACCTCAGTAATAATTTAAGGATCCATTAATTTCCCCATTAACGCGATGCGGTTGCCTGGCAACGCCTTCCGTCAATTTGCTTAACATGGTGAAAATAAGTTTTAGAAATAGATTTTTTGGTTTTTGCTAGAGTATGACTTATTGCCTCGCGATATTCTGTTGTAGTCGACATGTTTTCAACTCCTGTGTTGTGTGTCCATGTCCTCACCAACACACAGCAGTGCAGAATGGGGCTGGGCTGCCTGCGCAGAGAGCAGCTCGTTGTGGTTTGGACATGTTTGCACACCAGTGCGCACGAGCCCTTCATTAGAAAGAAGCCAAATTTGTAAAAAAAAAATAAAAAAAAATTATCCGTGAAAATGTTCACCATTGACACCTTCACCCAGTTCATAGTTCAGCTCATTTCAGTCCTGCCTGATTTGTCGCTGTCCACTGCTGCTGGTGCTGAAACCTCCACCGCCACAAATGAGTTTTGTTCCCTTGAAAAAATCATTTTGTTCACTTGCGCAAGACAACTTCACACACAAAACGCCAATCATCATGAATTGTATTGTTATTATTTATTTATTTTTGCCCCGCCCCCAACCAAACACCCATCTTGAGCATTCGTTGTCCAATGGGAATAATCATCAGAACTTGACTTGGAAGTATTAGGCCTATTCATCATTTGAACGCCAGGACTGAAGTTTTCTCTAGACTGCAGTTGCTTCTGATCAGCTTTTCCAGCTTTGTCCTTAGTGAGTGATGCATCTGAGTTTAAGGAAAAATCCATTGACTTGTGTCCTGTCATGACATTAGCAGTAATAATAATACGTTAATAGTTCTGTGTGTGTGTGTGTGTGTGTGTGTGTGTGTGTGCATCATAGAAGTGCCACTCCATACTGTTGCTCTGCTGTTGCTCTGCCCTGTTGCTGTTACTGTAATGTAATAAGAAACCCATTGGTACATCAGAAATACATCAAAATAAACTTTCCCTCTCTCTTGCTTCAGTCTCTTCACAGTATAATCTACTGAGGTGAGATGGACGGCACACTGTTCTTTCTTTTCCCACCATCCTCTCTCTCCCTTTTCATATTAGTTCTGTTCCCTTATGGAATTTAAACTGAGAGGAAAAATCTCTCTCTCTCTCTCTCTTTTTTTTCTCTTCTTCTCTTTCTCTCTCTCATTTCTCTCTCTCTCCCTCTCTTTCTTTCTTTCTTTCTCTCTCATCTCTCTCTCTCCCTCTCTTTCTTTCTTTCTCTCTCTCTCTCTCATTTCTCTCTCCCTCTCTCTCTCTCTCTCTCTCTCTCTCTCTCTCTCTCACACACACACACACACACACTAATCTCACCAATCGCCACTACTGCCACACCCTTTCACCATCTTTCAACAGCAGGGCCAAGAAGGGCTTTCCAAGGCCTCGGCAAAGTCAAAATGTTTATGACACCCAGTCAAAAGCAGTTTGTTCAAAATGAGACTTAATACATAAAATACTAGGTTCTCCTTCCTTACATTGAGTTGCACCCTCTTTTGCACTTCTCTACTTTATCTACATTTCCTCTTCATGATTGAAGTGAGTAAGGGATCACAGCTTTCACTTGGACTCACCTGGTCAGTCTCTTTCATGGAGTTTTGGACACTTACTGGATTGTCCAGTTTAGAAGCCACGTCTGCCAGAAACAAGATGCAGTTTCTGAAAAAAGTTGTATTAGAGAGAAGTGACAGAGAGTGACATAAATAATGAGGACGCCCTGACCCTGACTACTAGAAGAAAGCGCACTATAGTCTCTGGCAGGAGGTGTGAGGTGAAACAGAAGCCTGTATGAGCGTAGCGCCTTGTAAAGACAGAGGGAAGGAGAGCAACGACGGCGGACGGGCTTTTACAGTTTTTTTTGATTGCTAAGACACATTTCTTGAAATTTTGCTCCATTTCCCAAAACTCTAAACACAAATGCATAACTGCACACTCATCTTCACAAACTTCAAACTTCCATGTCAAAACCAAACTCTCCACTCAAAACCATGTAATCTTACATCTAAACCAAACTTTGCCTTCAGACATCACACAAAAGCCATCAAATACACAGACACTACAAAACAACCATTACACACTGGTGAGATCAATTCAAAACACTACCGTAAAAACCTGTTACTGCAATGAATAATGGAGCTTATGGTTTTCCCCCAGAACAACCTCTTTACATGATGAACACAATGTAAAGACACAACACATGTATACATTTTCAAAATGTTTAATTCCTTACTGTAATGTACTGTAGTAAAATAAACAGAAATTGAGTGAAAAAGTAAATGTACTGTAAAAATATGCAACTGATAAAGAACGTAGAATACAGTAAAATAATTTCCATGTATTTACCAATATAAACCAATGAAAAAAACAACATTTTGTACATAAAGAAAGAAATCACATTTATTCTGTCTCAGCATCCCGTCTCTGGTCTGGGTCAGGCCAGAGATTCTCATCAACATCACATCACAAAACAAGTGAACTGACCCATGGCCCTTTTATCTATCTATCCTGAGCTTCTGATTGGTGTGTGAACAATTTTGACTCTTAGTGTTTCCACCTGGGGAATTGTCTGTTAATTGGGTTCGAGCTGTGATGACTTGAGTTAATGATATTGAATGCCAGTGCTTTCTAAATGAACACATGGTGCAGCCGGTGATATATGAAGGGATTTGTGTGTAGAGTTTTTCACAAAAAGTTCAACAAATCTGAATCATGTGTGGAAACAGGGGAATAGTGTTTATAGTTTTGGGAAATGTGTCTGTCTTTTGGTAGATGGCGTCATGGTTTGGGATGTTTAGTTAATAGGCCCAGTTATAGTGTGTAAGCGATCGAGAAAAACTGTAAAAGGAAACAAAGTGAAGGGTTGTTCCGCAGCCACTCGTGCTGAAATGAAACAAGAACTCCCACTTAAGAACTCATCTCTGATCTGATCCGAGCACAGCGGAGTGGAACTGGAAGACGTGTTTCAAAGAGACGGCCTGTCCGACTTCAAATGGACAGAAAAACAACCTGTTGAGTTGCTGTCAAGCCAAAATCTCACACTGGTATTTTTAATGGCGACTGTGTGATTTTCTGTGGATTGTAAAGATTTTGTGAGTGTATGTGTGTGTGTCTGGGATGGTGGGTATGCACCTGTGTTTGGCTTAGGTGTGTGTGTATGTGTTGCATGCTTGTGTGGAGTGTTAGTGTGTGTGTGTGTGTATGTGTGTGTGTGTGTGTGTGTGTGTGTGTGTGAGGTAGCCTGGTGAATGCATTAGTAAGATGTCAAAGGCGTCCTCTGAGAAGCGGAGCTAGAAATGTGATTCTGGGTTGCCGGGGGGAGGTTGCCATGGCGAAGCTATGCTGAGTAATAAAAGATGGGCTCCGGTCTCTCAGACAGATGGGCTCTGGGGAGATACACCCCCCCCTCCCCCCCCCCCCTCCCCTACTGAGCTCTCTCTCTCTCTCTCTCTCTCTCTCTCTCTCTCTCTCTCTCTCTCTCTGTCTTCCTATCTTGGTCCCTGTCGCTCCTCTGATTGACTTATTGCTCTTTCGTTCATTAGTTATTGATACACTTCCTTTCTTTTACCTTGATTTCATGACTTTTTTGTTTGATCTTTTCTAAAAAACTTTTTTCTCTCACTTTTTTTTTCTTTCTAGCTTTCTTCTTCTCTGCACCCCTCGCACCTTTTTCCCAGACCTTATGGATGAGACAGTCAGGCAAAAGCGATTACACTGATCTACCAAACTTGAAATACTCGTACTAATACATGCCAACAATACACACACACACACACACACACACAGTATATTAGACTACACATTGATTGTGCATCCACTATCAACACAAAGATCGTGTATGTAGATAACAAAGGAAAGGGAAGCTGAGAGAGAGGGGGAAGAGGGAAAAGAGTCAGAGAAAGAGAGAGAGAGAGAGAGAGAGAGAGAGAGATTAATTGGGAATGAGGGCAGGACAGTGGTGTTGCGAAAAAGAGAATAAGAGTTGAAAGAGATTGAGTGAGGTTGAGGCAGAGGGAGACAAAGCTGTGGCGTCTGTGCAGACGGACTGAGTCTGGGTCATTAGAGTTCTTCCATCACTCTCTCTCTCTCTGCCTTTTCTTCTTTTTCTTTCTTGGCACTCTCTTCTACTAACCATTTAAAAATGCTGTGAAGACTTTGTACCCCCAAAAAAAACACATTGGAAATGTTTACTGATGGCTTAAATGAAATTATGTCAATATATTGAACAGATATATTAGAAAAATTAAAAAGTTCATAAGCTGGAGAAGTAACTTGTTTTGCTGTTTGCTGATGATGTTCTGTACTATCCTACAAGGAGACTCAGGCCAGAAAATTCATAAAATGGTTATGCCGGTGATAAATGTTCACTCAAAATAGCCCAAAATCCATTTCCTTTATTTCCCTGTAAACACACTATGAAGGGCAACTTATTAAACCTTCATTTTACTGAACTTGACACTTTTTTCCCCAAGTTTCAGTGGATACAAGTGGATCTGTTAGTCTGTCTTTACCACAGATTAGCATGGTAGCGACTTAAAAAAAGCTACAATGATCCTGTTAAGTTGCAGGAAGTATGGTGATGATAAAGTGTTTGACTTTAATTATATGTCATTACTGGTTCTTTGTTTTTTATCCCAAATACTGTGGAATAGAGATGGGAAGTGTGACTCCATTAACTGACTCATATCTCTAGTTGCTCATCGATTTATTTTATCGATTTCTTTCACCTATATAAAAATGTCCCAGTATACAAGAATTTCCTCAGACCCACAGAAAGTGATGCATTTTACGTTTACAGAAGCAACAACAGCGGTTTGTTTGGAATAAATATAAGAAAGTAGAAGAAATATAAGGCACCACAGTCTACATTGAGTATCTTTATCATTACAGTATGTTGGATCAGTGCCTACATTGAGTGCAAAACACCAAAGCAATGACCGCTTATCACCAAAGGTGTCGCCAAAATCAATAAAAGTCTAGAGCAGTTTCACAGTAGCATCATTGGCAAGGCAGGAAGGCCACAAACTGTCTAACCCTGACTCAGCCTGAACCTCATGCTAACTGACTCACAGTATAATGTGTACAGACGGCACACACATGCTGCCCACTCACATGAATCAGCGCTGTGGCACACTCTCGCATGCCTGTGTGTTGCCTGTGCGATCGCGGCTCAGCTGGCCATTGACTGATTTGGATAAACAGTGCATGACTCGTGGGTTTCACTTGGCGGGTTGGAGTGCTTAAAGGGGTAATCCGCGAGATCCTCATTTTTATTTTTACTTTGTTGCTCAGCGCTCATTGCTGTGGTGTTTCTGCACTGCTCTTCCCAGAGATCACCTGTCAATCAAACAGTGTGTCCAGTACTGTGACGTTCATGGGTTATTACTATAAAGTATTCAAAAATTAAACAAGTTTGAGAATCTGTGAGTTTGTGGACAAACGCACAGCACCAATTCCCAGAGATGCACATATTCCTGTCTAAAGGTGCTGTCAATTGAAATTAGGATTCTGTTCAATGTTGAATTTAGATTTTAATTCATATCAAATCACTCTCTAAAGAGTGATTCAAAAGAGCAATTTGTGAGTCTGCTATCTCTACAGTGCAGTCAGTGGCTGCAGCTGAGGATTTGGCCGTTATTCACCAAGACGACTCTCTGACACTCCCTCTGTTCAGCTCACATCTCCTTGACATATTTCCTTTTTATCAGGGGCACACGTCATGAACTGAGCTCTCATTTCTGTCTCATAAGGCCATTAAATTAATAAAGGACACAAGGCAATTTCAGTAACAGACTTCGGTGGTGATATCATCCTCATGGAGACAATCGAGTGCATGATGTTGGGAAGGCAGGCAACCTGAGGCTTATGGGTTAAAGTTCCCATACTATTCAGTTTTCACATATACTATGGCTCAGGATGAGAATAATGTTCTTTAAGATGTTTTGGAAATAAATGTAGTTTTAGTTAAAAGGGTATTTGAAGACTTGAAAGCAGAACTGTCACAATACTGGACCCTGATTGGCCGAAAATACCAGCACCTCTGATTTAAAGTTGTAAAATGCAACTGTCTGCCTTTAGGCAGATGGTCTATTGTTAGTCCCACCCCTCCCCCTCAGTTGGGCAAGTTCCCAACCTAGCACTTGTCACTCATCTTGATGAGCTGTCTACCTTGAAATGGCATCTAGCCTGAAGCTGAAGTAACCAGCACCCATAAAGCCCACAACAGGTGTTAAATATGCAGACAGCAAGGAATGTGACATTAAAAAACACTAAAAAGCAATGCCGATGTTCACCATGTTTGTGAACAGGTCTTGTTGCCTTGATAGCCACAACCCAGCTCACCACAGGCCCCGCCCACAGCAAATGGTGAGCGTCCCCAAACATCCTGAGCATCATTTAGGCATGTGCACAGGGTCACAGACACACGCAGACTGATAATGTATCAAATATCCTATTTATTTATTGGTATTTTAATGTCAAAAAGGTTTTTCATATTGTAGCTTTAAATAAGGCAAACCTGTGGAATTGCAGAGGGTGTGTCAGTTCAAATTCAGCAAACCTGCCTGAATGGAAAGATTTTAGCAACTGTTTATTGAGGTGAGCCAATCAAGACCAAGTCCAGTTGAGATGTGAAACTTGAGATTTTTGGATGGATTTGTTTTTGAAAAGGCAATAATTTTAAATTTAACCACTCAAAGAAATCAAATTTTAACAGTGTCTACATAACACATCTTTGATCAGAGGGAAATCTGAATTTCTATCATAGGGACCCTTTAAAACAAATTCAAAGCAAATTTTGGACAAGGTTTTGACACTGGTAGTAGGGAGAAAGTGATAAGGAGGTTATAAACTTTATCATTGATTGGCATTGAATAACTGATAACGTGGGCTACTCAATTGACCTTTTTCAGATCAGTGATTCTAATGTGTTATCAATGTGTTATCAAGAGAAAACCAGCGATGGGGGAACTATTTGGCTCAGGTTCTCAACTTGAATTTTCACTGCCACATTAAAACCGATTTGTCTCAATGTTTGCCGTTTGTATTTTTAACCTGTTCTGCCACCTGAAGCAGTATAGCAATCGACCTCACCATCCTCAACAAAGGAACAGCACAGTTGAACTTATGCAGCTTCAACATGCAGTATTTAGTATTTTCTTCACCCTCAGATCAGTTGCAAATGTGACAGCGAAAACGCCGCCACAGGTCTGCTCAGACATTTTCCACTTTGTCACACAGTTTCAGACTGTTCTTATTAAATGTGTTGCTCAACGATTTTTTCCCAGTACATTAAACAGTGAATGTGAGAATCCAAGCTGTGCTTAGTCATGTTTGCATGTTTAGACATGTAATTATCATTTTAAAAAGATGATTTCCGTGCTTAATGATTCATCTGCCGGTAGGTGTGCAGCGGAGCTCCAAAGCAACTCGCACAGTAACAAAGTCAGAGATGACAGGGCGAGGCGGCGAAATCAGTCCTCCGACTCTTAACTCAAAGTCTAACCTTTCAATATTCATAATGCTCCAATGTTTTATTCTCTTAAAAGTGGAGGGGAAGATTTTCTCAGTGAAGAGATTCGGTCTTTGAATAGAAGGTGCCTGAGGGCTTGAGAACTTCAGAACAGCCTGTCCTCAAATGGTTTCCAACATGGTTAGTGGTGAAGACAGGACAGTTCAGCCCGAGTTTAGACGCTCCTTTGCTAAAAAATGACTCCGGTTATCTAGCTTCTTTGTCTCAGTATCATAAGAGTCATGTGGAGATTAATTGGATGGACATTGGACGCTCCATCGTGAAGACACTGTGTCTCCATCACCATTTAACCCCGGTTGTCATTTATTCCCTGTATAGACGGCTGTTGCCACCCATCACATTTACACCCTGTGTGCATTTGGCTTCTCCACAGGTATCAACAAAGGAAGCTGTTTCCGGATCAATCATTTTCCCGAGGATAACGACTACGATACAGACAGCTCCGAGTACATCTTACGTAAGTCCCTGCAACCTCCTCATCTTCAAACGCTTCAACCTTTAATCCTTTCTCCTTTTCCTCAGCGGTGATGGAGTTATCACAAGGGTACTTAATGTGTCATGACTCCTCAATACCTCCCCCATAAAAGCCTGATGTCATGGCAGTAATTGGAGCTATGGAGATGATGAAGTGTGTTTTGTGGCGATGAGTAAGTAGGGGTTGTCTCCAGTGTGACTTTACCCACGCAATAAGCTCATCTTACATTCGATCATGGCAGTTTAATGAAGACGTCGTTAGAAATGTCACTGAGTGGCTGGATTTACAGTTGTCAAACCTGTGTTGGTAGATTTAAGGTTATTATTATTATTTTTTTTAAATCCATCCGTTTTTACTTTACAGTCAGCAAATCACAACTGTACTTGATCTTTATTGGTACCCCTCCTAAGCAACTGATTACATCATTACAGTTGTCTATATTTGACGATAGGGAAAGCCTCCACTCAGTAGGTTAGCATGGAAGGGCTGGTTCTATCTGTTAACCAGACCACAGTAATAGAAATATTCTGAAGGAGTTTTTAAAAGAAATGCCCTTAATTGCACTTTATATTTTTTAATAACAACACTACTGGACATATTATTCCTTCGCCAAAACAGTGCATTTGAATTAAGATATGACCTCATTAATAATAATAACATCAACACTACTATTACTGCTACCACTAATATTTCTATTACTACGACTACTATTACTATTACTACTACTACTATTATTACTATTACTACTAACAATAATAATACTACTACTAATACTAGCACTACTACTACTGCTACCACTAGTACTACAATTACTACCACTAATATTTCTACTACTACTACTATTTCTACTACGACTACTGCTAATAGCAAAATGAATAGCAAAAACATTTTTGCTAGATGATTATGAAAAACTTGAACTATGTTTTAGAAGGGATAGATTCCATAATGCTCGCTTCATTGGTAAAGCATGGGAAAAAAGGCCGGATATTTTGTTTGTGTGATATCTGAGTTTGCTGAATGTTTTTCTTTTTTTATGATGTTGTACACCCACGTAACTAGTTGGTAGTGTCATGTAAGTCCATGTGGGCTGGGCACCTTGTGTATGACACTTAATCAATCAACTAATAAATGAATCAATTAAACTACCACCAGTACTACTACTACTACTACTACTACTACTACCACAATTACCACTATTGCCATTGAGTCTGAATAGCATATATGCCCAGCCTCTATCTTACTCATTTAAAGGATTGCATTTCATCATTTGCACTAAGCGGAGGTTCCCACCCTCTCATCCTCATCTAAAATCTTTCCCCACTGTATGAACAGGCATAGTGCGAGCGTCGAGCCTCTTCCCCATTCTCAGCACCATTCTGCTGCTGTTGGGGGGTCTGTGTGTCGGGGTGGGACGCATCTACAGCAGCAAGAACAACATCCTGCTCAGTGCCGGCATCCTGTTTGTGGCCGCAGGTAGGACAAGGCTGACAACGCACTTCAGATACACACACATGCAACTGGACTGACACCCCAGACTGCAAAACAAACACAGATTCAGGCTTCTTCTGTCTTTTCCCCTCTCCCTCCGTCCCTCCTTCCCCATCTCTCTCCTCCTCAGGCCTGAGCAACATCATTGGCATCATCGTCTACATCTCCAGCAACGCCGGCGACCCCAGCGACAAGAAAGACGAGGACAAGAAGAACCAGTACAACTACGGCTGGTCCTTCTACTTCGGCGCCCTCTCCTTCATCGTGGCCGAGTTGGTCGGCGTCCTCGCCGTCAACATCTACATCGAGAAGAGCAAAGAGACGCGCTTCCGGGCCCGACGCGACTTCATCAAGACCACCTCTTCCTCGTCGCCGTACTCCCGCATCCCGAGTTACCGCTACCGCCGAAGACGCTCGCGGTCCAGCTCCAGGTCCAGCGACCCGTCCAGAGAGCCCTCTCCAGTGGGGATGAAGATGGGTGGAGGAGGTGCAGCAGGAGGAGGAGGAGCAGGTGGAGGGATGGGGTTGGGGCTGCCGATGGGGGATATATCCATGTACGCCCTCAGCAGGGACCCTATGAAGGGCGGAAGCGGGACGGCGGGGCCCTACAGTCCGCAGAGGGACTCTGGATTTTTACAAGTCCACAACTGCTTCCAGAAAGACATGAAAGACGGAGTGAACAGGAGGACCACGCCAGTATGAGGTCAGGAGTGTGTCGCTGTGCGGAACAATAAGCTTGAGAACAGAGGTGGGACAATACCTGGCATTAGACGTTGTATAGTTGATGACAAAAGGACAATTCGTCCCCTGGGCTGTTCAGCCAGCAGCGATGTTGAAAGGTCAGAGCGCAAATTTTCCTTCCTTCCCTCTGTGACACAAATGTGCGAATACGTTTCATTTGGAGGAAGGGGAAGACTCTGTTACCAAGAACTCTTAATCATGCTACTTAGTATCTTCTAAAGTTCCCATGAAATGAACTCTCATTACTTTTACTTCCTCAAAATCAGTGTATCTTTAATGGTGACCTCATGCTGCACCAGTAGGTGTAAATAAAAATTCCAATAAAACCATCACAGGTTTTAGAACAGTCCCGCCCCTCCACCTTTCCCATAAAACAAGACTGCCTTTCTCACCCAGACTGATATCCCATTGGTTTACACTTTTGAATGATCCTTCACTGCGTTATGTCGCACCCCTACATCCTGTTTCAACAGGAAATACATCAAGTCAAGGAAGTAAAGATATCGTTTCATGGGGTCTTTAAAAAATAGATTTAGTAGTAATATTTGAAGAGTTTCATTCCAAAATGAGAAATCCACAATTCCTTTTTAAAGGATAGTCACTTAACTTCTTGGTTGACAAAAGGATACTACTTTTCTAGAGTGAATCCCCTATATTTTAGAGATATTGAATGACGAACATCAGGTAACGATTTTTGTTTTTTTTCCAAAATGGATGTATAGTGTTTTTGGAAATGAAGTCTTCATTTCTTTTTGTAATTTACACTGAAACAAAAAAGAGCCACATGTTTGTCTGTCTCCAAAATTAGTTGCTACAATATAACGATTTATGTGGCTGTTTGTTTAAACTCTTTTGAGCGAGTATTGGTGTATTGTGTTTCGTTTAACTTTAAAACCACAACTGGTGCTAACTTAAACTGTACACCTTTTGATAATTGTAAGCCTTCTCAACTGCCATTTAAAAACTTATACTGTATCTCAATAACCTCTTTCAACCTTGTATGTGAGTCAAGTGATGAATATGTATGTGTGCTTGTTACAGATCTGAAACACTGCCGCATTACGATGCTTATTCACGTATGAATATAAATTCCTGTAGATAGGGAGAGTGGCAAGACACACATTTATGTCAATACATTCCAATATACTGTATGATATATCAGTCCAAACAAAAGGACTTTATTTGTACAAACTATTTGTGTAGTATGTTCTCCGTTTGCTCAGGGAAGTTGTATGGAACAAATTAATCGAGACCTTATTAGATGAAGAGTATATTATGAAAAAAAAGCAGTCCTATTTAAGTTGTTTTGGTTTCCTTACCTAAGCCAGACAGACTGTTACAGTAGGTGTCTATATAAATAGAGGTGAGATCACACTGTATCTGTTGCTGTCAGTACGTTAATTAACATGACTCCTGTTTCTGTGTTTATTAGCTTTGTGTTCAGAGGGTTTCGCCTGGTACAGATGCTTTGGTCACACTGCAAAAAATACAGATGTAGCTATCGCAGAACTCCCACTTACTACTGTATGCTTGCTGCTGCGCTGTTGCTCCGTCCCAAGAGGAATTATTTGGAAACTAACAGTACTTTCATATCTTTATCTTTTTCAGGAATGGTTTGGTAACTCATGAACTGAGAAAACATTTTGAGCTACTATGTATTTTTGTGATTTTGTTCTGCTGAATTTGAATACAGAACTAATGCAGGATAGATGTAGGATAGCTATCTTTGGTGAAGGATGGCTAGCATTGTACGTAGCTGCTGTTCTTCTTTTGATGACTTTGTGTTTAGAGCATTCCAGAATTTCTTTTTTTACTAACGCACAGATCAAAGATCCTTTACTCATCTTTACATTCAATCTCTAACCCTCCAGCAAAGAAACACTTCAACTCTTTGGATCAGAATTAAAGGACAACTGCCCCAAACAGTGGGGGGAGCGAAAAAAAACAACATAATTCTTCAAAACTCAACTTTATAATTACAGTTAACTTCACTTTGAGATTTGCATGCGGTCTGATGCAAAGTATGAACCTAAAATTGGTTTGTACGAGGCAACACGCCGCGCCCAAGCACCTCATTTTCCACGCCGTTTGCCTTTTCTCATAGAGGAGGTATTTAGCTAATGGCGCAGGGGTTGATGGGCCTGTTATGCTGTGTTATGAAACTGCGTGGCAGCCAGTCGGGCAACCACAGGGTGTTAAAGGGAATCGGCATCAGCCAACTTCAAGCTTGATTGAGCTAACTGGCTCCCAAATGCTCAGGCAGACTTTCAAAAGCCTCGTCTCCAAACAAGAAGCTTGAGAAAACTGGGAATTACGATGCGTATAGGGCTAACAAAAGTTCAAATTACTCATCCTTGGGTAAGTACATGCTTCATTGGGTTCCATGTCAGCTTCATGGTTTGTTTCCCACTTGGCTATTTTTAGTATGACTTGAAATTGGTTTAGTGTGGTTGTTGGTTTGTGAGTCAGTGTCACGGCTGGATATACAGTGCCATCGGAGTGGTGTGTAGTGTCTGTGTAGTTGCTGCCCTCCTAGCTAGTTGTTATTCGAGTCAGTGAGGTGGAGAAGGGGAAGCCCTGAATTAGAATCGACTTATTTTAATTCAGCGCGTGGGTGACGCATCTTTGTAATGCCAAACCGGCCCGATGAGCTTGTTTCCCATTCCGGCCGTGAATTTGAGCGATTCTTCCTCGCCCCTTTCCTCCGTCCGTCACCCGAGCTGTTAAGCCGTGTGAATTCGAATGCCATGGACCCTTACTGATATTTTCATCCACAATAAAGCCTAGCTCGCCCCCCCACCCCCCACCCCACCCTCTGTGCGCCGGTGAAATGTCTCCCTGTAATTGAGAGGAAAATGGCAGGGTCACTCTTCCATGCAGCCACAGAGCTAGCCGCTATGCTTGTTAGCATCGGTGTCTCGCTGTGCCTGCCAGATAAAGTAACAGTCTGGGGCCTCGACTCGGGTTCTCTCTTTGTAAACTGATATACTGGCGTGACAAACAGCAGATGACACAGCAATTCATAGCTTAGTTATCTATATTAATCTGCTACACCCTCGGCTATAACAGCATTTACACCCTGCAATGATTTATTTTACTGTCAAAAGCAGTTCATGAGGTGTAATTTTAGGATACACACACTATGCAAAGATACATATTTTGGATACAGTAATCCCTTCCATTTGTAAGTCTATTCTTTCAACACTAGGAAGGTAACACTAGGGGGTCTAAGAGTGTCAACAAGCCAACAGCTGAAAGGGGTAAATATAATTATAAATACTATCTCCTTTCATGATTTTGAAAATCTTACAACAGAAATTGGGTCGAAGAAAGTTTACAGATGGACATTTGAAAGCTGAGAGACATTAACTGACCACAGCTTGGCCTTTCGAGTGTTAAGGGACTACTCCGACTTTTTGGCCCATTGGTCACCTTACCCAGTATGTGATAACAGGATTGACACCATAATCATCTCTGTGTCTCTGGTAGCTCTGTCAGGCGCGCATGCTAACACATTAGCATATGTTCAGTTATCGTTGGCGACCAGCATTGTCCTAAAAAAGCGAAAATAAGAACTGAGAGAATTTTAATGACAGGCTACATGTGTAAACCTGCCATACTTGTTTAGGGGATTGGTAAAATAGACAAAAAAGAATGCTCTCTTTGGAAATACTTCCCATGGCAGAAGAGCTCTCTTCCAAGACTTCAAGCTAACTTGTTTTGTCTACACGGGAATTGAGTGAAGTTTTTGTGCTGTTGATTCGTAATGGACTTCACTAATGATGAAGATTGAGATTTTGTTTTCAGAAGTTATGAATCTACAGTCCATACAATAAATAAAATACCAATTTTGGATTACTAAAAGGTTTATCTTCGTACGTTGCTAATCAGCTACGATTACTTAACGCACTGTATGCTAAAGCGTTAGCATGCGCACCGGACAGAACCGGACACACAGTCCTCTTGTCAAATAATGGTTAAGGTGACCAATGGACCAATAATCCAAAAGTCAGTGTAATCCTTTAGTGACATTACCTATTGGCTTCATTTTAAGGCTTAGTGAAAAGAACTTCCTGCTCTACACAAAAAGAAAAAAAAATGTGTGTCACCCAAAATAAGTAAATACTAACATCACATTTCTGCTTATTATGACTCACACCACTGGTATTGGTGACTGTCTCAGCAACAATGAATGCCAGGCTAATATAATGCTGTTCCAGGCAGACCATTAGTAACATTAGTTTTGGCTGCAAGGAGACACTTGGTGTGAGGGTAAAGCATTACGTTGATACTTGGAGCATCATTTGATCCATTTATATGTGGGAATCAGTATATCATCAGCAGGAAGTGTTAGTTTAATATAACGTGGTATATTAACTCTGTTTATTAGATCAATTTATTTTCAAATTATTTAGAGTTTTCAGAATGAATCTACAGTACGAATGTGAAAACCAGATGTGACTTCCTCCTGAGTGTTTCTCCACAGGCGCTTTCTGCCCTCCCAAGTTCTTTTTGAAAATGCATCAGGATTTTTAAAATGGCTGACATTTCTCCCGGTAGGGGGTCAGATCCCCTGTTCCCTGGTATTGGCGCCATACTGTCGATCCAGGAACCACAGGCATCCATTAGGACGACATCTCCCATGTGCTAAGACTGGATTTAGACAGAGGCAGTTGGATTTTAACTCTTGCGTGATCCACGTCAGATGTTTTCATCTCTTGTTTAACATAGGAAAATCATCAAATCTGGATTATATAAGGTAATAAATCAGATTTATTTTTAGTTTTTTTTAGAAGTGACTCTGACTCTAAACCTCTAACCCATTTAGAAACTAGGCAGGCAGTCATTGTTAAGTCCAAGTTATATAACTCCTGACGTACAGACTAAGGTTTTGCCATTTCTGTGCCTCTTCTACCCATAAAATGTGAATAAATACAAAAGGAGGTGTAATACCTAAAAAATATAAGACATATAAAAGCCTGCCCACTGGTCTGTACTGAGACAATCAAGGATCTATGCTTGAAACACAGAAGACAGTTCAGTGGACCAATTATAGTTATTGGACAAGGATGAAGCCAATAGTAGAGCGTCCAGGTATTAGACTAGTAATTTTACGAATTCTTACAATACTATTATTGAACAGGTGGCCATAAAACAGAAAAAGTGGTGTAATACTGGATGGAATAAATAAAAGATTTCAGATTGTGAACCAGTCATGAGAGGTAAATGGGAACATTCCAAATGCCATCAAGATCCAATGGAGGTCAATTTGATTCCATGTGCTGAAATGAAACTTGACTGGAGAGACTGTGGTGTTTCTACTGATATATGGTGCTGATGTACGGCACCGGTAGAGTTTGAGGGGGTTCTTACTAGCTCTTAAAGGACTTACAAGTAACAAGCCGTAGATGCTACTAACACCAAAACACTGCCAATATTAACAATCCCACCTGTTTTCTTTCTTTCAATTTTGTCATAACGCTCTTACCTATTAGCTGCATTCAGTTAAATTAATTCTGGGCAACTGTGTTGTCAGCTCTTACTGTGAACAGCATGTGAATGATGCAAACTGCCGGTGAAGCCGCCTTACTCTCGTTTTATGCTTTGAGTGAATACATGTAATTTAAATGTACTGTTGTTTGTGACTATTTTGCCTCCGCAAAGACTCCCATCCCTTGACAAGCCACACACATAAACACACACACACACGTCCACACTCACAATCAAAATCCCAGAAAGTACTACTTTTGGATTATACTTGATGGAGAGCTGAATTTTGAGCAAAAGAACTAGGAGCACATGTTTACAGACCTGTAATGGTGCAGCGTGATCAGTGTGGCTGTTTTCTTCTAATTGTGCTTTATGAAAAACTTAACGCACTAATACTGAGCCTTCTGCAATCCGTGTGCAATAGTTGCATAGTCTGTTTCAGTTGAGGACTTTATTGTTAGTGAACTAGTAATGTATATCAATAATGTAAAATATATCACTACCAAGCCTGTAAATACAAAGTGTCTTTCCTTCACATGAGAAGATACAAAATATTTTGGTCGACATGTTTTAGGTTCGTCTGGTTTACTTTGTACTGTGTTGTCATTTGTCAACAAATTACACTGAAATTAAAAAAACGAAACGAAATTTCATTTGCTGTCAGTGCATTTTGTGAACACATTGCTCATACAGTAGCTTCAATCCAGGACTTTCTTTTTGACTACCTGTATATCAACTCATCTTAAAATTCATGTGTAAAGGAAAAATCCACCCTAAAACACATGAACACTGATACAAAAAAAAGGCTATTGGTGATGTAGCTTGCATTCCCGGATCCATTTTGTTGTTTGGTGATGTATTTTTCTTATTACTGTGCCAGACGTAGATGATGTGACGTCATGCTGAGATATTTCCAATGCAGCTATAATGTTACAGCGATCTAAACCATCAACAGTAAAGGTCAGGTTTTGGTGTCAGTCCCTCAGAATCAAGGAGAAAGGGCTTCTGTCTAGACTCAACATTTTGCACTGATGTTCAACAATCATACAGGGAGAAATCCATCATAGAAGAGGAGAGAGACCAATTTCCAGTGACAGTAGCCTCAATAGACCAGACAGTATACCCTAAATCAAGTAAGCCTAAATCTGGATTGGACCTTTCAAACATGGCTGCATCACCACCTCTTTACCCTGTGAAGACAAAACAAAGGTAGTTTAGGTCAACTAAGATGACAGACGACCACAGCACGATTTTATATGCACATTAGCCTTTCCAGAAAGTGATCAATGGCTCCTTTGGCCATAACACTGGGGTGTTATCACTGCTATTGAGAAGCAGTCATGGTAAGCCATAATCAATGTAGACCTCCGTCCGCTGTGATTGCGATCAATAGGGTTTAGCCTAAGTGGTTCAGTTTATATCCACACCCATTTGTCCAAAGGATGAGGTTATTTCCCTTGGAAGACATTCAAAGTGCCTCAAACACCCTCCAAGGACTCGGCCCTGCACTTAAAACCCCGTTGTGGTCGTCTCACCCCTGGTCATTCAACTGGACAAAGGTCAAAGTTCGAACAAGCCTACGCCTGTGAGGTCAGGGGCTGTTGCTCCCAGGAATGCCATTATGCCAATGCAATCATTCAAAATGATAGACTCGGCGACAGGGTGATAAGTTCTGAGAAGAGCTGGATTGATTAGGAGTTGATTGCGGATTGTTTATGTGGTCAATCATTTGGGCCAGCACGCTCTGGAGTGTGGCAGTGTCAGACACTCATGCAGTTGTGTGAGAGGCACACACTCGCGCACACACACATCACACACCCCCAGACACCCACACACCTTCACACATACTGAGTCTGGAGACACAATAGACGATGAGGTGAGTTGGTTTTATCGGAAAAAAGTGATGTACAGTAAACTAGGCTAGTAACTTACATTCATTGTAGAACAAGAGTTCCTAAAGTTTTTAATTTCAAGGATCATAAATGAGCATGCATTGTGATCATTAATATAACATTTTAATGTAACATTTCCGCCTCACCTCACTGTAAACTCGGCTCTCATTGGCTGTTGGAGGTCTCTTGAATCTATGATCTCCACACACTTACAGGACTTGTTCAGGACCTGTCCAGATGTTGGGTCATAAATATCAATCATGATATGATCGGGGTGGCTCAGATCAGTTCAAGTCGATCAGGTTGGTTAAGACTGAATGTATAAACTCCTCATATTACCAGATAAAACATCGGTCCTGACCAAGCCTTGGATTGGGATTTCTTCAATTGTCAGGATGGGCAAATCTGGTTGAAATCAGCCTGATAATCCTCTAGTGTGACCGCATCCTGAGACAAAATCATGTACTTCACCTTGCATGAACTTGCTGTCACACTCATCATTCACTCAGGAAAACAACATTACACACTGTAACACACACTGTAAACCAGGCTTACCGAGCATTTAGGGAGCATGACCCTTTAGACCAAATTAGATCATTTGTTAGAGGGTAATAAAGATGTCAAGCAGGGGTTCCATCTGTTTGGACTTTGCCAATATGTTCATTGTAGGTAACGTAACTGTGTGTGTTGGGAGGTGGAGGGAGGGGTTTCTTTTCTTACACATGCCCAGTGTCACATCATGTCAGTGTATAGTGTCCCTTTGTGCAGGGTTGCTTTCCCCAAGTTCTACTTTGTCAGTCTGAGCTGTGAGGACTTGTCGACTTTCACCGGTGCAGAGTGAAGCACCGGGGGGAAGTGGGTCACAATTCTTGTAGAGACAGTTAAAGTGGGCCAAGGCTTAAAAAAGATAAACAGAGACGTACCACTGTGATTTATTGTAGGGGAGCTATCAAAGGGGTTAGCGTACCTTTTTGGGTTTTCTTGCGATCTATAGTAAGTGTTCTGTCTCTTTTTCTCCTCCACTTCTTTGACACTTCTTGAGTTGCTTTGTGAGAGTATAACTTTTTAAGAGTATTTGTAGTTTCAGAAGTACAGTGTATAATGTCGATTTCAAGTATTAAAGGAAAAATCAACCCTAAAATACTTACCTTGTACCTTGCATTTCTGGGTCCATTTTGTTGTTTGGTGTATTATTCTGATTCCTGTGGATAACTGGCAAAATACAGACAACCTGACTTTGAGATATTTCCAGTGCAGCTACAATGGAGTTTGATAGCAGAATTATTTTCAGCTATCTAAAACATTGACAGTAAACATAAATAATACAGGGAGAAATCCATTGTAGAAGAGGCAGAGAGACCAATTTCTCCACTGACAGCGGCCTCAGTAGACCATAATGCAATGCAGCTGCAAGACTTGTGTTTTGAGGAAGGAGAGCAACTTTTACTTTTTCTCGCCTGGAAAAACTCTCACTCCGCTATCACTACCACCATCACTACCGTTCTCTGTCTCTCTCCACCTACATGTATAACCCACAGCTGAATGCAACAAGTTCAGGCCTGTCCTCTGGGGGTTGTCAAAAGGCATTCTGGGAAATGTAGGAAATCACTAACTAAAGTAGAAGTAGACGAGGCAGGTGGAGGGAAAGTGGGTGCACCAAAAAGGTAAATTATAACATCACAAAATAACTCCTGGAAGACACTGAACATGATAAATTGATGATATATAACAGTGTGAGACTATCTAAGGCTGGATTTTCTGTTTGTCTGTAACTGCATTGGTACCTTGGCAGCCCCTGCTCAGTATCTGTCCTGCATTACCACTGCATGATTTCCTCTTGGGGGTGGAACAATGGTGCAGCAGCAGTGCAGCAGCCATGTAAAAAGTGGGTCTTTCATGATGGCTACATCTGTGCGCTGAGTCTGCATTGTGCCTCTCTGTAACTGCAGAGCGATACATTGCCTCGCCTGCAGTGAAAAAGCTTCTGTTTCATGCACTTTCTTAGAGAGACAAGTACGGTTTCTTGTTTACCTATGATTTATATCACAATTTTTTCCCCACTACAACTTACTCAATACAAGAAACTGACCAGTTGAGTGCAGATGAAAGTTCTAATCCCTTATTAATTTCACTGATTAAAGCCATTTCAGTCAAGATGTATAAAGAGAGGAGGAGAGAAGTTAAGCATTTTTAAGCCTTGAGACAATTGAGCACCTCAGTGTTATGAGAGTTGTTCTAATATTTTGGCCACTCTGTGTGTGTGTGTGCACTACACTTAGATAGGGCGCACACACACAATCATATGCAGAGTGTGAATAGCCCGGCAGGCTTTAGCAAGAGTAATATTGTTCCGACAGGGAAAGTCAAGAGCTGGAGCCTGACTGCCGCTCTTTATAAACAAATCCACTTTCTCATAAATAGTTTACAGAGACAAATCCACACCGAGCCGTCGGAAGACAGCGTTGCAGAGAGGCAGAGGGGGGGAACGCGGCCACCGCAGACGGACGGAATCAAGAAGTAAGGAAAAATATTCGTACAATGCTGAACCGACTGTTTTGAAACCTTGCGTGATGGGAAAATATGGATGGGAAAGACTCGTTTATGAGAGTCTTTACACTTTACACATCCCCACCCACTGGCACTGTAACCTGATAAGTAGACAGCCTGACAACTTGACTCACTGGTCACATTTATAGCACCAGATCCCCCCCCTCCCACCCCTACCAACACCCTTATATCAGCCCCCCCACGCCCATCGCCCACCATGGCAGACAGTTGGTTTGGTCATCAACTTTCCTGATCTACCTCAACAGCTGTAAGTCTAAACTTGCGGCGCCTCAGTTGTAAAGCAATGCATAGTGAGTAGGGAGAAGGGGAGTTGAAACTAGGGCAATAGCAGTCTGGCCCCTTTCCCTTCGAACCAGAGGCACACATTTGCGACAGGGGGAGAGAAGAAGACGAGCCTTAGGCGGAGAGAGAGAGAGAGAAAAGAGAGGCGAGACTTTTTGGGAAGCTTGCTGCAGTCCGCTGAGGAAAGAAAGCAGTGCGTCCCTGTGATTCCAACATCACAGGTCAGCCCATTTCGAATTGTTTACCGTGTTTATCGGGAGAGGGAAGGAACGTGTGATCGGTGAGCTCGCCGCCTGGCACCATGCACAAGCGCACCAAGATAAAGATTGCCATCTTCGTGCTCCTGGTGGGTATGGCGTGCATGTTCACGGCGGTGGTGACTGACCACTGGGCCGTGCTCAGCCCGCGGGTGGAGAAAGCCAACGAGACGTGCGAGGCGGCCCACTTCGGCCTGTGGAGGCTCTGCAAAAAGTACATCTACATCAGCTCGGAGAACTACGTGGAGGGGCACGGCTGCGGACCCATCAGCCTGCCTGGAGGTAAGAGCAACTCTAACAGCAACTTTTGGAGGTCAGTGGGATGAGATGATCCTAAAGCAACACTCAGAGAGACAACGGCACAACGTTGTACCTTTTGTCTCTGGGGCTGTACCTTTGTCCGAAAGGTACAGTCCTGCATCTTTTTTTTTCAGCAAGTGTGAGGTGCTTTCAGGCAACCCAGCCCGGAGCTCATGATGTATCAAGCTTCTAAGAATAGAGGTACTGATCTAGGATCACTGGACAGCTCATATGACTATATAAACTTCTCTGTGAGGAGGAAGAGAGATCCTATTCTAAGATCCATACTTATGGGCTTGCGCAATGTAATGACCTGATGTCCACTTGCATGCATAGAATTAAATATATATGGGGTGTTGTATGGAGTGAAGGGTGGGGTGAAGATACATATTTAATACATATTTAATATTGCTGTTTTGGAATATATACCTGTACAAATCCAGCATTGGCAGCATTGTATTTGTGTTTTGTCTGATTGAAAACTGACAATTTTGAAAAAACAAAATTGTTTCAAGTATTGACACCAATTGAGGTCTGTTTGATTTTACCTTGGAACAAACTGGAACAAAAGTAATTTGAAAGTTATTTTTTCTCATGTTTTTTAATAAATTAATCATCACCGGTGTTGTTGAAAACCCTTTGAGAGCTTGCTCAAACACAAGCGTTAGTCATCTCCTTCTGAATTTAGGCTATGGAGTGTCCCATGGTTATGGTTTGCCAATCTGCCCTTGGGCTTCATTCAGCTGCTCCCCCGCTGCTTCTCCTTTTCATAAACAACAGGGGCGGGGTGGAAACAACATCCCAGCAGGCCATGGTCTATGAAAAGGTCTTGAAAAGTTACTTGAGAAGATGCCATAACTATCTGTTAGTTGTATAGATACAACCAGACAGCAGGTCTAAAGACATAGACCAGGGATGGGCAACCGAGTGCCATGGAATGCCAACAGTCTGCAGGTTTTCATTCCAATACTACACCAGATTTCACTGATTAACTGACCTTCAACCAGAGAGGAGGAACTAATCAGTGGAATCTGTAGTGTTTGGTTGGAATAAAAACCTGTAGACCCCTGGCCCTCCATGGCACATTGTTGCCCATCTAGACTGCCCACAACACATTTTCTGTGGACCGTGCTTAGTTCTGCTCTCAGTTGAGCTACTGGAAGAGTAACTGCTATCATATGGGGTTTATTTTGAGGGATTCGTAGCAACATAAGACCATGTTAGGACCAACACTCTGGGGGATATTGTGGTTTAACAGGACTTAGTTGCTAAGAGCACAATGTCTAGATCATCGAGGACTATTTTAATTGACTAAAACCAATGTAAACAATGCTAAGCAGTTGCTGACAAGTAATGACTCACACATCTCAGTGATTTGTGGTGGAAGTCAAACCTTCATTCATTTCAACACATATGTCTTTAGGAAGGTGCCATGCCCTGCTGGCACATGCAGCTCATTTGAGATTAAATAGATTAGTTCAAAACTGATGGTAATCTGGGGATCCCTGTCTTAATTTGCTATTTCTGTTCATGTAAATCAGACTGGACCTTCCTCACAAAACTCGTTCTAACCCATGGTGGCTGTTAGACTCCTGAGAATCCCAGACATTTATTGTCTGCAGGCCATTCTAGGAGCAGATGAAATGCCTAAAGGGGGCTTGTTTTCACAGGCATGGCAGGCATGTGCTGAATACACAAAACAGCTTGACCCACCCTTGTATGCGGGGAATTTAAGGGATTGTTGTCATAAGATGCTATCACTCTAATGTTGGTATCATATCTCCAGTTTTAAATTCTAATTGAGAGCTGACATTGCCCCCACAGATTCTTTTTTTGTTGTTGCATGAATTAAAGCACTGACTGTGATAATCCATAATCACATCCACAGTCATAATCATGTCCAAAAGTGGAGTCACTTCATTTTCTTCTATTATTATTCTTAGTCAGTATTAACAATTTCTATGCAAAGAGACAATCCTTTCATCAAGTCACTTGTTGACATGTCTGCATCAGCATGATGTGTGGCCGCCATGGCAGCCTTCATGTTTGTATATAAGCCTTTTCCAAGATGATGGGAGCCCAGCTATGGGACAGGGGGTTTTCCTGGCCCAATAGCTGTATTTGGAGAGGAACATCAGTGTTTATCATACTCCCACATCTTAAGAGAGGCGTCAACCTCTGATCCAAAACAGGACACGCATGTGAGGAGATCCTCTTTACTGTGAGTCACTCATTTGAGAAAAAATGGGACGAGTTGGTGCTTGGGTCTGACCATGTCTACTGCTGACAAAACCCAGATGATGAGAGTTAAACAACACGAGATGACTTCATAAACCTCGGTGATGTATAATGCACACTGATGGTTCATTTCAGCTCAGCTGGGTTTCCCACTGTTCTACCCAAGCCAAATTGAGGACTATTTTAGTGACAGGTGCTGTACTCTGGTCTGAGCTGTCCCTTTGACTGCTCTTACCTTTCATGTTGGGTTAACAGTCTTTCCAAGCTGCCTTGAGCCGTAAATAAGCCACATAAGATCTATGCTGTTACCAGCTTGTCATGTTGCAGAGGAACGCCAAACATCGGGAATCGCCGGGCTCTAATGCCAGTTTGAATGACTACAGTAAACAAAGAGCAGCAATTACTGTAAGTGGCCTGTTCAACGCGGTCCCAGATACAGAAACAAAGATGTCCGTGCTGTTTTTTTGTTTTTTTATGATGTGCAAAGCACTCTGCAGGCAGCCATCGGCCCGGGGGTTATAAATATAGGCTGTGTAAATACCCAGCTGTCTTGGGTGGAAGCCGTGAGGGTCAAGTGTGCACACAAGTCCAGCGTTCCTCTGAGTGACAGGGCCGCCTGGAGGAGCCGGGCATAGCTCTCAGGCCCTCTAAACTGTTCCCACGGGGCGGGCCTTTAACCCCACATCTCTGGGCCGCCCATAGCCTCTCAAATCATTTAAGACTCCCTGACCATAAGATGCATAGGCTGGAAAGCGAGCAAAAGTGCTTATAGGTACTCCAAAGACATACCAACCCAAGGATGGGTGCTGCATAGCTGGGGAAGTGCCAATGATGCGTCTCTGATGCTATAGCCCAATCGATATAGGTTTCCATATGCTACCATGGGTATACGATCCAATTACACCTCCACTTATCCTTATTTGGAGTTATGAGGACACAAAACAATGTCTCAATGTAAATTTAGTTGTGTACATACTTATGTTGGCCCTCTATCCACTTAATTTTCTGTGCTAGACTTAAGAATGAGGGAAGTTCGGTCTCACGCACGCGACAGGTGCGGCCAAATAGCGGCGACAAAATGAAAACACGGCTTTACAGGTCTAGGCCAAACTTAGCACTGTTGCTCATATGAATTGACAGTCGATAGCCAGCTGTGAAAGCTGCTGCGGTGCCATGACAATGTGCAGAGTTCCCGCTAATCTCATGTCCTCACCTGATCTTGGGAAAGATGAAAGATCGCCCTGTTAAGAGCTTTTCACTGAGCCTGTCAGCACATCTCAGCAGGGGGAGGATCGACAAATATTTAGCGGTGTGTGCATGTGTGTCAACATGCTTCCACACATGAACACACATTCATTTATGACTGTCCCCATATCTTTGTTGGTGCACACTGTGCACTCAAAGTTGGATACAACTACTACTAATACTAATAACCCAATCCAAGGCCTAATAAATGCCGAGTGGCTCCACTTAATCATACAGAACGAACCCTTTCTCCATTTAAAGTGAGTGAAGAGCCACTTGGCCTATTCAGGGGTTCTTGCACTCTTTCAAGCCAGGAGCCAAAACAGAAATGTTGTCTCACCCTTTTTCACCCATTTAGGAAAAACGGCTATCATTCTTGTCATATGAGAACCTAGCAGGACTGCAGCCCATTTTGAATCAGAGCCCATAGTTCACGAAGTGCTAGAGCAAAACAGCAAAAACACATTTGCCTACATTATGATTTACCTAGGAGTTGTGCAAGTATAGAGTTGGACAATAGAAACTATAGGCTTGTTGCTGCTGGATAAGCGTTATCCCAAAGAGTTAACATTGAGCAAGGAATGGATTTGCATTTTTTTTTATTAAACATGAAAATTCACAGTTATGGGAAATTGCTTGCTATTGAAGTTCAAAGATATATTTCAGCCTCCCTTTTGAAAGGTGGTTTGACTCAGAAGTACAACTAGTTGGCGAGACTCCATCACACCCCTCGCACACGCCTTCCACTGTAAAAACCAGACGAGCTTGTTGCTTAGTAACCACCTCTGTGTGTTTTTTTTTTTTTCTTGATGGCCAGTCCCTGTCCTCATTCACAAAAATCCACATCATGTGGGCACGCCAGCATTAACAGCTCTTAATTTCAAAAGAGGTTTTTGTAAAGAATACTATATGTGTACTTAAGCTTTTTTGTGTGTGCACCAAGAGGGCTTTTTTTGTGCATTATATCAAATTACTGCATCTCATTTGCATAAAGCGGAGACATACCAACCACCTGACATCCCTTTAAACTTATTGTCATGGTAGGAGAATTATCTCCCATCCCAGCGAGGGCCGTCATGCTGTAAACGTGAAGCGATAACATGCGGTACTTGGAAACACATGAAAGCGTTTCAGTGATGCCCCATGGTGCGAGTGTATGGAAGCGGGGATTAGGAGCATGCATGTGAGCGGGGACCTCATGACATAACCCAGATCCCTGCCAGATGCATTCTACTTTCCCGGGAGATAAAGTGACACGGCGGTCTAGTGTCGCATATTGTGGAAGTCTTCACACTTCTCTGCAAATATGATCATCTGCGCCGGTGTCGTATTACTTTTTGTTGATCCCTGCGCATTCTCCTAACAGAAAACACATTAACTTCAAGTTGTGTTACATGAACTGCAGCCTCAGAAGCCTCGGCTTCTCCTCACTGGACCAATTAGCCGAACTATGAATACATTTTCAAACCCCAGCGGCACGCATGTGATATTAGTCAACACTCAAGATTTGACACGAAAACCAAGTCTGTTTCCAAATCACACAAAGCGAGTTGGCTTTAGTTGTGCCCACCTGCAAATCCCTAAAGTTTAACACCTTGCCTGTCCAAAATTGAGTAAACTGGATGTCTGCCATTGCCATTGCTACCATAACAGTCACACTACCACACAAATAGACCAGGGTCTGGCGTCACAAAAGGACTTTAGCAGTAATATTATCTTAGTCCTTTGGCTTACAGTGGAACAAATATGGTGTTAATGGTGAGATGTTTTTGGAAAAAATTGGGCCAAGACGTAAGATAGACCTAAGATAGACAGTGTGAATTGTTTGATGAAAGTATATCAGACTGTCCGTTGGAATTTATGATCGCTGCCTCACAGCAGGTGGTCGGTGGATCACATCCAGCAGTGCAAAAGCATGTCGGGCAAAGGTAGAGCAGGGGTGTGAGGAAAT
This sequence comes from Centroberyx gerrardi, assembly GCF_048128805.1. NCBI lineage: Eukaryota > Metazoa > Chordata > Actinopteri > Beryciformes > Berycidae > Centroberyx > Centroberyx gerrardi. Next base: position 4,159,911 of record NC_135999.1, on the reverse strand, counting down.
TCAAAGGCTGGGCGAAGAAAAAAGCGATGACAGTCTTTGCGACACAGTCTCACGTTATTTCATGAAATGAGCACCAAGTCTGAAACGCAATTCACAAAATTTCATGAGGCCAGGCTGATTTTTACCATAGTTTTTCTTGAAATAGATACAGTAATATCAAATACAGTTAAGTAATGTTACTTATCATCACTATGTAAAGGTGTGAATTGTTCTGTTTTTCACTGAGCTCCATTATGTTTTTGTGGTAACATGATGGTTTTGAGCTACACCGGTCTGCTGTGCCATTACAATGAATGGTACCTACAGTGCATCTTTAACTTTGAACTAAATCCTGTTTTCCCTCTTTTCACAGAGGAAAATTGTACATACTTCAAGCACTTCAATCCAGGGGAGGATGCTGAGATATTTGAATATAAAACGCAAAAAGGTAGGTTTCCTTTTGTGGTTCCTCTATGTCTGTTTTTTAAATGTATACTTTGCAATGTAAACATTAAACTCCTCACATCTGGGTAATGGATGCTTTCCTAAAGAGTGTTGCATGGTTATGTGTGATTAAGTTATCATGTGAACGCACCTGCATCACATCATCCATGGTGTTATGCATATATTTGTTTTCCTAAAAGTTGTCAATTGCCCTCCCATCCCAGCAGGAGTGCAGTCGGGTGAAATTTTGGTTTGAATTGAAGTATTTCAAAATAAGAGTACTGCGGGATCACTAATCACTGCCTTTATTAAGTGGATTTGTTCACATCTAACAAGGCATGATGGGAAGACAAATTTCATATTTTGTGTTGACAAAGGGAATGCCGTTTTACGTCCTCTCCCTTGATAGCATCCCCCTGTCTGTGTCTATTTGGTTTTATTAGTTAGAAAACCTTTCTCAGATCTCTGCATTGTGTAAATGGGCCTTGAGTTAAATACTACAGCGAAGGCAACTGACACTTTAAATCAACATTAAACTCGCAGAGTTTATGCAAGATGTTGCCAAGGACAAGTTGAGGTTGTAGAGAAATCTATTCAAGTGTATTTTTCAACACCTAGACGACTGCATCCATTCAGAAAACGCTCCATGGAATTGATATTGTTCAAACTACAGATAATGTGATATCACACTAAGCTGTGATTCAAACCTGAAGACATGTTGCTTGCCTTGTTGATGCAAAGTGTAATGAAACACTAAGAGTGGGTTGATCAAACAAGGATTCAGTTTTAAACTGGATTAAATCATGTTTTCATATCGGTCCGTTCATTATAGATACATATGACAGTTTTATTTTACTCCATATGGCCGTTTCCAGTCTCCAATCTATGCAACAAGTGCGCTTAGGCTCATTACGTTTTGGGATTGCCCTATGAATTTTTGGTTCTGGTCTTATGTAAAACATTTTCTAAAGCTAGCTTCTGATGGGTGACACATCTGACCAATCCAATTTTATAAACCGGAATATACCACAGTAACACTCTACAAATCGCTGATGCACTCAGACAAATAAATGTTTTTTGCCAGCCATATACAATATATTTGGATATCTGTTTGGCCATTAAATGCCATTGATAAAGAGTGGATGTGCAATGTGGGACATCAAACAAATCAAACTGACTGCCTCACAAGTTCCCAATGAGTCTCAGCCAGTTGTTTACAGTATGAAACAATGGATGGGTATAAATCAATAAATATTTTTTTTTTCCCTACAGCAACACAGCATCCTTCCAGAATCATGTTCTGCATTTTCACAATTATTGTCTGTAGCAACATGGGTAGAAAATGTCAATGTGCAGTTATGGATGAATGCTCAATCTGATTAATGAAAAAGAGGAGATCCATTGGGATACGGGGGAAGACCCTCAGCTCAGTCACTACTGCTATACATCATTTCACAAGGATACAAGCCTGCAGATATAGCCATGGTAGAAGTCCCACTTTCCACTGCATCTACAGCAATTTGGCTTCACCCACAACAACAACTGCTTGGGAGAGTTGTGTTCATTTTTCAGCTGCCCAGAGTCACAAGGGGCGGTCTGGAAACTATCTGAGAGTCATAACTTTTGAATTATAATAATCTATTCACTGCTTGTAATTATCAAAGTATCGGGTGAAGTGGCCACTGGTTGCCCGAGCTCACCAGTGTCCTCTTGCTTTATTGATTTACGAACACACACAGTTATAAAATGTTGAATGCAGGCAGGGCTACACATATCCAGAGTATGCAGGGTATATACCACATATTTCTAGATCATCAGTGAGAAAAAAAAGTCTGAATAGAAAGGATCCAATCTACATATAGATTTTGTATTTTTGTAAGCCATAATGACTTTTACATACATGCTGTCAAAAGAATGTAAAGTAGTAAGAATAACTTTGTAATTCTGTAATTTGCTAACATTACATTGACCACTCACATACCCTCAGGGTCCATGTAGGTCTAAAGAACTCCTTTCTTCTCCCTACCCTCTCCCTTCCTTCCTCTCTTTCTTCCTTCCAATTACCTTCTTCCCATGGTGGCCATTTTGAACACTTGGGGTGGGAAACTGTACTCGGAGGATTAGCATGTAAAATTAGCCTAGACCTAAGAGTTATCAAATTGGAACAACTAAAGCGACTGCTTGAATTTATCAGGAAAGAGTTAGCTAGCTTACTAGCTAGTTGGCTACTAGCTAGCTAGATTAGCTAGTGTAGCTATATTGGGCCAAATATATTTCTTTAAAGAATGTCTCTCCTTTTGGACTCATTTTATGTGGGAAATCAGTGAATGTTTATCCGTTTTCTGACGTTGGCACACAACACAGGACATAGCTGGGCTGTTTTTGCTCTTCCAGGTAGAGTTTCCCCACCCTGTATGTAAATTCAAAATGGCTGCCGTGAGAATAAGGTCATGCTTCTTTTATTCCTTCCTCCTCCTTCCCTCTTTCCAACCCCCAAACCCTCCTGTTCCTCCCATTCTCCCGTCATCCTCCACTTACCTTTCCCTCTTTCCATTCCTCCATCCTTCCTTCCAGAATCAGTCAGAAGCACTTTATTTGCCAAGCGCAATAAATGCATTTGATGACATTGGTGCAGACACATTAGCTATATAGTTTACCACCTTTTTTGGCTGAGGTAAATCAACCTAAATTCAGAGTGTACCTCATAATATATCAAACTGATGTCAATTATATGAGAACAGACCATGCTCTTTGTAGGCTTGATAACAGCTGAGTCAGAATAGGCCAATACACATGCCCGTATTAAGACTTCATGATGCCCCTGGGCACCAGCGACTCAAGTGCCCACCCACCCCCACCCCGCAGCACACAAACCATACCTATCCACAGGGGTGTATTGGTCCTTGAGTAGAAATACTTTCTTACTGTACTCAAGTATTATTTCTGAGTATCTGTACTTTACTTGATTGTTTTTTTATACATACTTTTTGCTTACTACTACTCCACTACATTTTCAGTTTATAAATTATGTTTAATGTGAAATTATGTTATTAGAAATCATAACTTAATACAGTGCAGAACTATTGTTTTATCTTTTGTTGACCTTAATGAAATTACTAATCTCAACAGGTATATTATTCATCTAAATCATAAGAAAGTTTATACTTTTACTTTTGGTACTTAAGTAGGATGTATAGGCTAGTTGGCTGCCCTGCTCACACAGACCAAACAGGTAAATGCAGAACTCTTTGCACAGACACAGCGCAGCCGCAGGCACCATGGGCAGTCACTGAGACACATTGTGGGACAAGAAGTTAACGTGAGTGATTTTTTGGTCACTGTTGTCCCAAACTTATGTAGGCCTACTGTATTATTGCAATCAAATTTATTTTAGTTTTTTAATTATGAAAAAAAAAAAAAAAACATCGGTTGTTTGGTGCCTCGGGAGTCTTGGTGCCCCTGGGCACTCGCCCAGTTGCCCATATGGTTAATCCGGCCGTGCCAATACATGGGAAATCTTTGTAAAAAAAAAAAATTAAGATCCAGTCAAAACCAGTAGCTCCCAGCAAATAAACATGTCCGAGACTAGGACGCAACACGGTGCAGTGTTTTTAATCTTGCCATGTTAAATAAAGGCATTTTAACTTGCCTTGGACAATTTTTTTTGCTGGGAGCTACTGGTTTTGACTCTTACATAAGACTTCCCATGCATTCCCATCCTATCCTGACTCAAAAATTATTTTCTGAACATACAAATGTTTTTTGTTTACACTGGAGGTTGTTTGCCTCATGATGATCACCAACTGGGGGTCATAGTTCACCCACTACATCACTCTGCACAGTGTATACAGGACCACACATGGCGCCTTAGGGACAGTGCAAGACATACTATGGGGAGTAAACTACAAATATCACTCTACGTATATACGCTCAACATTTTATCTACATGTGTGTGTGTGTGTGTGTGTGTGTGCATGTGTTCCAACCCCCAGTACCTCCCGCTCTCTCCATCTTCCATCGCTGCCATCCTCTATCCAGTGACCCTGTTCCAGCTGTGGCCATGCTGGGCCCATGCAGCGCATGTTGTATGACAGCCCTCCTATGTAATGTGCATTAGGGCGCCAAGCACATGCGAAGCACTGTCAGACCCAATTATCGGGGTGTAAATGTGAATAGGTTTGTGCACGGACTCTCTCTCTCAAACACACACACACTCCCCTTCAAACACATTACAAACTCTGAGATGTTAATGCATGCGTACAAGAGGTCCTCCTCCCCCCACCCCCTCCAACACACACACAGCATTCCAATGCTTATGGCTAGACGATGAGAGACATACTCCAACTTCTGCTGGAATGTATTGCAGCGCCGACCCAAGTCCCCTGTAGCGTTATTCATTCTTGACTGAGCCATTTGTCTACACCACAATGGAGCATCGCCACAGGTTGGATGAGCACAGTAAATGTACGGCGCATCCACCCAAGCAGCCGGCATGCAGCCAGACTCAATCCACCATGGGGAGTTCGCCAGTGAAACACAAATGAAGTGGATTGAAAATCTTGCAACCCAATGTAAACTGAGAATAATAACGGGGAAGACTCTAGCAATGGATCTGGGACTTTTGGGTTTCTCCACCAGGTTTTCCCAACATAAGTAACCCATGCAGAAATGTGTGTATTGGTCTAGGTGTTGAGAAAGTTTGGAGTTTTCTGAGTCAGTGAAAAACCAACATGCTCCAGAGGCATCCAATATCTCAATTTCTGCTCCGTAGGGGAGCGCAGGTTGCAGCCCGTCCTCCCCTGCCAGCAGAAGATGAAGGCTCCCCCCCCCCAGAGGAGTGTCTCTCCCTGGGGCATGGTTCATAGGCGAACAGGCGGCAGATCAAAGACCTATAGCCTCCTATCCACCCCTCATCACTGGCTGACTAAGCTGCTTGGAGTAACACACCGACACTGTATCAGTAAACATGAGAACCAGATTACGCTCAGACATATGGTGCATTTTCATTCCTTTGCTAAAAAGACAAACTATAAGCCCAATTATGTGCTGCAGCCTACTCCAATTCCTATTCCTATCATTCTTGAGATGCGGTATGTTTCTCCTCAAATAATACATTATTCCTTGTTGAAGCCCTCCACCGGCTTGTTATTGACTGTAGACATGACGTGATGGGTTTCATGTGCTACCACAGCCGCTAGCTGACTTTTTTGTAGTTCAAGAAGTTAAAGAAAACTTTGGGTGGATTCCCATTCAACCTAATCTAGGCACAAAGTGTACAAAGAGTGTTGAAGGGTAGGATTTGTTGTTTTGCTGAAATAATCCCACAGTAACACAAAAAATACAGCTGATGACTCCAAAAAATACAAATTTAAAAGAACAAAATATTATTTAAAACCGCGAACTGCCATTCTGTAACTTCTTGTTTGATGTCTTTGGATTGTAAAGGAAATTTGTGAATATGTGGATGCATTTGTGATTGGCAATTAGATGTGAAAAGCTACAGATGATCAATCCTGACACTCTTCGTCTGTTTTTTTCCAGAGTACAACATCTCCGCCGCAGCCATCTCCATCTTCAGTCTGGCCTTCATGATCCTGGGCTCCCTGTGTTTGATGGGGTCCTGCACCGGTAAAGGCAAAGGAAGGGACTACCTCCTCAAACCTGCTGGCATGTTCTACGCATTTGCAGGTGGGCTCGCTTACCGAACAACATTTCACTTTGATCTTTTTGAATGCACAAACCTCGCTATAGGAATCTGATACTTACCACAGGTGTTCAGGCTGTATTACCTGACATCTGAATCTGATGTAACGATCCCTTGTGCTATTTTTGGGTGAGCACCGATGTAGAAACCTGGCTTGGATGTTCGAGGAAAGGAAGGTTGAGTGAGAGCAGGTTTGTCACATCACTGCTGTTTTTTAGAGCCACTTGAGGAAGGTTCAACATGAAGTTCTGGCATTCCAGAACCACATCCCTCGAAGATGTTACTGCAGTTTATTTGCATTTTCTTGCATCTTGACCCGACCCATTCAAAATCTTTGAGGAAATCTTGACTGTGGCAAGAAGCAGCTGGTCAAAGACTGGTTTTGATGCCATGGCTTCCTGCTTGAGTATAGCATATAGGAGTGAAACACAGACTCTCAAAAGTTCGATTTTGCTGTTAAAATTCACTTTGAACATCTCAGAAACACAGAACTTTAATGACAACACTGAACTTCTGAGGGTACTAAATATATTGCAGTGGCATATTGAGGCCGATTGGGCTACACTTATAAAAACTATACTCATCTACACTACCTTGTATCTACATTAGGCTTATATCTACTTCACAACATTATACACCTGATCATTTCTAACCTCAGTATTGGTCTCAACAACAACAGGCTAAAGGGATGGCTGACCCTGCTAGCTTGAAAACGGCTCGCTCAACATTTCAGAAAACGAACTGTATCAGCAAACACTTAGCTTAATTATGTAAGACAATTATACCAACAGCTGAGAATGGTGTATGACTACACACTTCTGGTAGCTATGCTGTCATATGATATATAACTGCTGTCCTGGTCCTGGAGATAGATTTACATACTTTGAGTTGCGACAGCCAGAAGCACCAGTGTGTTTAGCTACTTAATAACTATAAGTGTAACAGTTTGGGCTGCACTGTCTAAATGAAAGCTAAAAGTTATTGTTGGTTGACTGTTGAACTGATCTCATGTGAGTATAATTATGCATGTTGAAAGGTGAAAAAAAGTTCTACTGAAAGTCACACTGACATGAAAAACTACTTTTTCGCCTTTTTAGCTCATTCTGTCATACCATACAATTATTTGACAATGTATGCCAAAATGTTTTTATTTTTATGTCAAAATCTCATTACTTTTACTTCCTGGAAAATAGAAAATCTTAAGTGGTGACATCATTGCGTACCAGGAAGCGTACATTCTATGTGCGTTCTAACCAATAAAACCACAGATTTTTGAACAATCCCGCCCCTGTCTCTCCCTAACTCATATCCCATTGGTTTACACTTTTGAATAATCCCTCCCCATGTTATGCCCCGCCCCCATATCCTGTTTCAACAGGAAATACATCACATTAAGGAAGCAAAATGGTTTCAAAATGCAGTTTCATTGTGACTTTAAGTGAAGCATCACTTCAACTAAAGTCTCAGCATCACAACAATAGTACATTTAATTCCATTTATTATCAAATGAAGGTAATTTAATCATCATTTAGTAGTTGTGGGGTAAAGTATCAATGTTGCATGTCTAATTTTCCTATCATTGAAAGCCATTTTGACTGGTTCCCTCTCTTTCTCTTTTTCCCTCCTCCTCCATCCCAGGTCTCTGTGCCTTCATCTCTCTGGAGGTGATGCGTCAGTCGGTCAAACGCATGATCGAGAGCGAGGACACCATCTGGATCGAGTACTACTACGCCTGGTCCTTCGCCTGCGCCTGCGCCGGCTTCGTCCTCCTCTTCCTCACCGGCCTCACCCTCCTGATCCTCTCCATGCCCCAGATGCCCCAGAACCCGTGGGAGACCTGCATGGACGCTGAGCCCGAGCAAATAGAGTGATAGCTAAGACAGAGGGATGGATGAGAGGATGAGAACGACTATTTCTTTTTTTGTTTTGGAATGCAGAGATTAGATTCATTTCGAGAACAAGCGTTGGCCATAACAGGGTAAGGTCAAAATAATGGAAACGGGTGTGGATGGACTGTATCCATGCCGGGAAATTGAAGTTGAACCCTTGAATGTGGGAAGAGCACGAGTTTCTTATTTTCTCCTTACCCTGTATGCTTATACAGTGTATAAATACAGGGTTAGCTCTCACAGACCTTCTTAGGTGTGGTTCATGTTGGAGACCGGGGTTCACAACACGTAGATAAAACAAATTTCACATTTTGAGAAATTTAAGGAATACAGCGATGGCCCGAGATCTTGGTAACTTGATTTCCCGTACTGCATTTTGTATGATATCTTGTATATAACTCATTTTCTTCTGTGACTTGCGCTGATTTTGTTTCTTTTGTACGGTGTTGCCCAAGTCATCGTCCACTTACTAGAAATGTCAATCAAACAAAAGAAGTCATTCAAATCTATTCAGGAAATTGTGATGAAAAATAATATGTATTCATGTCCAGTTCAAATCAAATGCCTTTATATCTGCAGTTACATTTCAGTTTTTCATGTGTTTCAACTTTAATTTATTATGGACACATGAAGACCGTGAATGTCCCATCAAAGCGAGACGTTCGTGAGAAAACGAATGATGTCGTCTGATTAGCACTGAGCAGGTGTGTGCGTATGTGTGTGTGTGTGTGTGTGTGTGTGTGTGTGTGTGTGTACCAGGCAGAATGCTAAACACCCAGACAGTCTGCAGCACTGATCATTCAGAGTGCCATGCTGGAAAGGGTTCAGTTCTAGCAGGTGCACATACAATGTCTTTTTACTTTTTACTTTTACTTGTTGACAGCTTCCAATCTCAATGGAACCCGAACGGATACAAAAGATTTCTCTGTTCATTTTCATCTGTCACGACCCGTTTGATACATGTGGCAAATTGTGGCTGCATCTCTCCATGTTACCGCATTTTTTTCTCTATGGACAAAAAGTACAAAGGATGTAAAAGCCCGTAGGGTTTTCATAACAATACTGCTTTTTATTTCTTAATATATATTATATTTCTTTTGATAATACAGTAATGTACATTGATTTTGTCTACGAGCCTGCAAGTTCTGAATGTCACTTTTCCCATTTGATGTTTGACTGAATAGATGGGGTAAAGAAGTAGTGAGTAAAATCGTAACATCAAGCAACAAGAGGATTTGAATGTAGTGGAACCTGCAGACAAGTGACCTTATTCACACAGCGGCCATTTTGAATACTTGGGGTGGGAAACTCTACAGCCCAGCTCTGTTCTTCTGTTGTGTACCAACTAACATGGACATCATACATTTATCATTTCACAGATTCCCCACTGAAAAACATATTAGAAACAAATGGATCCGGAGGGCTATGGGTTCACATTTTAATATTTGACCCATTATCGCTAACCACCAGTCTAGTCTAGGTAGCTAGCTAGTAGCTAGCCAACTTCCCTGCTAAATGCAAGCAGTCATTTTAGTTGTTGTTCCTGAGATTACTAGCTAATTTGATAACTGTTAGGTCTATCTGAAGTCCTCATTTATGTGTTGAAGTAACACTAGTCTTACATATTTGCCAATCTTTCGCACCCCGAGTGTTCAAAATGTCGCAATGTGACTACGGTCAATAGACTTTATAGCTTGCTAGTCTTTCTTATTTTGTCTTTTTCTTTGGAATTGGCATGTGATAAAAAAGAAGTTATAGAATACAGTAGAATTTGTGTATGTTATGTTGTAATCTTTCTAATGAAAATAAAAGTGAATTGCTAAGCTTTGGCAAACCTGTCTGTGAGATCTCTCTGTTGTTTTTGCAGACTGTCAGAAGGTGTGAGGAGACTGAGAGGCTGAGTGGGCGTTGATGAAAGCAGAGGTTGCTTGCATGGCAGCTTATTACCCAGGTGGATCACTGAGCCTGGTTTCCCACCATACTTATTACATAGCTCACTCAGCAGCGCATGTTGGCAAAAGAGAAGGTTTGTCCGGTGGGTGACAAATCAGGTGTCAGGTGTGATGTGAACTTTTGGAGCCTTCTGTGCAGACTTATAGTCTGAGATGGAGGCTACCAATCATCTCATTTGTTTACAGTAATTACACCAAAGTATCACAATTAATTTGACAATGATATATTGATGTTAAAAATGCTACACATCGCCCCTTTAATACACACTTTGATCTTGATTAACCAGGGTGTCTGCAAGTTTCATCAGCTTAGATTTAAGACTTTTAAGACCTTTTTAATGCCAGTTAGGATTAAAAATTAAATATAGAATACATTTCACAATTGAAATAAAGGTGAAACTGAACACAATGGTATACATGAGTTGGCTGATTTGACACTTGAAAAACACTAAGTCACTGCAATACTTGAACTGCTGTACTTAGCTGTATTCAACACCTTTTGAGTCCTTGAGTTTAAATATTAGAATTTCTAGCTATATTGAGACTTCTTCAGCACCTGGAGACGCACTGTAATTTAGAGCCGACCTTGGCCCCGCTGTGGAAAAGTGGCTTTGGTTGGAATCCTCATATCAGGGATTCATTCAAGTCGGCCTGCGTCACAGCGGCTCCGAGTCTGCACCGAAGACAGACCGGCCTTCATTGCTCGGGGATGAAAACATGTGGACTCACTTGGATGAGTAATAAAAGCGGATAAGGGCCACACAACAGAAAAAAGGAGGCAATGTCTTCGAGGTGTGACACCATGCGAGTTATTGCTCCCTTCATAGAGCCATTAGGATCCCAATGCCTGGGCTAGATGACAGAAAAATGGACGGGGCAAAAAGGAGGAACACATTTCAGGAGAGGTAAATCTGACAGAGAGATGGATAAAGCAAGAAGAAGAAATGTGTGAAGCACAAGATAGGGTTTGCTGATATATAACTGGGCTGATATCAACCTTTTATTAAATACCAGATATTCGTCAGTCATGTGGACCAACTCTCATATGATGGAGGTTCATCTCTGACCACAGCTGAAAACAGTCTAGAAAACTTGACATGAAATTAGATTTTCTTTGCACATTTTATTTGTTTAATTGTTGTTACGTTTCTTGTCCATCAAATTCTTAATTTAAAGACCTAATGTATCCCAGTGTTTCTCTACCATTGAATAGGTGTGGTGGGTCTCCCTGCCTTAAAGAGCTGCTGACACTAAAAGAATTTCATTAGTCTGGGTTTTAGTGGAGAGTTTTACTGTCACATGATGGTCTAAATGCTGTTGCAGAGGTTTTTCCACCCTGACAAGAATGAAATTCTGGGGGAAACACTGAAAACTTGTAACTTTTTCAGTCTAAATATATTGATATCAAAAACACCACTGCATTTAGATGAGTGACACCAATGATTCCATTGAAACCACTGTTTGATTTTTTGATTTTTTTTTTTTGGCCAGTGCCTCTAGACAGAGTGAACCAGCCAATCAGAGGCAGCCAAGCCAGAGCGGCTTCTCCATAGATGTGTAATCCAGACGATGGATCAGGAATAAAAGACCAAGCAATCCCAGCGGTTTCAATAAAAACACTTTAATAGAGAAACAAATAAAAAAAAGAAAAAAAGAAAAGAAAATAAACCTTTGAAACACAGTCTAAATCCTTTATTATAACCACCACCAATTGAAATGAAGAAAAGTGAAACAGATCTATTCATTATTTTGTACCCACGAGGGAGGAACCAATGGGACCGGGGAGACTGTGGGAGAACAGGTGTGCCATTGATTCACTGCAGTGAGGGGGGGAAGAACGGAGGAGAGAAAAAACAGAGAACGAGAAGAGATGTGGCGTTTATAAAAGGCTGAACACAGTGCTCTCTACTGGCTGGGCAAAAGGTTGCTCCCTCCACATGTGCCATACAAGTTGGTTTTTTTTCTTCCTTCTTTAAAAAGGCATCGATCGAGTTAAACAAAATAAAAAATTGATGTGCTGATATGTGATGCGGCGCAGCAATGGTGGTGAAAGAGTTTCAAATCTGAAAAGCAAAGAATCTCAAAGTTCATCTCAATTTGTTTTGGAAACTAAGAGTCCTGACAGCACAAAAAAGAAAATGTATCAGCAATAACGAAAAAAATCCCATCCCTTTAAAAATAAAACAAAAACAAAAAATCGTCCTTGGCTCAATCTCTTTTGCTTCAGAAATTCACAAATATCTGAGAATCAGAAGAAGCGGTGAAGTATTAGTATTGCACAATTTAGAGATTAGCCAACAACTATTTTGTGGATTCATATTTGATTCACACTTTCTTTTTTTTTTCCTTTTCTTTTTTCCCCCCGCAAAAGATATCCAAAGCTTAGTCAATGTGGCACACAGTAGGGAGCAACCTCAGCTTTAGCCCTGCTAAATAATTCCAGAAAAAAAAAAAAAAAAAACTTACATGACCATTACATATTTCATTGACATGTTAGTAAAATATTATAATAGTTTTGTTCATAATGTCACAAGTCATTGTACACATCAAATAATATACCAAAATTTGACTCTGTAGGGTGAACAAAAGCTTGATTTTTTTTCTTTTTTTTTTGTTTTTTTCCTCCACAAATCAATACAAACTGTTTGATAAAAACAGGGATAAAAACCAGCCAGGTCATCTCAACATGCATGAAAAGAAAATATAGTCTTCACCAAAAAAAAAAAAATAATAAGAAAAGAAAGAAAAAAGAAAAGAAAAAAGATTTTTGAACCACAAAGCACCGGTGAACAAAAAATAAAATTCTTTAGCTGTGAAGTAGTGAGAAAACAAAAGAGGACAAATCCGGCAACATATACTTAAAAATATGTATTGTACAGTAAAATAAGTTGTTTCATATACAGCTGCAACACAAAGTCTCCTCTTTGCCAAATCAGCCAGACGCAACCTTTAAAAAAAATGAATCTAAAAAGTCACGACGAGATGTCGCGACCGCCAACCGGGTCGTCGTTGTCCGTTTCGAGAATTCTTTTTTTTTTTTCTGTGAATTTGCATAATTAAAAAGGGCATACCTCTTCTCGGAACAGCTTCTACAAAATTGAGGCGCTCCCAAAATCTGGTTTGTAAATACCTAGAAAATGCATATTTACAAGTATGTGTTGTTCACTGCTAAGTCAAAAAGACGAACCTCTTAAATCTGGACCTTGGAGTTACAACAATGAACAGAAAGTGAAAGAAAACCAGAGCTTTGTGTCGTTCTCTGCTGATTGTTCAAAACACCGAAGAGTGAAGTTAGTAGCCGTAAGATATTAGCTTTCTGCGGAAGTGACATTTATACCAATTAGGCTATTGCTAATGCTAATTTATATTTGCGGATGGGGCAAAAACTGTTAAACTCATTAATTACATATAACAAGACAAAGCATTGGATGACTGTTTCCAGTATTGTTTTTTTCACGAAGGGAAAAACACATTATTGGCGTTGTTTAATATTTTACCGGCATGGGACTGATAGTCTTAAATCCTCAGGGTTTCGGTATTCTAGCAGTTCATTTTTAAAGATGAAAATGATGTGTAACAACCATCTGAATGCTCCTAGCGTTATGTTGCACCATGTGTTGTAGGCGTTAAGAAAAAACATTAAAACGTGGCTGGGGTGACTGCAAGACGTGGGCAGAGATTTTTTTTAAATTGGGGACATCACACTCAACGCACATTAATTTGTGGATTACCAGAGAAAGAAACTCATGAAATCATATATATATGACAGGATACATCAAATGCAATAATTAAGAAGGAAGAGAGATTGCTCTACTGCCGCTGCTTTAATCTTCCCCACTGATTAGACCCGACTGAAAAAGCGAGTCATTTCATTCTTTTGAACGGCCAGGAACGACTTCCGTGACTCTCGCAGATTATGCGCAGTCGAAAAAAAGACGAAGACACGTAGACTTTTCGCATCGCACCCTTAAATGTTCACTTTTTTCACACCCTGCCTCACCGCTCTCTACACTTTCACAATCCCCTCTGACTACCGCAGCCTTCCGGAAAACACTCCGCAAAAAACACGCCTTTCGTTCAACAACAGCAACTTCACTGGTAAAGATTTTCTCGACATGTCGTTGGACACGAGTTGAAAATGAACCCTGCCACAATGCCTAGAAAGAATAAAATAAAACAATAAACGCATTGTGTATCAGCAGCAAAGGGAAGCAGTTTGGACTGATTTCACCTATCGCCATCTCAAAGAGAGCCATGTCTGATTTTCTCTGATCCTTAAAACAAAACAAAAAAAGGAATGACATGGTTGCCGTTTCAATGTTAATTTTCACACTCTATCCATTCTCGTCAATGACCGGTGAGAAGGAAAGTTAATATGCAATCAATATTTGTATTATTTTTCAGTAATTTATGCTTCGATGCATTTATGATTGTGTGTCAACTATAAAGAAAGAATCACATTTAACTATTGAATCACGGAAGGTGATTTCCAGGTAAGGATGTCTAAGGATTAAAGATCAGAAGCAAAACGAAAAGGAAAAAGCAATTCTAATGTAAATGCTAGCATGATACAGGAATTTAGGTACATGTCTGTGGCATACAATTCAGTCATTTATTTTCTTTATATGTACAGATTAGAGGAAAATTTATCTACTTCTATACAATGTTCCATATAGTTTCTGTGTCGGTTGACCACTTAGCTTTTGTCCGTTACCACAACTACAGTAGTATGAAAATCAAGACATAGAAAGTCCACTCAAAACTGAGGAAGACAAAAAAAAATTAAGAAAAAAAAAACAAAAAACCTTCAACATACTCATTTAATAACCAACTTCAATAAGGAAAAAATATGCAGGTAGCTAAGTGGTCAACCAAATCCTGCCTTTTTAATTTTTTTTTTTTTTTTTTTACTTTTTTTTTTAGCATTACGTACATATACAAGTGTACATAATATAAGTATATATTCATATATACATAATGAGTATGTATATATACCAGTAATGCATTCATTATATATACTTATGTCATATTTTTTCACAGATATGTGAAACAGAAGAAAGATTTGACTGTTACAAATAAAAAGTTAAAACAAAACAAAAAAAAAATGCAGAAAACAAAACTATTGATAGAAACAATTTGTAAAAGCACTTTGCACCATGTTTTTGTATTTTTGGTAATTGTTTTGCTTTTTTTTAATTTTTTTTATTTTATTTTTTTTAATATTTTATCACTTATTGAGGGATCATACTGGGGGGGTGACACTCATTTGAAGTAGGAATAGTACCCATTGCTACCATTTGAACTTCCTATACTCAGCTCTTGTAAGAGGGAGAGCGGGTCGCTGTTCTTTTTGACCTGTTCGGGGCGAACAGCTCGGGGCTTGGGCGGGGCGCGGAGGGCGCTGGCGTAGGACATGGTGGGCGGTTTGCTCAGACTTTGGGGGCCCTGGCTGGGCTCTGTGGGGGCCTGCGGCGGCGGCGGCGGCTGCTGCTGCTGCTGCTGCTTGTTGTTGGGCATGAGAGGGGGGAACTGTCCGAGGTGCTGGAGGGAGTTGAGGGAGTGTGGGTGTGGCTGCTGGGCCGCCGCCGCCGCCGCCGCTGCTGCTGCCGCCGCCGCCGCCGCCGCTGCTGCTTCGGCCTTCGCCTGCTCCTCCGCCTGCCGAAGGGCCTTGGAGGAAGCTGCTGGACCCAGGATGGATGACAGGAGCGAAGAGAATGAAACAATACAATGGATGGGGTGAGTTGGAAAGAGAGGAGAGGCAAAATTAGACTCAGATGTCGGGTTTAGTTAATCAGGTTAAGACACAAATAAAGCAGGAGGCATTAGCCCATAGCAACAATACAACTCCATAGACAAAGCTAACGCCCCCATTCTTTGATCTGATGGCATAATTGGCAACGAATATCACAACAAGCCATTCTGTATTCTTTCCACTTCATATTGGCAAAGCAAACCAGCAGCTACCAAACTGCTTTGCATCATCAACCCCCTGACAGCTGTCCAAAACAAAAACGGACTGCTGCACACTTCATAACAAAACTAATGGCACGGCACCGTCTGTGCATGCATCCACTGCTGGAATGAGAACCGTGTGGAATCAATTGACTATTTACATATGACACACTCAAAGTTGGCCTATAAAAAGGAAGGCTTGGCGCAGCATCAAGGCCCTCTAGTAGCGCATGATCTGCCATGATTGCCGGGCTTCACCATAGGCATTGGTCTGGATACAGTAAAGCGCACAGCGTCCAGTCATCCAATTATACACCATGTCTCCATAAAGAGCCTATGCATCTTGTGTGACTTTAAGTAGGCTATTTATTCATACTTTTGATGCGAGTATTACACTTCAAAACTTCAGTGTGTTGAGAAAAATGAATATGCCATTATTCTTTGTCACAGAGCATGAGGAAATTCTTTCATATTCTGTAATTCCAATAGTTTTCCATGCGCAGCGCAAATATATAGTTCCTTGAAATGAGTGCTATGCCAAAGATGGAACTGATAAATACTGACTTTTCTTTTTTTTTACTGACTTTTTTGGTGAAATGAGCGTACGCACACTTCAAGATTAGATTTGATCATATGATAGCTTGATGAATGAGGGCCAAAGGATTTTGTTTTCCTTATGGACATCTGTCTGTAATAATAATCCCAGGGACTGAATAGAAATAGTAGGAGTAAAACCTTTGCTTTTTTAGCATGCTTGGGAAATGCCTACTGACAAAGCGTTCACTGATACTTACCGAGGAGGTCCCGGTGCTGAGCGAGTGTGCCGGCTCCGTTACATGGAATGTTCTGGAACGGACCGGGGCCTCCGCCGTTACTGGGCCAGAGCTCGGGTGGGGGGTAACCGTAGGGCGCGTGCGGGTGCTGATGTTGCTGCGCGTGGGGATGCGGGTGGGGGTGGTCCTGGGGGTCTGACGGACAGGGCTGGGGCTGCTGGGACAGGGCAGTGTGGGCGTTGGCGGGGGACGAGTCGTCTGGGTAGCTGGAGGAGATGCGGCGCTGATAGAGGGGCCGGCCTGGACCCCTGGGTTCATACTGTACAGGGGAGAGACAGAGACGGGACGGAGAGGAGGGAGACGGGGTGAGAACAAGATTTAGACACAGACAGGAGGAGAGCTAATATGATGACTGAGCTTAAAGAGTAACTAATCTCCAAACCCAAATCTGTGTAAAGCCTGATATCGAATGGTAAAATGCATGCTAATGAAATTGACATCTGCTATTGGCTGATCTTTGGTGCCAGATGTCACCACCGCTTCTTGATATTCAGTTTACATAAATACATAAAAAGGAAGGGAAACATTTTATTTGCACTTGAAAAACAACGCAACAGCAAACAATGTCATCCCCCCCCCCCCAAATGAGACACTGAGCACAGCTAAAAACTTTTTCTTGTTTAAACTTCATACTGTATAAACTTCATTTCACCCCTTAAGGTAAGCAAAACAACTTAATCTGTATCCCAGGTACATCTCATACACGTAATCCTCATCTCCGCATTTGAGCCACACATGTTGATATTCATTCTGCATCACCGACAAAAACTGCGATGATTTAAGCCCCTAATTATCCACATCTCCCTGTTAGCAAGCATAGCATCGTTTTGATTTTATCAGAGACTTTGGAATCTCTATTTCATTTAACACTAAATGCTGGATATCTGAGAACATCCTGGCTAAACTAATCCCATTACAATGCCTATTACTGCACCAGTACAGAGAGAATTTAAACAAACTGGTTGTGCAACTGAGGCCTAATTTCTCTCCTTCTTTACTGCAGTTGTCAGATCAGACAAGCAGAAAGTGAGAAAGTCACAGCTTTAATTTCAATATTTCAAAGCCTGGAAAATAAGTTCTCCCCTTAATGCATTTTAAATGAGATATTTGCATATGGATGTGATAACAGATACAGTGCAGGTGAAATAAAAGGTGTTTGTTATGACAACTAGCAGCTCAGATTTCACACTGCACAATAGGCTCTACATGTGAACTTGTATCTGTGCTTAAGACATCAGGCAGCATCAAAGCAGGGAAGCAGAGAGCTCGCACTTGATGGCAAAGATAAAACCAGTGAAACTACAGAATCTGAAGCTAGGACCAAAAACAAAAAAGGACTGACCTAATTCCATCTCACAAGGTGGGTAACAGGATTGAACTGGCACATTAATATTACCACTCCAAACGTTTCAACAATGAGGACCCTGAACTGTGCTCAAATGGTGGTGATCAACGAATGCTCTGTCACTTTTTTCATTGTAAGTCCAAGACAGCAGGGTCAAGCAGACCCAAAATAAAAGTGGCTTTTATTTAATTGTGGGATTAGGTGTTTACATTCTTCAGTATCACAGCTAATATCAGCAAATTCCAGCTATAAATGGATATGGTGTTGACATGCACCAAGCTCTTTAATGGAATACTGACAGGAAACATCAACTCTTCTGGGTATTTTTGTTTTCTGAGGTCTGTATTTCAGGAGTTGCTATGTCAAAATTGCATCACAAATCCTAGCACAGTGATTTTGAAAACTGCAACATTTTTTTTGCTTGTCAAAAGGTCTCTCTCCCTCTCTCCAGTGATTTATTACACTTAATAACCCCAAAATATGCTAATTAAATAACGCTTACCTCATCTACACTGTGAAGGGCTGTGGCTGCTGATGTTCTGGGGGACAGTGGGTGGTAGGACTCCTGGCCTGGACCTTGACTCTGATGTTGTTGCTGTTGTTGTTGTTGCTGGTGCTGATGGTGAAGCTGCATCAGGTGGACCTGCTCCTGCCTGCTGTGGTGAGCCATGACGGGCAGTCCGTAAGGAAAGCCGTGGCCCTGGTTCCCCATCAGGTGGTTCTGCTGCGGCGGGCCCACTGACGCGGCTCCGCCGTGAGACCACTGCGCCTCTTGAAGCAGGTACTTGACCTGGGAGGGAGGCGGGCTGGCAGAGTGGGCTGGTGGCTGGTGTGGGTAGCTACCAGGATTGTAGAGGGGGTTCCCAGGGTGCTGCTGCTGCAGAGCTGGGTTGCTGAGGAGGCTGTCGTTGAGGAGATCGCGGCCGGTGTCATGGGAGTAGGGGCCCGAGGGGAAGGGGCCGGTGTGATTGGAGGTGGCGGCTGAAGGGGACGAAGGGTCACCTGGGGAACGAGACTGGGACTGGACCTGGCGGTACTGGAGGAGACGGGACTGAGGCGGGGGCTGCATCTCTGCTGCCTCCCTCGGCTCAGGCTGTTCCTGTGGGGGCATCTCTCTCAAGAGGCCTGGGTACCTGGGGGTTGAAGAAGCATTGCTTTACTCTTTTGAACTTGGCATGTTGTTTTTAAGAAGCAGCAAGAAAAAAAACTATTTGCGGAGGATGAGAAAAAGGGCAAGCAATGCCTAAAGGGAAAGAAAACACATACAATGGTAGCCGTAGAAGTCCCCCTTCATGTAGTTATCCTGCATCTATCCAGAACCAGTACTTTATAAAAACATTTCTGGAATGTTCACATGGAAAACTGTAATGTGTATCCACCACCAAGTTACCAGACTGTTCTATATACCTTCCAACAGTTGAGAGTAAAACTTGATTTTTCTCAACAGTAGTTCATCACGCATGCAGTAGTATCTCTACACCTGTAAAAAGGACAAACGAAGCAAGCAGAGGTGTAGTCTGACCTGGTGAAAGGCGGTCCAGTGGAGGCAGAGGGAACAGCTTCGTCCTCCATACCGGCACTCAGGCCCCAACTGGCTGCCCGGAGCAGCTGATGGGGGAAGCGAGCCAGGCCGGGCTGGGCGAGGTGGGCCAGCTGCTGGGGCAGAGGGAAAGCCACGCCGCCCTGGAGGAACGGCCCCGCTGCTTCCCCCCACTGGCCCAGCCTGGCTGCCTGCTGCTGCTGCTGGCTTAGCGCCTCCAGAGCCAAGGGACCCTGGAGGTCTGGAAGGGCAACAACACCATTAGTCCTAAAGTGCCTGGAGTTGTCCTGGAGACTCAGTGGGCTAAGGCACATACTAGAGATGAGAATCTCTCCTTAGACCGACTATGAATCAATATGTTAGTGATTCAACACCTGAAAGACGTCTTTGAGCAAGTCAACAATTCGATACGATTGCATTCATTTTTTAAAAATCTGATACGATACGGTTCAGTCAATAAAATGCAATGGCAGGAAACAATATATTTTTTGTTTGTTGCTCACATTGCAATGTTTAGTGTGCTGTAAAACAAACTCACATGTATCACTCCCTAAGGATGTGTG
This sequence comes from Centroberyx gerrardi, assembly GCF_048128805.1. NCBI lineage: Eukaryota > Metazoa > Chordata > Actinopteri > Beryciformes > Berycidae > Centroberyx > Centroberyx gerrardi. The sequence continues at coordinate 4,139,710 of NC_135999.1, read as the reverse complement.
AAGTGTGGAAAAACAGAATTATCATGAGCAACCAAAACCTACAGAAAACTTTAATCATGGCTTTTCATGGCTTCAAATGAATTTGAATGTATGAACACTTCCAAGTCGTTGCAGTGAACCGTGAAGTCATTCACGATTACTCCACCATCACATGAACGCAGCGTAAACTACAGCTACATTCACAAAGGGAATGGAGCTAGTCATGGAGTGTGACTTTGAGGGAGGAAGAAATATTCAAAAAAAGAAACGCTAGGGAAGAAATCAATATTTGTGAGTTTTACTGTCAAATCGGCTTTCCCTGGTCAAAATGGCTGATGCTCACAACCTTTATTAAATGTCCTTTTCCCTGTCTCTTTCCCATCTTTCCTGTCGCTCTCCAATTTGTACAATCTAACACAAAATAATCTTAATCTCAATTTGTGCCCTGGGACCAAGTAGTGGATTAGGGTTTATCATCACACACACACACTCACATTTCTCAGCTCCTTCAACTACCACGCATCCCACAGCATAATTTCCCCCAACAGTCACACTCCAAATCAAAAAGAAACATAGTTGCTGTTGCGGGAATTATGCCTCACTTCCTGTTTGCATGTCTACGCCGTCAACTTCATTATTAGGGTTTCAGCCCTACAGGCTCCCCCGTAATACATAATATGGGACCTTTCAGCACTAACAACAAAGAAGTACAAAGTCAACAGATATGTTCTGATTGCTGTGACTCTCAGAATAGTCTTTTAAATTGGCTATTACATCCAACTTCAATCCAATCCAGTTATTGTTGAAACGGCAATGGAATGTCATTCTCACTGGGGGGTAAACATAGCTTGAAGCGTGTAATAAAGACCACTAACTTTATTCCTATTGACCAATTACCCTTGTGATATTATTGGGTGAACATGAAAGTGATATCTGTACTAGCTTTAAAGAGTGGGTGAAGCCAGCCACTGATTAGCCTCTAAAACAACAACAACAACAAGGGACCTTATAAAATAGGTCAAATCTTCAGGACATTAAACAAGAGTCTTCCAAATTTCCAAAATTTCTAACCCCTATAGTAATTCATTTTTGGACAATCTGCCTTTTCCCAATACAAGAAGAAAAAGACAGTGCTCCACTCACCTAGCCCATCTCCCAGGCCTACATCCTGTCCATCCTCCCCAAAGCTGTTGACTCTGCTGGGCTGTGACAGGCCTGGATGGTGGCCCATCGGAGTCCTCATGGAGGCGCTCATCTCCTCCGCCCCTCCAGACTCCGGCCCATCCAAAGTAGGGGACTGGACACCCCTGTGGGGGGGGATGGGCCCGCTGAAGAAGGAAGGGTTGTGGCTACCACCAGTGTATGCGGGGCTGAGCTGCTGTTGACCTTGTTGGGCCATCCCGGGGTGCTGGGGCTGGCTGACCCGATAGGGAAGCCTGGAGACTGGGTACTGCGGGGGGAAGGCTCTCCCCCCGGCGGGGTGCGGAGGGAAAGCCGGGTTGGGGGGCGCCAGGTGGTAGTTGAGGGGTCTTTGGCCTGCTGAGGGGTCCTTCCGGTGGAGCAGTGCGTTCGGGAATCCCCCGAGCCCGTCCGTCTGAGAGTCTAGACCTCGACTTTGGCCTGTGTCTAAGTCTCCCTGGAACAAAGATAAAGACCAAATATAAAGATAAAGTCAAAACCATAAGCAAGGCTATTACTGTTGGCTAATTCACTTACCATACCTTAAAAAAGCTTTTCACATATATGGTCCATTTTGGGCAAACAATTTCAGCAACTTGCCTGTTTGTCCTTCATGTCTGAGGTTTTCCTCTCTGGTGTCTGAAGACGGCTCTGCTCCGACTTTGGACACCCTTCTAATTTACCTAGGAGGAAATCAAAACCAAAAACACAGAAGTTACAAACTATTTGCCGTCTTGTTCTCCATCTATGCTACTGACAGATTTCTTTATGGCTGATGTCCTGAAATTATGATTGATTGATTGAATGTTGAATGATTTGGGGTGGTTGCTTGACTTAGTAAATAATTATTTGCCACACCATTTCTGATGGGGTCTGCCTGTAGCTCTTTGTCAGGACTGGGCTGGCCCATTCCTAGAGGGGAGGGGTGGGCCACCCCGCTGTAGGGGATGGGGGAGCCTCGGTTCTGGGCCTGCAACAGGTTAAAGTTGTAGGCCATGGCTGCCTGGTGGCTCATGATGCGAGGGTCCATGGCAAAGCGGTTCTGGTAACCTGGCCAAGGCAACTGGGAGAAAAAAAAGATTACTGATCACTACACAACTACATAGGACAAGGAGGTAAACACACATTATGGACAATGTTGATTATAAACAGTAACGTAACATTACGTGCCTTTAAAAAGTTACAGTTCCTTCATTTCAAATTACTAGATGGCAGTTACTCTGCTAGTTACAATAACTGTTTTTCATAAAATATGATTAGTAACCTAAGTTTCATTTAGTTAGTTACACCTAGTTTGTTTTGAGTTATAATTATTTTTATCATCTGATTACATAATCCAAGTTAGTGGACTGGTTAATGCCACCCAACACTGGCTCTGAATTAGCACACAACTAGAGTACGCACATTATAGGCAGTACATTACACAAAGTAAATTAAAACAGAAATAGCACATTGCACATAGAGGTGAGTGAGCTACATGCTAAGAGAGGTTTGAGAGGGTAGGCCAACTCACTCATTGCATTTGGGTAATAGGATTCAGGGAAATGTTATATGGACATAATGTTTCCCCTAAGCTATACCAATAGTGACAAAAAGCAGTTCTCCACAGAGAACAGCAGCTACTAGAATATTCAGCTTGTGCTGCAGGAGGAGAGCTATTTTGTACGCTGCCACCTGTCTTATACACTGGTTGAAAAATGCAGGCTTTTGTTCACCCAGGTGATGGAAACAGACCCAGAAATAGAACAAGAAAACTAAATTAGAGGGACACAAGTTGTCAGTTTACTTCCAGCAGCACCGGGGTGGGGGCGTGTGTGAGTGGATTGATGACATATTGGCGTTTCATTTAGGGAGCCCAGTAGTACGATTTTGTCAGCATTTCAGCTCTCAATCTAGTATAAACTCATTGCGCTGCAACATAAGCCGACTATTATACTTCCATCTGATTAACGAGGCTACATGTCTCTCCGTGCAGTTTGTGTCGGCACAGACGCACCGTGCCTCCGAGGAGCACAGATGTGCCGTGTCACAGGTGCAATGAATTATGGTCGTTGTAGTTCACCAACGCGCTTTCGCCGCTTGGCAGCATTAAATCTTGATTGTTTGAAATCTACGATGGCGAGAGCTGCCAGCTTTACGCATCATGACACCCGAGATGAATCCAAAACAAGAATTTACTTGGCCGGCTGGTGATTTTCCTGGGCGGGCCGCCAAATATTAAAATTGTATGAGGAAACACTGGTATATATATATATATATATATATATATACATATATATATACACACACACACACACACACACACAATGTGAAATAAATGTGATTTTTGACAAAATTATGCATACATATTTTAGATAACAGCGCAGAGTCCCTTCAGTATACTCTGGTAGCTGTAATCTCATGCTTACAAAGTGCATTTTCTAAAAGTGACCAGTATAATAATACCCTTTGTAGTAGCTGAAATATAGCACTGTCATGTTATTTGACATTGGCACAGTATACAGGCATGCATATTCAGTGTCTGTATGGTAACAGCAGCAGCAGACTTACAGGCAGGGGCATGGACATGACCATGTTTCCCCCATAGACGGCTGGAACATAGAGGATGCTGGCGCCTGTGTGGGGATCTATCCTCTGAACGGGGCTGGGTGACTTGCCCATGCCGGCTGGTGTGCCACCCAGGGGCGGCGTGAACGCCCGAATGGGGTTCCCCATCAGCACCGCTGGGTTGGGTTGGACTGCAATGAGAGAGGGTGACAAGGTAACACAAGTTAAGACATATGGTATAATGCAGTGGTTCTCAACCTTTATAATGCGGTGACATGCTTGGGCAAGAGACAAGCCCAAGGCACACCTAATTATCCATGGCTTGGAAAATGTCAGATAATGCCTGGTGTGATTTTAAAAGAAGGGATGGCAAAATATAAAGAGCTGATGGCCAACCTGTGTTAATCTTGAGGAAGAGGGCAGAAAAAAATGATCTGAGCATACTTCATTCAATTTTTATGGCATCGGTCTAGGTTGATGCAATATTTTTGTCTGACATTGTTTTTTGTCACATTTGAGCAAAATCTTAAGACTGGCCTGAGCTCACACTAAAGCAGACCAGAACCTGATATACTTCATAATACAATAATAATGAGGCTGGACCACAGACATACAGGGGAGATTACGGCCATGTATATAATATTGTAGAAACATCTTGTTTATCTTGTGGGCACACAGACCGAGCGCACTGGTCACATCTCCCACAAAAGGATCAAAAATTCACACTGCGCACTGCATTAGCCCATAACAAATTGACTCTGTTGGTCCATCTAACCAGTGAAATGATGCGATGAGCTCTGGCTGAACAAGTATGTGTGCAGCTCATTTGTTAGCCTCCGTCTGCGAGAGAGTAAACGGCTGAACCCGCCTGTCTTCCCCCGGTATACAGCGTATTAACAATTCCTTACTCTGCTGTTCAAGGCCGGATTGCTCTGATAGCCCCGGGCCTTCATGTATCCATCTGGGCCACTGCGTTACAGTAGCTCATGAAGCTGTAGAGATGGTGTGTGTGTGTGTGTGTGTGTGTGTGTGTAGGGGGGCTGGGGTAAAGAAGAGACGATACTTGAACATAATAATCATAAGGACACCAACGCTGTGTGGAAGAGTTTCTTGGTACACCTGCATTCCTTTAATCTTCATCAATCTCTTTGTATCTTTCTGCCCATCTTCTCTTCTACTCTAAAGGTGTGCTCAAGCTTACATCATAGCGTGATTAGATGCAGGTTGACAGCGCTGCTTTATATTGGACGGGATGTTCCGCACCGGCGCTAAGCTTTCCCTCTCATCTACAGCCCAGTCTGCACATCTGGGAGAGCTACAGCTAATCGCTTTTATCTTGTGGGTCCCGGGAGTGTTGCAGATGAAGGGGCCTTTTAAAACGAACAACAAAACATGCCAGACTCCTAAAATCTATATGAGTGTGATCTAGCGAATGCCAAAACGCTTACTCTTGAGAGTTTTCCAGTTGTTTTAGAATACTTCTACATTTTATGGTAAAAAGAATAAAGTTCCTTGACCCACAGTGGATTATCTTTTAGTAATATGTACCAACTGGGAATAAGCCTCAAAATCAAAATGTGCTCACTTGAAGGGGGGAATGTGTGATGAAGTTAAATTGAACTTTCTTGGACGGTGTTCAGACAAACCTTGGCTATTTCCTTGCCGATTCTCCCTTACCATGTTCACTGACATTCAACTGAGGGAACATGCTCGGCAAAACCTGCATGAGCCAGTAATGTAATGCTTAACCTTTACGTTTAGATGGGCAGCGCAAGTCGAAGCGGGCAGCGGGGTACACTCACCAAATCCTTCAGGTGGAAAGTGCTCTGTGTGGTTTGCATGTTTCCCCTGGAAGACAAAACACAGGAAAGAATCATTAGAAAGACATGAAGCGAGTGGGATATAGAGGCCAAAAGGGAGGGGGCAGTGAACACACAAGTGCAGGGCTTATAGGAACTGGGCATACGGCAGCCACAGCTCCCACATCTGTCACAACGGATGTAGGAGCAACACCTCTGCAGTGCTGGGAGAAGGCAGGAATGAAGCTGGCCAAGTAGAGCGCGGCTAAATGGATCTACAGTATTACAGCAGGATGCAGACTTCTCCCGCTCTCCAAGAATACGCTACAGTAACAGAGGGACAGCTGGATCAGCACAGCTCAAAATGGAGCGCGGCTGGACTAGCCCTGTGTGTCTATTGTTCAGATTAACAGAGGGAGATGCTTCACTCGAGTGCCGTTTGTGTACAGATACGGCAGGACATTTTAATATGCTTTGTTTTGCCTTTGAGTGTATTACATCACTGTATTATTCTGTGTATGATGTGGGCCTCGGCAGGATGAAGATTTAATAGGCATTGTGCAGGCGCGCACACACACTTTTTGGCATATATAATGGAGGAGATATGAAGTTTGCGAAAAGGTAAACACCTCGAATTTAGAATCTCCAAATGTATAAAAAAATAAAAAATAACAAAAAATGCACATATTGACCTAGTTACCTAACAAAGACCTAAAAACAATTATTGGCACTGCCACTCACAATAGCAGCTTTTCCACAATAGCGTCAAATGGATCTCACCAATGCCAGGGCCAAAAAATTAAACATAAAAGAAAAAAATAAACTGTTACACAAGCTCAAAAGAACAATTTTCTTGCTTTGAAATGAAAAGTGTTTTGAATAACATGAAGGTCAGTTTTAATTCACTTGAATGAAAGAGAACGCCCTACACACTGTAATCAAAAGAACAGCAAACATTAGGTAGGTCATTCAATATAGAAAATTCACTCCAAAGGGTACAAGTATGATGCTGAACATTGCCATGCTGACACTTGTGGTAACCAGGAAGCTAGTTGGAAATCTTTCTTGCTCTTTCTTTCTGTTCTTATGTAAGTACCAGTAACTCGGCTGCATCTCGTACCCAATTCATCACTGCTGTACTCAAAATCATAATTAACCCCAGCCAAGTAATCAAGTACGCCCGCTCAGGTATTTTAGCTATGTACACCAATAATTACAGGATGCACCATGGCAAAGCCAGAAAGGCTTCTCCTGCACACACATACACATGCATTCACACAGGCGCCTGCAGACACATATGATAGTGAGGGATATTAAGGAATGTAGCTGAATCAGGGTCGGTATAATGCCAGTTTCAAACAAACCAGCATGATGGAGGGCGTGGCTATTGATTAAACCAATTAAAAAAATAAGCTTGAGAAATAGCTGAAAGACAAGTCTATCTAGCTGAGGACTGAGGTTAACCGAGCTTTTCTACTTTGTTACACATACATGAACCGATGAAAAAAAATAGATGCGGCTCGGAAAATGACAACATCTAAGCTCTCCCTCTGATCTCTCCCCATCAGATGGAATCTATTTCTCCAGGGTGCTTCACATTACAACCCCATCAATGTGCACACACACACTTCGCATTAAATCCACATCAGCGTTGACACATATCCATGCATGCACGCACACAAATATGAATGTGGGCACATACACACACACACACACAACACTGGGCTCATCGTGTCTCTATTTTCAGACGGCATCACAGACATTGATGCTGACTGCTACATGGCAAGAAGCATGAGAGATCTCCCATACCTGTGAGTTTAGCTGGACCGCTGCCTGCTGTATTATTGATCGTTACAGGCACACATACACAACAATCTACTTTAGGCTTTTTTCAGCGATTGGAGCTGCAGCACGCAGTCTCTCCCAGTTGGTTGTGGTGCAAACTGATAGTCCTTGATGGCAGTGATGTTCACATGGGAGATGGAAGCGAATGAGTTTCAAGTTTAGAAATGCAGTGTATTCATCTTCCAGTAAAGTTGGATGTTTGGATGTTGTTGTTGTGTCAATAGGCTACTAATATGCCGCTATAAACAACTTTTCAGGTGAATAAAGAACAACTCTATTGATGTTACTGGGAACCAAAACAGGAATTCAATTAAACCCTTTTCAGCAAACTGCACTGATTTTTCAGTCTAGTTGTTGAGGTCATTACATGGCTATTGTTAAGGATATGAAGCAGTATTCGGTCCTAAGGGCAAGTTTTCATTAAGCTCACAAGCATGCAGGTATTATATGTGTGTATACTTACATGTTTGCCTTTGAGTGTCCAACAAATGGCCTTAGCCTTTACTCTCAGTGGCATAATATTGCAAAATAGACTTCTAGAGACAAGGCTGCAAATGTGGGAATCCAGCATAACATAAGATGGAAATGCACATTATGTACACTAAGGTGTAGACTTAGATGTAAGAAGCATTCATTAATACTTCGAAATGGGGACTAACAGCGCAGTGACACAGTAATGTGTTCCCTGCAAGACAACTTCATATGACTTAAAATAAAATATGAATGAGCAGCTGGTTCAAGTGATGAGACACTGTATATTGTCAAGGTTGTAAGTGTATGTGTGCGTGTTTAATGTGCCTGCAAACACTTACAGAAAGGGAAAAACAAACAAACATTCAGAACCCAACGCCGGGTACCACCCAAAACAGCAAATGACATCAAACCTGTCAAGGCCAGAGCATCCTTCCCTGCCAGCCTCATTCTGTTGCACACGGTGCAGCCAATGTTTATTTGTCCCTAGAATATGGTTGTATTGGCAGGGCAGCATGTCCACCAGCTTGAGCTGAGGAGCAGCCAAAATACACTGCGGCACAATCCAGAGGAGAGATATGAACATGCGCTTGTTCAACTTATGAAAAGTAGGCTTCATTACATATGGCCCCGTGAGAACTGGCACAGAGTGGCGACAATATACAACTGCGCCTAGTTTGTTGGAAGATGGAAGGTGAGTCTCTAGGTGTAAGGCAAGGCAGCAGAAGCAGGATTTCGTATTTTGGCTGCAATTTTTGGGTTGTGATATTCACTGCCTGAGGGTATGTTTGCACACTGAGCAATGCCAGACACACCTGGAGGACTAAAACTGCAGCCCATAGTCTAGCACTGTTGTTATCAGGGCTACCCATAAGCTAGCTGGTGCAGAACCTTCCTCTAAAACTAATTATGAGTCGAACAGTCTAAGACACACATGTGACACGCTGAGAATATTCTCATACAATAGAGTTTGCCCAAACAACAGCAGGGACCTGCTGAGAACTAAAAGCACTGCTTACTGGGTCCTCAAAACACAAAAAGATAGTTGCATGGCTGGCTGCCGTACAAGAGGCTTGTTCACTTGTGATGTGGCTCCTTCCAGTCATGCTGTGAGACTCGCAGAGGGAACAAAGGGAGGGGGGTAACAAGAAGGCTTCGGTTTTTCTGTGTAAACTAAGCATCGGCTTTGTCAACTGTAGCAGCTAGGGTTGATTTGCTGCTCAATGACAAACTCCATCTGTCGGTGAAGTGGTGGTGCATTGAGTTGTGGAGGCCAATCAACAGAGGTTGCATGTGTGGGAATATACTAGAAAGATACTAATGGAGAGAGACAGAGACTCAATGATATGTGCTACCAAAATGTTGGCTTTGGTATCAGTTTTGATTCACAAATGATACCACAGCCAGAAAAGAAGACCAAAATTCTAATTAAAATCACTGTTTAAAATGTGATTATTATACTAGTAAACCATATTTTAGATTCCGTTTCCCCCATTAAAAAGCCATTACTTGTATTTTGAAGAGGGGCACTGAAACAAAAAGTGTTTGCCTGTGGCTCAGACATATTTTCCCCACTGCACAGCTTTCATACTGTTGCATACTAGCAGCAAAACACCATCTGTGTCAGAATAGAGCGTATGATAATCTAAAGTCATCTGGAGTGTGACCTTGTAAAATCCATGCCAAACAATCTGTGCGTAAATAAATGTTTTACAACTGCGACCACAAAGTTTATGTGTGAGAATTTTATGCAAAGCGACGGTTATGTGAATTGTTGATGGTTATAGCCGATAGTTATGTCGTGAAACGCTACAAAATCTTAAGAGTACTGGTTCTGTTACATCTCTTCTGAAAAATGAGCTTTTCTGGGAATTGGTCCAATTTGTACAGGTCTACATATTAAAGGGCACTAGTTGGCATTGTGTTGGTTGCATGCCAGTGAGTGTGCCAACAGAGATGCCTAGAATGGCCTATTTGCTGACCTTTAAATTAGCAACATACTGTATATGTTGAAGAAAACGATATGGTACATGCAGTCCATGTTTCACCATGTGTGTGCCGACCGGTTGTGAGCTACATAGTATGGCTGCTGAGAGAGAGGAAGTGTGTGTGTGTGTGTGTGTGTGTGTGTGTAAAGCGGGGTGATGCCGCGGAGCTGCGGCTCATTAGGCCCAGCGGGCGACGGCAGCAGGTTGGCAGCTGTGGTGATTTCGTTAACCTTTACCTCGGGGCAGGCGGGGAGGACAGGCAGACACGCGGAGACATTTCAGCCCCGGCTACGCAATCGAACAACACATCCCAACCGCCCGACCTGCGACGCCGCTCGCTATCTTTTTTAATTTCTCACGCTGAAATAAATGAAGGTAAAGTAATTTCCTGCGGTGAGAATTAAATTGAGGCACTTGAATAGGCTTTGTGCCCGTATGCGTGGACCGTTTTCTTCCTCTCTGAAAGCAGGCTGCAATCAATTTATTCCTGATAATTTGTTTACCATTTCCACAAACCGATAAGTGGTTACATAGCATATTCCATCAACGTGACCAACCACCTGCAACATCTAAGCTTGAAAACACCCGTTCTCAGCTTCTCTCTCTGTCCCTCTCTCTCTCTCTCTCTCAAAAACACCTTACCTTGGGGGGCGACTGCTGCTGCTGCTGCTGCTGCTGCTGCTGCTGCTGCTGCTGCGGCCCCGGCTTCCCGGAGGTAGCCTGCGGATGCTGGGGGTGCTGATGGTGGTGGGGGTGGAGGGTCTGCGCGGCGGGGTGGGCGGCGTGGGCCGGGTGGGGCCCGAGCAGGGGCCGGAGGGCGCGGGGGATGAACTCCGGGGCCAGCGGGTTGAGGACGTAGGTCTTCTTGAGCTCCAGCGCCTCCAGCTGGGCCTTGATCTGCTCGAAGGTGATGCCGTGCAGGCTGGCGTTGTCGTGGCAGATGGAGATGAAGTGCTCCCAGAACTTTCTGGATAGGGGAACAGACAGATGGAAGGGTGTTTTATTTTCTTTGTTTGGATGTTTCATGTATGCTCTCGTTGAATTTTTCCCCTGCTGGCAGTGTGACAAATTGCTCCCTAGGGGCTAGATCAAGTCTCTTTTTAAGATAAACATGTAAAGAAAACAGGTGTAAAGAGGTGAAGGGAGAGGAAAAGGAGGGGAAGCAGCAAAGAAAATAAAAGCTAGGAGGCAAAACAGAGGAGTGCTAGCAGGGATGCCATCAGCAACGAAAAGAAAAGGAGTGCAACCGTAATCTCCCAGTAGAAATGCATGGGAGTTGTGTTTCCAAACTCCAAACTTTTGAGCTGTAAGCTTAGAAGTCTTAGACATACGGAGTCCTGAGGAGACAAACTCGAATGATTCTCAGCAAACTTGGACACAGAAATCTTTTTAAATACAAGAAACTTGTCTTTAAATGTCTGCTACTAAGATCAAGTGGGAATGCCCTGACGGCTAAACTGCAACGCACACAAAATGTTTTCGACATCAGCGGTTTCTGTTGGATTCACAAACACTTCAACATGTCAGTCCGCTCCCTCACTATCTTCCCAACCATTCTCCACAGATAATAAACACAAAGAGCTGTTGCAGTCGTGCCTCTATGCATCGTGAGCCAACACTGGCAACAGGTTTCCGCATTTGTAACTGTTCAAATTCATTCGATATCGTCGCACCTCACAAGACCTTTGGATTTGCCGACGTTCCAGATTGGGTTTTTAGAAATCATGTAGCATCCCATTAATAAATCATAGTACACTTCAAGCTCTATTGGAGGCACTGTGCGCTGTGGCACTCCAAAAGGATTAACTGATAGGCTTCGTCAGTGGAAAAAGGAAAGGCATAGAGTGGTGCTGGCGCGCTCTTAATAGCTTAATTTTGACGTGCGCTTGTGTGTCTGTTTACTCCCATAATAAGATAAGGGGATCTGAAATTCTGCCGTAACAGAAATGACTGTACAGTACATGAATGAAACATTAGCGTGTCCTGCCTCAACTCCATTGAGAGGGTGACATCTCTGAATATCTTTTGCCCCCGGGCTTATTCAAATAACTGAGTGTGTGTGTGTGTGTTTGTGTGAGAAAGAGAAAAGAGAAAAACTGGGCTCATTCCTATGTGTGTTTGTCCTATGTGTTCCGAAGTATAAAGTTAGTATATGTTTGTGGGCCTACGCATGTATGTGTTGTATGATTGTATGTCATGATTGTATACACACTCTGTAGCCATTTTATTGGGTAAGAAACATTCCAGAGGGATCTTGGTTCATTCTGACTTGATTGCATCACTCAGTTCCTAAAGATTCTTCCCATTCCACCTCATCCCAAAGGTCTCTATTGGGTTGAGATGTGGGGACTGAACTAAAACCACTGTCATGTTGGTGGAACCATCTTGAGAGAAATACGTGCTTCATGATATGGCTCATTATCCTGCTGGAAGTATTCATTTGAAAAAGGGGAGACTGTGGCCAGAAGGGGACAAAGTTAAGGTACGCTGTGCTGTTGCAAATGATGCTCAGTTCGTACTATGGAGCCTATACCTAATAAAGTGGACACGGAGCGTATTTTATCTGTAATTTGCGTTTGGGAATCATGGTCTGATTATCATTCTGAGCCGGTGCAGTCTGGGGCTATGGGCAGACAGGTACCGAGGGGATAGAAGGTCTGACAGCTCCCTCTCTGAGAGGACGGCCTCCTATCGATACGTACGAGCCGGGGCTGAGTGGGAAAAAAACAGACTAGCGAGATACACCAATGGGCTCTGCTCTAAGAATCCCATTCTTTAAATTGCTGGTAAAAAACAACAGTATTTTGTATATTTGTTAGCTTGTTATGATATTGGCTGTGTCAGCTTTTGCACATCGTTTCCACGATCAGGAAACTATAAAATAACAAGAATCAATACACTTGTTATGCTAAAAGACACATAAAAAAACTAGTAGCAATGCTAGCCAGTCAGCTGTACCCTGCCAAGCACCCAGATAGCCTGTGCTTATCTAATCCCAAAACCCAATTTTAGAATGACACTGTAATTCTAATATCAGGCATGGTCACACCACAAGAGGCACAAGTATGCATGGGTACACACAAACATTTGCACACCCACATACACACATGCTGTGTGTAACTAGAACTTCCAACAGCATGAAAGGCATTATTAAAACATTGATAGCAACACAGCACCTATGAAAAAGTATTTGATCAAAAAGTTGAAGCAACCCTGGTATAACAGATTTAAACTGTCCAGTCTAGTATTAAATCACTCATCTCAGCTGGAGAACCGAAAGCACAAACTGACCTATTGCAGAGCATCTCCCCAAACTCAACATCAAACGCAGGTTAATCGATTGCAAATACACATGGGTGCACACGCAACAATGTACACAAGAAGCACCGACAGGAAGACTAGTCTGATCAAAAAAGATGAGGCAACACAAGGTGGAATGCAGCGAGATTTTAACAAACCAGACCAGTTCTACATTGTCTTGAGGTTGGATGCTTAATACTATGATGCTTTTTTAACCAGTGAAGAAGTAAAGCTGCAATCCCAGTTAAAAATGTAGTCAACTTCCAGTGGGAAATTAAATTAGGCATCAGGAAGTCATTATTTCTCAGTAACTGTTTATGATTTGTTTGTTTCTCTCGTGTGAATTATATTAACTGTGTCCTTGTAAAGCATTGCGTGACATAATTGTTTTGCTATTCAGTCAAGAACACTCTCGTCCTGAAGTTTAAGCCATTATGGTGTGGCGGTACAGGCTCTGCTCTGTAGGTTTCTCCTCATATGAATCCACACAGCATGCTAAAGATTCAGCGGGGGGGCGCAATCAACCCTCCCAGGGGTTTACAGAACAGAACCCAGCACACACACATCATATGGCATTTACATCATTTCAAGAGACAAGCCTACAGAAACATACCATTATAAGTATATTGATTAATAAGGAACCAGACAGGAGGGGGGGTGGGGTGGTGGAGCAGTAAGCAGCACAACAGCAACAGCAGTGTGGCAGGTGAGAACTGGATGAATGAGGAGCTGACAGCTTAAATGGACCGTCATGTTTGAAGTGCCGTGATTGGTGTTTGTTTGGATCAGCTGACGATCAACTGATGCGGCGCGCATGACTTACGTGTCCCGTCTGAGCGAACGTGATGCTTCGTTAAGCGCCCCATTAATAAATGTGACTTGATTGTTAATCCAACAATTTAGCAGATTAGTTAGCGGTAATGCTGTGACTGGTTTTGCCTTTCAGACTGTGAGGAATGACATGCTCAAAGGAACCCGTCTCCGTCTTTCTGTCTCTGTTTGTCTATGAGCCTCACCAGCTCTCTCGCCGATCTTTTACTGACAGTGAAGGTACACTATCTAAAAACAAGCACAGATCCTGTACTGGCCCACAGCGCGAGTTGAATTCAGTTCAATGCAAAAGTTAAAAGTTCGTAGGGTAGGTGTTTTCAAGTTACTGTATGCAAATCCAAGTTTCACATTCTTTTTAGCTTCACTCTATATTTAGGCTATATAAATCCATCCTGATATTTGTCTTTTTAGATGCACAAGCTGACATGACTAAACTATCTTATTATGGTCAGTACTGGTGTTTTTAAACTTTATCTTTGCTTTCTGTTTTAATTATAAATGCTCATTGAAACCACCGCAGTTCACAATTATCCATAACATCTTCCACAATGAACAATAAGTCCTGTAATATGGTGAGTCCATCATGAGTAATTTATAGATTCCTTAATTACCGTAAATCCTCTAATAGTGGCCTGTAGTCAATTAAAAGCCGGGTCTCCGATAATAACCGGGGGCGTGGTCGACACGAACAAATAAAGGCCGGCCTCAAATACAGGCCGGGGAAAAAAACAAAGGAAACAAGACTAGGTCAAAACCTAGTATATGGCTGGACCGTGTCCGTCTCCTCTCTCCACCACGCACATGGCCCGCATTGATCCTCCCGATCCGAGCCCCGGACGCCCGGTGACGCATCGGCGTCGGGACCCCCGCCGAAATCTCGGCCGGATCACCGGGAACTCATCGGCACCCAGGTTCAGTTAGCTTCGGTTAGCTTCAGCTTACATGCAAACAACGGTGGATACCGGTAAACTCCTGGTGCCTGTTTGTAACTGTAGTTTGTAACTGTAGTTTGTAGTAACGTACAAGTGCCACAAGACGGCTCGGCCGGCGGAAGTCTCTGGAGCATGCCGTCGTCGATTACCGTAATTATCGTAATGCATTGTAGTAACAAAAAAACGTCTACCTAACGTACCCCAACAGAAGCAGATCAGAAAACAAGGAGGCTTCGTACTAAAATATGAGCAAATATACTTATCAAATTAGAAATAAAGGCCTGTCTCTAATATAAGCCTGCTTCCAATAAAGGCCTGGCACCCTCTGCAGTTGAGGTAACTAAAGGCCCGGGCCAATATTAGAGGATTTACGGAGCATACCATCCTGAGGTGGAATATCTATTATCGGTTTCCCCTGGGCTGTCTTTTGCTTATTGGCTACTGTTGACTACAGCTAATAGTCTGCATTAAATAGGCAACAAAAAACAGTTTCTTAAAATATTAGGATAAGGAAGCAAAGATGAGACAACCAATTACTATGCTAGTCTATGAGCGGGGCAGAGCATAATCTGCCCCCAACCAGACAGACAGGAGGACACTGAAAGAATTGCATTATGACTCAAGTGGGATTTGCCATGGTCCCTTATTGTTTCCAGCTGGGAGTAGACACAAGGCTGTGTGTGTGTGTGTGTGTGTGTGTGTGTGTGTGTGTGTGTGTGTGCGTATGTGTGTGTGTGTTCATTCTAATTGATCTGCAGTGACTTGTGAGGGCTATTTTTGCTCCTTGGGAATTAATCAGCCTTCAATAAGGGAGCCTGAGAGTGTCCCCCTAAGGCAAGATCACCCCCACCCTATACACACACACACACACACACACTGTATGCGTGTGTATTTGTATGAAATAAATGAGAAAAAAAAATGGAATTATTTTAAATTGTAGACAGAAAGCAGCCCAACAGCTATGTGTAATGTTTGCAGTACAAGTAATTCAAGGGGCAGCAGCAATAGAGCCGTTTTCAATATTACTGTAGCCTAATGGAATGGTATTTATTTTTATACTTTAGTTTTTGAACACAGTAACAATGACACAGACTATTAATTTTCAAAGGCCATAAATACTACACTGCTAGTCTGATTTCGACAAAACTTGGAGGGATGATGCATCTTGTTAATGGACCAAGCGGTGTCTGCATCATTTGTGGGGGATGACATGTTTACTGTTGCCTGTCATTTGGCTTCTCAACAATTATTCTGTATTTGTCTGTATGATTACATAAACACAAGATATTCAACAATCTAGTTTTTCTCAAAAACTGGGATATGGATTCATTTTGACCACCAAAGCATGTACTGTAGCAATTCTGGCAAATGCAAGGAACGCGACAATACTTGTTTAGCGTAATGGTTTCTTTTACTCCAGAGCACATCTGGGAACCAGCTTGACTCCCCACAATGAGACATCACATTTCACTGTCAACATAGCTTGCTGGAATTAATTGTGAAGCTGTTGATTTGTAAGCTGCATTAGGTTTGATGAGGGACCACCACGTATGGCAGCAGACACCACAGCTCTGTATGCGTCTAATCGCAACAGCAAGACGAGCCCACGACTACGAGTCGAATGGAGTAGATATGTTCATTTGGAAGAGGAGGGGAGTTTCAAAAACTTGTTAAGCCATTTCTGCTGTGTAATGGTTTCTAGTGCTGTTCATCGACAAGCATGAGGTGGTCTGAAGAGACCTGAGGGATGATGTCACAAGATACTGAAGCTCCTTCTCTGTGTCTCTTATCTCATCTTCCCAAGTTGATCATATCTCTCTGATGAACCTTAAAATCAAGGTTTGCAATATAGGCTGTCCAGTTAAGCAAACTTAGCATGCATCAAATGTGCATTAATGTGCTCCCTGCCTACTCTAAAAAAGTTAATAAGTTAACACAGTATATTTGACAATGATATATGTTAAAATAATCTGACGTAGGTTATCTTTAAAGGGGCATTTCATCACAGTACTACTTTGTCCAAGTAATTATGACTAAGGTCTTTAGTTCATTAGACAATTGTTTTGTTTGTAACTGTTTTTACTTCTATAGCTTCTATAGCTTAATTACTTACCAACAATATCCCATGCTGAACCCAAGTTCAGTGGACTGTGGAAGACATCACTAAATGGACAATTACATTACTTGAATAACAGCTTTGGATTTTTTAAGTGTTTCTTAAGGTTACAAATAAAAAATATCGCAGGCCGTCGGCTCAAGACAATAAACGTGCCCAGTAGCAGGCTTTTCTATACACAGTTAAACAACAAAAACCGCATCCGTGCCTCCTCCTGGGATTATTAGAGCCCAAAATACCTAGGCGGCAGGCCTGACCAAAGCGTGTGACGCGCCGTCTTGGCAGCACTGCCTCTGTTCTCTCCGGGAGGTCAGCCTCGGTCAGCGTTAAGCAAACAATAACGCATCCCTTTTAGATGCATCAGTTTAATTGCTCTGTCTCCGCGGGCTGACATTTCCAAACAACCTGACATGATGCCACGACTGGCTGAGGCAAAACAGACAGTTGCCATGGAGATGGGGGGGGGGGGGGGGGGGGGTCCTGTTGGAGGGAATGGGAGTTTCAGCTGGAGTCATTGAGCTCTACAGTGGGTGTTGTGTGAGTGAGTGGCATAAAGAGAGAGATTGAAATAGAGAAAGATTCATAGATTAATTAGTTGAGTTCATTTGTATGCATATATATCTTATTATACCTAGAGAATTAAAAAAAGATAAATGGGCCTTTTCCGGAAAACTTTTAATTAAGTTTGATGACTATCAAGGTCAATTAACTTGCAATTTTATCAGCGCAGGAAGTGGATTTTCCACAAAATTAAAACATACTTTTCTCCCCTACAAAAAGTTTCCATTCTCTCTTATAAGGAAGTAGTTGAGAATAGATAATCAATAACTAATGAGCTATAGTTTCAATTTACTTGATTGAATCCAACTAATTACTATACACCTTCAACCAGCAGCACCCTTCTCAGCTTTTCCTTTACCAAGTTCATACACTTTATGGCAAAGAGAAAGTTAGCAGAAAAGGAATGATAATAACAAAAGCAACGACAGAAGAGGGGAAGAAATCTTTGTTTCTAGGCCTTACGGTTCAGGAGTTATTGGCCAAACCGTTAAGCTGCTTGTTATAGCGCCACCATCTGGCTGATCAGTGTTTTTTGTTTTTTTTTGCCTGAGTGGTGGGGGAAATTTGAAACCTACACACCAAATTTGCTGACTCTAGGACTTACGGTCTCAGATCGTTTTAAGGCAGAAAAAGAAGAAGAAAAAGAAGAAGAATCCTAACAAAAACAACAGGGTTCCAGCACCTGCAGCGTTTGGACCCCCAATAAACAAATGCCACTCTAATCTTGTTTACCTGCAGCGCCCGACAGAGCACAGCGCGATGGGGTCTCCCACCACAGCGACCAGGGACTGGGCTCGGGTGATGGCCGTGTTGAGCAGCTTGTAGTTGGACAGGAAGCCGTAGTCCAGGTCCTCCGTCGAGTCCTCCACCAGCTGCTCTTTGCGCTTGATGGCCGTCTGCTTGTGCTTGCAGGTGTGCCGCGTCCGCACCGTGCTCAGGAACAGCACCCGGAACTGTTTACCTGGAACCGGGAGCGAAGGCGGACGTTGGAGACCCTTATATAAGCCGGCAACAACTTATTGATTTTTTTACCCCAACTGTTACACATTGCGTTTTCAATAGTCTTGTTTTGAGCTCCGGGGAGATAAAGTATTCTCTACACATAAGAGGAGAGACAACTGTGAATACAAGAAAATGTGTTCTGCGGGGAAAAAACAGAACAAAGAAACATACGAAATCACGTAGGGGCCAATCTTCCAAACTTTAATTTAACTTTTCATTTTCGCTCATTTAGAAACACAGGGAGAGGAACAGCGGCGGCAGCAGGCTCAACTTTACTAAATAACACCCAAGGAGCCATTAAGGGCTATTAGCACAAGTGCTGCAATCATTTGATTCATAGTTGACTCATTTGACGCCGCGTTGCTCTTTCAGCCATAAGCTCGCTATGAAAGCTAAACTCTGGCGGAACTTAATTTCCCCGGTAGGTACCATGACATTTGATATCGGCGGAAGCTGAAGCCGCTTGAGCGCCGTTTCTAAAGCCCGGCTGTGCTAATGGCGTTCTAATGTCTATACCTGCGCTGCTGCAGATAAAGCTAAACGGCCAAGTCGCTGGTGGTGATGCGCGGGTCTGAACACCAGCTCATCTCAACTACAAAACGCCTCATAAACCGATGGATAAAACTCACTAAATAGAAAGGATGAGTCGTAACGATGCTTTTGTCTTCTCTACACTGGACTCCGGGGGCTGTCGGTGGACCACATAGCCACACATCATCCATCTGTGTGTTGAATTCAGAATCTAAGCACTAACTAGAGAGCAGTTTGCCCCTGTGTGTGTGTGTGCGTGCGTTACATGTGTGTGATTAATGAGGGAGTTAACGAGCTGTGGAAAGCAGCTGGATGCAATGCCACTGGGAGCGACTACTGGAGCAGTGGAGAGACTCGGGGGAGAAAACCTGAAATGCACTTCTTTTATACTGGGGCCTGATCGATGTGATTTTTGGGTGTAATATCAATACCAATAATTGCAGGGAGAAATGCCGATGGTTAATTTAAAATTTTTCCTCTCACCTTGGACGTTGAGCACCCGCTCCACGCTGACCTCGTGCATCCTCTTCTTCCGGAGCTCGGCGCGGATGCGGAACACCTGGTCGGCGTAGGGCGACACGACGCCGATGCTGCCCTCGTCCAGCTTGCCCCAGGCCACCGGCCACTTCTTGCGCATCTCCTCCACTCGCTCCACGATCTCGAACACCTGGAGAGGCGGAGGGGCGCCGCGGGAGGAGAGAGGGGAGTGACGATGAGGCTCAAACACGTGCTCTCTTAGCACCGTGATCTCAAACACCTGACCCGAGGAGAACTGTTTTCTTTTCCAACCAGGTTAAAAGGCAATGCCGCTCGTGTCCATGTGTTGGTCTCTGATAGTCTAGTGAGTAACTGGTCATCACTCCCTCAAGTGTTTTCAAAATCTGATTAGCAGCATCTGAGATATCACATGTGGGACAAAAATCTGCACTTGGTCAACAACAGTTTTTAAATATTTGAAAGAAGAGTTACGAATGACATTCGACACATCTCTCATTTTTTGCTTAGGTCTCTTGCTGAAATCAATGTTCTTGTATGGCACAGTGGTGCGCTATGGACTGACCTCAGTTGCGTCTTGAGATTGGCCAATATAACGAAAATCAATGTCGGACAACGATATCACATCAACGTCATTAAATTCGAATGAAATCAGCCTGTGTATTATATTTCCCCACTTAAAATGAAAGCAATTTGCTCCTAGGCCAGCCTTTGTACCTTGCCATCTCCAAATGTATCACAATCACAATGACAAGGCTAGATTAAATTTCAACCAATTCCTAGGTGTGCTTTGGTGTGTCACAGAGGTACTTTTGTGTCTCATGTGAGTGTGTGAAAGTGTTAAAACTGGCCTAGATATCAGTTATTAAAACCAGTGGTTGATATTTTGAATCCCTATTGTTGTGTTTTTTTTGTCAGTTGAGTTGTTTTCCCATTTCTCTTCAGAGGTTTAGCCTACTGACGGGGACTTTGAACTGTCATGGAACTATTGTCTTCCGCTTGAAGCTAAGCTCATCAAAGAGGCTTCCGGCAGACAAACAAATGGACACACTTTTCTTCGAGGCGTTTTAATTCCGCCGGCTTATGATAATGTTGTTAACATTTTGACACGGGTTGCCGAATCAAAGGGGGGGGGGTGAGGTAATTCGTCTGGCACCGCTGACAGTTTGGGAACGAAAGCGAAAAGCAGCCACGGTTTAATTGGTTGGGATCTGTCAGCGAGGGGGGGGGGGGGGGGGGTTAGGGGTCAGGCGCGGCTGATGACCACGACCGAGTGGAACCGGAGAGGAACCAATCAGGGGCTGGGCCTGTCAGTGAATCATGCATCATAGGTGTCAAATGCAGCCCTTAGATGGTCTCCTAATTAAGTGTACGGGTTTCATCTTCAATTATGATAGTGACTGAGGCTAAATAAACAGCGCTGCTCGGTTTTGGATGATCATAATTCAGACTTCAGACGTTAACCAAACTCAACTGAATGAACTAAATTGAATTCCATTTCATTATTACAAAGAAGAAATATTTAAGGCAACGCTAGATGAATGTAGTGTTAATAAAACCTGTTGAAATTATATTGCAATTACCTCAGGGGCAAATATACTATTCTTGACTCAAGGATGCAATAACCTAAACTCAAGGTTACAGGTTCAATTCCTCTTGAAAGAGAGTACTGGTGCCATTTAGAGTTATAACCCATTCACTACTGTCCCTGTCTAGTGAACATTTCCCCACACATTTTGCAATGGACGCCGCGTGTAATTCGATTTTTTCACATTTTCACAGTTTTCTGGTGTCAAACCTAGCCTGAAATTAACTGCTGTCCCAGCTGATACAGACGCCTTAAATAAAAACACACGGATGTGACAACAAAGTTAGTAAGGAGACATGTTTTTTTCATGGTGCACACTTCCATTTCTTCTGGTAGCTGTCTGGTGATTAACGGTAAGCAGAGCGTAACGTAATACACGCGCCGACTGAAAACACTAACGAAAAACAGAAACTTAAGGCTTCAGCGTTTACTGTGATGGATTATGTAGCTCGGGCAATTTTCGAGTCTGTGGAAGTTGTTTTTCATACGGTGCAAAAATAAATGGCAGCAAATGGCCTCTGCTGAAGGCAGGACAACGAGCCCTGATATCTCCAACTGTGCTGACTGTGTGCAGACAAACCAGGAAGAATGGAACGGAGAGGGGCAACCGAGATGATTGGTACAAACTTCAAACAACACTGGTATTATCCTTTAACCTCTGGCTGTGCACCCGTTTTCTTTCAAGCACGGGGGAGTGCTAAATCCCAGTTGCCTTATGTAAATGAGGGGAAGATTCCTTTAATCGATACCTCGGCGTTGTTGTAGTAGGCAGTGCTGTTCTTCTCCTGGACGTCCTCTCCTCTGGCCGTGAAGAAGGTCAGAGGGTAGAAGTCCTTATGGGAGGGCTGCTTCCCGCTCGCCATCAGCTTCCCATCATAAAACAACTCTGACGTGTAGCTGAGGGAGGAAGAGGAGGAAGAAGGGGAGTAGAGAAAGAAGTGGGGTGGGCAAGAGGATGAGGGAGTGGGAGGAGAGGAAAAGGAAGCAGGAAGAGAGTGGAGAATGTTTGTGAAATGATATTTATCAGAACTTTGAAATCATTTAAACCTCTGGAGAACTGATAAACCCAACTTCTGAGTATCATGAAACTGCACTGGGTAAATGCATTAAAAAGCAAGAACCTGAAAACTTCCAAGTACTGCTGTGGGTGTTCTGCAATGTTATGGGAGTAATCGCAATCACGCTCTCTGCACTCTCTCCACACAGTAACTGTTTCTCTCTCATCCTTTCATGTGCGCCTTCTCCACGAACTCTTCTCCTTCACCTAACTTTGCCTCTCTCCTCTGCCTCTAAGCCCCTCCCCTCTGTCTGTCATCTCATCTCCTCCACCTCTCCCCTTCGCCTCCCGTCTCCTCTCCTCTCTAGCCCTCGCGTCTTTCTTCCCGCCACCTCTGCGGCCACCTCTCCCCTCCCACGCCTCCCACACCTACTTGATGATAGCTTCGTGGGAGCGGTAGTTCTCGCAGAGGAGGATGCGACAGGGGAACTCGGGAGGGTAGTGCTCGTACAGGCGGTCCAGCAGCGACACGTGCAGGTTGCGCTCCCGCGCGAACTCGCTGTACACGAACGGACTGAGCTGCAAGTTAGAGGGAGGGAGAGAGAGAGAGAGAGAGGTGAAAAGTCAAGAACACAGCCATTCTTTCACATGATTATTCTCCCTTTGAGTACCATTTGATTTCTCTCATCTTGCACGTGAAACGAAAAGGTTGAAAGGGTTTATTGTGTTTGTAGTGGAAATTATATTATACCATTCTCTTTCTCTATGCATGAAGCACTGTCTTATTTCTATGTTGTCTGCTCTCAGTACATTTCCACTGGCTTGAGACAATGGCTACTGTGTGAAGATGACCCTGGGAACTCTAGCCCGTTTATCTTTGTTTTGCACAGATGTACCCTAATCGTAGAATGTTTCAAGTATAAGAATGTGCCAGACTTCTCATGACTCAGCTGTTTCTACTACATGATTATAAGAAGGGTGGACAAAGCTCATTGCTTCGCTCTTTGTCTCACACACTCGCTGGGTGAGCATTGCGCCTTGCTTGCAAGCAATAAAGATATCAGAAGGACAACTTCTCATCTCCAAGTCTCTTTATTACAGAAAACTCCCACCACAGTGTTAATCAAGTATAAGTCAATGACACCAACACTTGAATGTATGTTGCTCTTGTCAGACATTAGTGGGTATGATATATGTGATAGATGCGATCTCACATGCACACCCGCCCACCCACGCGGTCTCAATTACCTTTTCCCTTTT
This sequence comes from Centroberyx gerrardi, assembly GCF_048128805.1. Classification (NCBI taxonomy): domain Eukaryota; kingdom Metazoa; phylum Chordata; class Actinopteri; order Beryciformes; family Berycidae; genus Centroberyx; species Centroberyx gerrardi. Next base: position 4,116,289 of record NC_135999.1, on the reverse strand, counting down.
GACTATTTCTGTGCACTTGACAGCGATTTATATTTAGTTTGAATCCTAATTTAAGCCTGCCAGTGGGAAAGGGTCAGCCAGCTTTAATGAGGCCCCACACAGTCAATAAGAAAGCAGACGGTCAATAGAGGCCTTGGCCCTCATTCACTATTCAGCAGCTTCTTCCGCCGCTCAATGGAGAAGATAAACCATTATAGGCAGAGCAGACAGGAGAGACTGAGGAAAAAGGGACAAAGAAAGAAGCTCTCCCTCCTTGGGCCACAGAGTGACTGAGAGCAGAGGCAGGGAGGGAGAGAAAGAGCCTGAGACGGACAGATAGACAGGCTGGAGATTGTGTTGTTAATTCCTTTTTTTTTAGCTTTTCTCCTAGAAACAGCGGGGAGAGACGAAGTAATTAAAACAATTATTGCATGGCAGACTCCTGTCTCGTCTTTATCCACTGGCCATTGGTAATCCTGCGCAGACTGTCTTAAAACCGGGGAAGGAGGAAATAAGGCTTTCATTCGGAGTGCCGGCTTAGAAAGCTTGACTGACGTGAGTTTATGTTTGTTATCTGTGGCTGGAGTATTCTCGACCGCCGCAGCTCTGCCGCCGCTGTCGTCCGTTCTTTTGTGCCAGAGGTAGGTAAGAATGGGGTCTAATCCGCGGGTAAGTGCAAATAGAGTCGCTGCTTTTACTTGATGTCACAGCTAGTATCTGCGGCCATGTTGAGTCTGTCCTGCCAAGCGGTCGGTTTGGTTCATTTTGGGACACAAGCGAAAGTCTGCAAGCCTTTGACAGAGTGAACCAAAGACCCCACAAGGCTCTTTTATACAATCTGATGATTCTTGAATAAGGAGAGAATACTAAGGAAGCCCTGACAGAATCAATAATGTCAATTAAGTCTCAGTTGAACTGAGCTTTAGCTAAGCTTTGGGGTTCTTACCTGCATGTGGTCCCCGGCCAGCACGATGCGGGTGGTCTTGCTAGCCAGAGCGAAAGGCATGATGGTTTCACACTCCATGGCCTGGGCCGCCTCATCCAATAGGATGTGAGTGAACAGGCCTGCAAAAACAGAAACCAACATCAGGTCAATGAATATGACTTTAAATCAATGCACAATGTATGCAACTTTACTGCCACGAAAGTGCACACTTGACTTGTCTTGAATACTCCTGCTGACACCAAAACTGGAATCCAATATCAAGTTCATGCAAATGATCAGACTAAAGCCTAGGTCACACTACCCGATTCTGTCATTCAAAAACATTTTCCCATTCAATCAAACAGATAATCTTTCTTTATGAGGTTTTGTTATTGATGTCTATATTATTAATGGCTTCCATGTCAACTCCTTGTCACAATTCGAGTTTTCCTATAGGTAGAAAGGGGGTTTAAAAAATACCACATTAAATCACCTTCAGAATTAAAAGCACAAGGTTATGATGGCGATTCATACTGGCACATTAATGAACATTATTTTGTTCGCCGAGAGCATTAAAACCTTGCGCCTGTCAATCCTGCACCTTCCTCTCAATCTCTCCCTCTCTTTTCTCTCTTCCTCTTTCAACCAGCCCTGCGCACCAAAGCCAGGGGTTTTTGTGGATGTTTTTGAAAGGGCTGGAACAGTAGCATAACCCTGATTTAAAAAGCTCAAACGGCGCTCGGCGGTACGAGGGGAGGGGATGAAACGGCATGGCAAATGAGCGCCGGAGCGGGGAGCTGCGAGGAGAGAGAGAGAGAGAGGGAGAGGCTGAATAACAACCAGCCGAACAGCCTCTGAAGCCCCCAACACCATTTCCACAGCAAAGTATGTGCAGATATGAAATGTGACGGTTGGAGGGAAAGAAAAAAACAAAAAAAAAAAACGGTAGGGCTGTCAAAAAGTAAACAAACAGCACAAACATGGGCTGGCGAGGAAAAGAGGTGGAGCGCCGTGATCTAAGGCAAAATTCTCTCCTTTGCATCTGCCGATGCAACAGATGCAACATGTATTGACTTTTCCCAACTATAAAGCCTGAAACCAGTGTTCCCTCATAACTGTGTGTGCACCACATTGAGGGATATGGTCCTGATAAAAAGGGATATTGTTCAACATATATATTTCATGCCCTTTTTTTTTTTCTTTAAATCAAAGCCACAAGTCATGAACTGAGCTCTGATTTTCATTTTCTAAGTGTCTTTAGCTCTCTCTTTGGGCAAATCAGAATGGTGAGAACTGAACCCAGATGATGTTTTGATTAAAATTAGAGGAAAATTGTTGGACATGAAAAAAAAAACACATTTTGCCCAAAAGTAGAGCGCAACATGCGTACTTAAAAATCAAGCGTTTGGGTAATGAAAAGTGTGTAATGCAGGGTGAAAGCCCAAGCTGCTCACGTTGCTCAGAACAGTGATATGTTTGAGTTTGTTTATGGCACTGACATATTAGAGGGAACATCACTTGGTACTATATCTTAAAAAAAAAAAAAAAATCTCTGCAAAAAAGGTGTGTTAGCCTGCTTTTTTCCCCCTTTGTTTTTTCTGTCACTGCATAGAATATTAATTACTCCACAATGCAGTTGAGGGACTTGACATCATGTAAATGCGCTGTATGTTCAGCGCCTTATGTCACATAGTGAATTATTGAAGCCGGGCACTTTTGCTGACCTCTCCCATACATCGTAGCCTATAGCAGGCCTACTGCGCCCCTGCCTACCCGCTGTTTTACTTCGATCCTAATGAATACGCAACGGCCGAATAATGCTCAGAAATGATGTACACGGGTCATTACAAATGGGAATGTTTCCCCAGGCAGGGAAATAGAGATTAGCGGGGGGGAGGGGGGCAAGAGATGGTCTTTATGAGCGCGAGCAGACAGACAGAGAGGCAGACGTGAAGGAACGTGGCACTTAACGGTTCACTGGGGACCGAGCCGGCCGCCTTGGGGGACCTTTCTACGAACCAGAGGTCCAAATTACATTTCTGTGGCTGCTATCTGTCATTGGGCTAATGATGATGGTGGAATTTGGATGGAGCGGCGGTGGGAGGTAGAGAGGAGGAGGGGAGGGGGGGGGATAATAAGCAGAGGTGAAAGAGATCAGAGAGGGAGGGGTGTTGGGGAAGTGATTTGGAGGCGAGGAGACAAATTATTTAATGGTTTAAAAGCAGTTCCTTCACTTCACACACCCAGGCTCTCACATTCCCCCTTCTCACAGTCTCTTTTTACCCCTTTTCACGCTGGAATAGTGACCTGGGAGTCGACAGTCAGTGTGAAGAGCTCCATCCAGGTAAGTCAACCCTATAAAACCACCTTGGTCAAGATTCAGTCCATCGCAGGACTTTCGGGGGACATTCATACCTATGGAAAGGAAAGGACCGGGGCTGGGAATTCAACCTGGGACCTTCTTGCTGTGAGGCAACAGTTCTAACCACTGAGCCACCATACCATCCTAGGTCATGTGGGAAAGGGGTGTTACAGTCTCTCCGCCACACACACACACACACACATATATACACAGACTTCCGCACCTTCCAGATCCCATATCTAGGCCGTAAAGAAAGGAGGCGAATCACCAGACCAGACATAAAAAAAAGACGATAACAGCCTTGCCGTCCCGTTCGGGGGCACCTGTGTGTTCGGGGCGGGAGATTTGTTACCGCTGCTAAGTAGACGCGCCGGCTCCCAATTGCCTCGTTTCCCGGCGATTTTCATCAGAGTCGAAACGCCGGGAGAGCGGGAGACATGAAACGCGAGGAGGAGGGCTAATGATGTAAAAGTACATTAGAAACAGGCAGATGGTGTTCCTAAGCAACAGACAAAAGCCCCCTCCGCTGACGCATTAGAGTCGGTTATTAGCCGGCGCTGACAAATTGGTTTGTTTTCCATGTCTTTTTACACGACTTAAATGAGTTCCATCCTTCTCTAAATGGCGGAGCTCCTGCCAAGACCGGATATCGGAGTCATTGGGGGTGACCAAAGTACAGGCATCTGTGGGCATCGGGCTGTGTGTGTATGTTTGTATGCTCTTGAGTACCCCCCCCCACGTGTGTGCATGTTTAGGTGTGTAAATTCTGTTTGTGTGTGTGAGTAGACGTTGGATTTTACAGCGATACGTTTAAGGCGTTCAGCTGAAGCTTTTATCCAGAGCGATTAACAGATGAGTGTCTTGCTCAAGGACACTTCGGCGGGACACAGAGGCTGTTGCGGGGATCTGCAGGGACCTAAAACCCCCCCCTCCCCAAAAAACCCTAGTCAAACTGGCAGAAGTACCGGGAGCTAAAGTTCTACGCTAGAGTTCGCCAACTATCCATCCATCTGTCCGTCTGACTCACCGGGCTCCAAGTCGAGCTGGCAGAGGTACTGGGAGGTGCTGAGGGTGACCACCACCACGCGGTGCCTGAGGATGTCGTCCCTCTTGGGCATCTGGAAAGTGAACTGTGTGCCGGAAATGAGACAGTACTGCTGGACCACCGGGTGGACCGTCTTCACCCAGCGGTTCCTGAAGTATACCCTGTAGAGAGAGGGGAGGGAGGGAGGGAGGGAGGGAGAGCACAAAAACGCATATCATTCTCTCAACATATTCCGTGTTACACCTCAGGTCTGCAGCAAACTCATTGACTGTCACCGACCGCCAGCTGGATCCGTTCCTTTATGGATTGCCGGGTTTGGGATATTGGCCGGTCTCTTTCCACACCGGGGCCCTAAAGATGCTTAGAGGGTCTTTATTCTTCACTGAGCACGCTGAGCCCGAGGGAGACCAGAGGGCCCGATATGGTGATTATGGAGGGATTCACACCGGAACCCTTCGGTATCAAGACTGTCCACTCATGTGAAACAAGTCATTTGTTCGCACCTACAGTCCCTGGGCTGACACACGTACACACACACACACACACACACATATCTACACACACATACACAGCTATCATATGAGGCCCTGGCTGATCTCTGAAAGACATTGCTTTCTTGTCCTTTGTGACCTCTGGGGTTGTTAAAATGTGATTAGAAGTCATTGATGCAGTGTAAAGAAGAGCAGAGGTGTGTGTGTGTGTGCATGTGTCTCTCTCCAGGCGTAGCTCTAAAAGCCGTACAGTTCTAGAAGTCACGTCTCCCCAGTCAGCCTGATGTCTGCCACTCTCACCGCTTCAGGGCAACAGCAGCCCAGTCATTCACTAATCTCAATATAATATGGATGGATCGCTCTGACTGCAGGCTTTACAATGAGGCTAATCCAGTTGATGTATAGATCAGTGAGTGTCATGCGGGATGCCTCCGGGCGTGGCTGGCCTCAGCTGGCAGACGGACCGCAACCTGTGACCACGCTGAAGAGGAAAGGTCAAGCCTAACTGAACATGATCTCTTTCTCTCCTTCAACAACGTTGACTCAAATACCGATATGAACCTTTTCTTCTTTTCGGCAATGTTACTGCACTCTACAGAAAAGTGCAAAAAAGGCTAAATCTGTGTACAGGTAGCTTTAAAACCTCATAGAGTTGAAATTGACTGCCATCTAATTTTGCAACGCTCCATCAAGTTGGGGTCTTGGCCACCACATCTTCTCCTTACCTGAGAGGTCTGGCGTGCGGATTGCCTGCTTCCACATATGGATGAAGGTAGTCCTTAATGTAAAGGTCAGCCGCACTGTTGGAATGGGTGCAGATCAGGACCCTGTAGAGGGAAAAAGAAAAAAACAACATTGTAATATATCTTTTCTCATACCATTAAAGAACCAGGACAAACTGCCCATATGAGCTGCCACCCTGCAGTAAAGAATTTCATCTGTATTGGTGGGGAAAAAAAAAAAACGTTTGATGTGTCGAAATGGTGTTTCAAAGGTCAAGATGAACTTCAGGAGAAAGTGTTAATACTATCAACAGAGACTGACATCTTAACAGCATGTGAGAGATAAGGGCAATAATCCGCTTGATGCTTGGCCTTGTGCTGAAGGCGTCTGCACAATTGGAAAAAGTCATAATCTTTAGATTAGATTGATCAAATGCGTTTACATCAAGCGCAGCGTCGCTCGACACCCAGGTGGATAAAAAAATCACACCATTGTGATACCGAGTTCACTTTGGCTTTGAACCTCTGCTGCAACCCGTCTCCTTTCCTTCCCGTCACACTCTACTAACGCTGTCAAATGTGAGTAGAAAAAAGCCACATAAATTATCTTTTTACCATTTCGCTCCACACCGGGCTTTTTTAAGGAAAAAGGCTTCATTTTTGCAAGTACATGGTACACGTACAGTAACGCGGTGGGCGCACTTGATCCCCCCCCCCCCCCCAAATCTTAACGGTATGATGAGCAGGCGGCGCTGGTCCGGTGGGGGTCACTCCCTCTTGTCTCTGCTTTTAAAATATCTATAATTCATCCTAAACATAGAATATTAAATATATTCAGAGGGAAATGAAGAATGAATATTGCATTCCTACACATTTTTCACAGGCCGTTTTTTTTTCTTTTCTTTTTTTAATACATATACCCCCCACCACCCTTTATTAAAAAAACAAAATCCTCTGTTCAAGGGGGGCGTATGTCTGAGGTATTGCATTCATTTTTCATAAGAACCAGAGAACCGTTTATGTGCTTATCCTACATCGCTTTCCTTCTAAAGCGAGAAACGGCATAATTTCCTGTGGGTATCTCCGCACGGCGAGGGGGGCTCGCTAATGATGAAAAATGCAAAAGGGTGAAAAATCTTGCCATGTTGTATTCTTACACGCCAATGTCCTGCCCAGTGCAGTGACATAACTTGATTGATCGAATTATAGTTCAGCTGAATGCTCATTCTGGTCCAGGACAAGCGTTCATAATCAAAATACCTCAATCGCAAATGACACAAATTCATCCAAATGACCAGCGCACTTTGCCTTCACTGATAGCGGATGCACACACTAACACAAGCCCTAACACACACACACACACACACACACACACACAGATCACAGCTTGACACTTTGCAGCTGAACGTTTTCTTCAAACTTGAAATGTCAAACCCAAGGCTGCCAATGCCCCGGAGCAAAAAAAAAAAGAGGCCACTGCTGGTCCGGCACCCCCTGCTGTCTCTACCGCGCCCTTTGACTGACCTCCCTCCCCATCTGAAGCATTTGTCCGGCTCATGCCAAGTTGATGCACACACACACACACCTACCCGCATACCCCCGCTCGACATCCACATCCCCCTTTCCTTCCCTACACACATGAAGGGGGGGAGAAGGCTGGGAAATATTTGGGAGGAAAGTGAATGAGTAACACTGTGCCTTTAAGCCTCCAACCGCTTCAGTTAAGCTGCTTTGTGGCTACCAGTAGACGACTGTGGTTATACTGGGCAGCTCCCAGGTGTGAGTGTGTGGAACTGTATGAATATGAAGCAGAGTGCCCTTGGAAAAGAGCAAATAAAGGTTAAAGGGGACGTAAGTAATGTTTTTACGGTCCCAAAGCACGAAATTAGCATAATGTGTCTTACAGGGGTTTGATAGATTGTTCAGTGTTGTTGATCACTACCGATGACTCAACAATTACATCACAGGTGCTGAGATTTCTGGCTTTCAAAACTCACTTTCCAGCCTGCGCTCTTGTTTTGGAACAAAAAACTCCCAACCTTGGCATTTCAAGACACTCCAAATCTCTCCCCCTGCCTACTCCCCTCGCATTTTCAACACACACACGCTGTCTTTCCCTTAAAAACAGAAAAAAACAACACCACATACTCATGCACACACACACACACACACACACAGACCTGCTGTGGTCCTGGCGGAGGATGTGCTTGACGGCCTGTGCCAGGGTGAAGGTCTTGCCGGTGCCGTAGGGCCCGATGATGAGGACGGGGGGCAGGGGGATGGTGACGGGCGTGGTGATGGCCAGGATGGCCTCTTTCTGCTTGGCGTTCAGACGGGGGTCCAACTGCTCGTCCCATTGCCTGAGGGTGGCGGAGAGAGAGGAGGGTGATATTAGAAGAGCGACATCAACTTTTAACGGTCCTTTACAGAGAATGAGATGGATTCCGCTTCTTTCCGCTTGCCGTTTCGATGAAATATTGCCTTATAATCAAGTAATAGCTTTGAACATGAGAGTCTGCTGATCTAATTAACTGCAGTGCTAGAGAGAGAGAGAGAGAGAGAAAGACTGAGAGAGAGTGAGAGAGGGAAGATAAAGAAATTCTTGCACAATGTGACATGAATCCGCACACAAGCATCAACTCGAAATGAGAAACAATTAAGGAGGTGTGATTTGGGGAAACGGCTTGGGTAGGTGGGGGGTCTAGGGAAAAGAAGGGAGAAATGATGGAGAAGAAGTGTGGGAGGGCCGAGAAAAGAGTAAGAGTTCATATGCTGAGGTCAGCAGCCAAAACACACCATGAAGACGAGTGTGCATGGGTTAATAAATGGGGCTTTTGTTTGTGTGTATGACACGGGTGGGTGGGATGGATGCACATATGTGAATACATACACATGCTTGTGGAAGTGGGATGCGTCATGCATGTAGCACTTGTGTGTGTGTGTGTGTGTTTGTCTCTTTGCATCACTGTCCTCATTAGGGAGACCGCATCCGCTAAAGCTGTGAATCCAGCAGCACCGATTGATTGAGCTCCAACTGAGACATACTTGGGGGCAGAGAGATATCTGTCAGTGTGTGTGTGTGTGTGTGTGTGTGTGTTTTCATACCAGGGATGGGTGGATGGGATCAAGGGGTACTGTCGGGAGTGAAGAATTAACTCTTTATACGCCAATTATACTTAATTTTCCCCAACAAGTATAGTCAAGAGCAAGAAAAACATACAAATTGATAACCTTCTCTGAACTCGTTTCTCCTGCAATTAGTAAGAGAAACAACTTAATCTGGATGTTTGGTCAATGTTGTGTGCAGTAACATTTTGTTCAGGCTGCACCCCAACATTAACATGACTGATTAGGACGTACTGATCATCTCATTACCCACAGGCATGAGAAGCACAGGTGCTAGCCTATTAGAGACAGAGCGCCACGCTACCAAGCCTTGGTTATTTTCTACAAATTAAAAAACGTCAATCGATACTCTGCATGCGAGCACCATGCAGCAGCTTTAGAGATGTTCCCTCAACACCGTCCTAACATACTGCTTGCATAATAAAGTATTGACCAGAAAGAACTGCAGCGAGCTTCAACTTCAGCAGAACTCACTCCTTGGCCCTCGGTTCACGAAACACCTTCGCTTATCCAAATTCCAATTAAAACAGAAGCCCGCTGCAATCATATTCTGGAGCCTAGATAACCGCCTTGGCAATCGCAGGGGATTATGTTTGACTTTGGCTCTCGTCAATAAAGATTACCGCCTCACCTCCCAACACCTGTCCGGCTTCAGAGGGAGATGTCTAAAGCTGGAGGGGGCTGCTGGCGTTTCAGACCGGCCGCCGCGTCAGCGAGGCCAGCGAGGCCAGAGAGATTCGGTCACCTATCTTGACTTTCTGTGGTCTTCCCTCGGTGGGGGCATTTGCTAAGCTAATTTGACGTGCGGGTATTAAAGGAATTTCTGTATCATAAAAGAGTGCTTAAGATTTTCAATATTAACCGTGCATGAATGTGCGCGCGCACACACACACACACACACACACACGCTGTCGTCCTTCACTTCTAAAAAGTATAAGAGGAAGGTGACACCTTATATGGACTGGGGCTTTAAAGAATGGGGAACGCTGATATGAGTTAAATGTGAAAGACTTCAGCACTGCTCTACAGTCTTGAGGAGATCTGCAAGGAGATCGGTCAAACCCTATAGTGTGTGTGTGTGTGTGTGTGTGTGTGTACATGGTGGAATACACACCTGTTGGGGCTCCAGGGGATGGTGGGGATGAGGCTGACATCGGGGAAAAGGATGGCATTGTCTTTGATGCGATCCAGAGCGTAGTGCATCTCACACAGCGGCAGTCTGTTCAGCTGGAACTGGAGCTCCACCTGGCACAGAGGCATCACCAGCAGTTTACTAAACAACCAATCAGTCAGTCAATCTACCTGCTCCTCTATACCCATCTACATTAACTCAGTACTTATGACATGACCACCTGACAGAGAGAGCACACAGTAGGTCACTTTTGGAACTTACGGCATAACCCATTTTCAACCTGGACCCTATTTTCCCAACATCTTCCATCATACCGATCGATTCTGACCAAAATCTCATCAATTGCTTCACTATAGAGCTACTCATATCTTGCTTGCCAGGGTGTGCAGCTCTCCGATACAGTCCTATAGGGCCAGTAGACTCCAAAAACCAACCCCAAAGCATCTTCATCGACATATTGACGCTCACTGAGGATCCTTTAATTGCTCAAAAAAAAACCTGTTAAATTATCAACTAGAAGGGCACTCGGAGAGCGCAGACCTCCGCCAAGGTTCGTGCTATTATTGCTTGTTCGTGAGTCGGATCCGGATCCGCTCCGAAATTAAATAGGTTCTTCCTTGGCCCATGCTACACCCTTCCACGAAGTTTCATGAAAATCGGGCCAGTAGTTTTTCCGTAATCCTGCTAACAGACAAACAAACAGACAAACAAACAAACGGCACCGAAAACATAACCTCCTTGGCGGAGGTAATTATGGGACAACTGTGAATATAGCATGCCATACTGTAACATCTACTGGACTTGATCCTGGAATTGACCCGGGAACAAACCTGGGTCTTAGAACTAAAATCGCTCACACATCTACAAAAACATTCTACAGAAAACACTGGGTCCGCTTCTGTGAAATTTCACAATCGAACAGCGGCAGTGCCAGAAACATAGCGGCCGTGCAGCATCTATGTAGGGGAAAAACGGAACTATTTAAAGCTACAAAAGCAACATTTTTTGATGAATCCCAATTCCTGTGGATGCAGTCAGCGGTGAGCTGGGTTGTGGCTGTCAAGCGCAGGGCCACAGCAACACCAACAATCGCGGAAAGCAAGAAGAAATGAAAGAAATGAAAGAACAGCGAAGCTTAACGTGCGGCAGGCGAGACCCGTTCAAAAACACGGCGAACATTACACAGCCAAATTGTTTTTTTAATTGCAATTCGGCTGCGTTCACCATCTGCTTCTTCAACACTTGTTGTGGCTTTCGGATGCCGGTTCCCTCAGCCTCAGACTAGATGCTGTTTCAAGGTAGACGGCTCATCAAGATGAGTGACAAGTGCTGGGGTGGAAACTTGAACAAATGAGGGGGGAGGAGGGCAGGAATAACAATACACTTCCTGGTGAAAAGTTGCATACTGTCGCTTTAAGTACGCTGCATTTACCATGCCAGACACTTAAACAGGTAAAAGAATAAGCATGTTATTGGCTACAGTTTAAGGTAAAGGAAGCGCTGAAATTAAATACTTCAAAACCTATTTAACAGGTTTTTTTACTCCAATATCTTGGGGAAACCTGGGCCCATTTCCATTTCAACTCATTTCAACAGGAGCCTGGGCCAGTTGTCTGGGATCACTAAGCTTTTGTTTCCATTGCCGGAGGGCCTTGTCATCATGAAGGCAGACAGAGTCTCCTAACAGGTACACTGGCAATAGAGAGGAATACACGGTGCCTTTAGCGCAGGGGTGGGAGAAACAGAGGAAGAGAGACAGAAGGAGAGAGATAAAACGAGAGAGAAGGGCAAACAGACAGTAAGGAGAAAGTGAGCGAGCAGGAGAGAACAAAACAGGAGCGAAAGAAAGAAAGCATACAAGAGACACCGAGAGAAAAAGTCTCGAGATGAAAAGAGGGAGGAACATCAAGGCTGTTTTGGAGCGCGGCGGAAAACCCACAGAGGAGATAGGGAAATGAAATTGTAGCGTTGTAAGTGGGCGGCGGCAAAGCGTACGCAGAAGAATGACAGATTACACTCCCACAGAGATAGGGCGAGGGTTGTTTTGATAACCGTTAACACGGAGGCCTCGTTTCCTCAGCCGTCGTTCGGGCGGGAGGGGAGAGACGTATCAAGCGGGGCGCTGCCGGAGGGGGGAGAGGCGTCCAATAAAACGGGGGATTTCTCGGAAAGCGCCGGAACAGAGCGCAATCAAAACACGCACACACATACACCTCTCCCCGGGGAGATGGCCTTCTGCCGGCGTGTAACCTTTTGTTAAAGTGCTAATCGATAGGTGAACCTTTCATCCTCAAAGTTTGCCCCGGCTATAACATCAGAGGGTGGAAATCAGGCACGAGCCGGACCCTGGCTAACATTTCCTGAGCTGTGAAAAAAGGCAGAGCTAAGGAGGAGGGGGAGGGGGATGGACCGTCATTCACCTGCCCTCTCCCGTCCGGTGTCAAGCCACCGGTCCGATCCGATATCTAGTGGTAACGGCGGGGCGGCTTCAATGTAATCTGATGGCGACAGGGGGACGGCTGAGGTTTGCGCGACACAGCCACAGCAGACTTGAATGGAGGGAAAAGGGCACTTCCTAGTGTGCTGTAATTAAGTCCTTGGGCAGAGCGAGGAAGGCCGCCATACAATTTTAATCTCGTTGTTATGGAAATGAGCATCGATGCATGTGTGCTTAGCGCCCGAGTCTACACCAAACATTATCAAATATCCTGTGTAACAGCCAAATTTCTACTCATTTCTACTATCAATTCAAGATCTATGATATCTCCCAAAAGCTTCAAAACCTTGAACAATGTCTTTTTTTTTGAAGGCTGTTTAAATATTTGTATCAAACATGCTAAATAATTTAGGATCAACTATTCAAATCTACTTAGTCAATCAATTACAGAGAGAATAAAATTAGAAGACAACACCTGCAGATTGTTCATACTAAATATCCATTCAAAAAGAGACCAACGCATGCCAAACCATGTAGGCTACAATATTTTCTCTTGTCCCTTGGTGCAGCTCATACCTGTAGTTCCCTGTCAGGCAGTAGTCCCAGCTCATCGCAGCAGTCCTTGCAGATCCTCAGGAAGATGTACTCCTTGGTCTTCTCCTCGATCACGGCCTCGTAGACGCGCTCTTTGACCCCGGGGGGCGGCTGGCTGGTGATCCACTCGCGGCCCAGCGGCAGCAGCAGCACCGAGTTCACCTTGGTCATCACCAGTCGGCCCGCCAGCGTGTCCTGAGGTGATGGGGAGAAATACACGATGTAGTGATGCCACTGGTTCGACACAAAAAAGGTGTTGAACACTTTGAAAGTGTGTACTACGGTTGGCACTCCAGCAAAGCCACGTACCTCGGACAGTGTCTCTGTGAGCTTAAAGCGGGCGAAGAGCTGTCCGTTCTGGGCGTACTTGGCTCCACCAGAGATGCCAGTCAGCATAAAGCTGGTGACCAGCTGGAGGTTCACTTTGATGTTAAACCTGGGAGACACACATGGACATTTGGTTATATTTTCTTAAGGTTAGGGTTGGTGATAGTGACACAGATTAATACTCTGAAGCTGGAGTATTTGCAGTCCTGGCTGCAAACTATATTCAATATTTTACTGGGTAGACAAAGAGGAAAGCTACAAAAGCAAGGTTTGGAGCCAAAGGTGGAACACAGAGATGGTTACAAAGGGTTCCCAAATAATTCCAGCAAAACAGCTTATTTTCTATCATGTTTTAAAAGCCTTACAGTCCTCAAAATGTAAGGTTGGCTGAATAAGACATTGTTGCCTAGAAATTGGGTAAATTATTTTCAAAGTATGCGTCCGTCAGAGAAAAACAACCACTGGCACAAAGCTTATCCATACAGATTTTCAGCGGAAAATCCGAGCACATTAGGGAAAAATTTTCACTTCAGTTCCCAATCGTTTCCGATTGCCTCTCTGGTCTCTGCTGGATTTGAAATGATGAAAGAGGAAGCAACACTGGTGATGAACTCTGATGGCTGATGGGTGATTGACATACGCAAAAAAGTACCATAAAAAATAAATAAATAACGGCTTCAATATCTATTCGCAAACCAGCAGTGTTGCACATCCAAAAAAACAAAAAAAATGTTTGCTGTCATGATTTTGCATCAGCTTTCTGGCCATATTTTCACAGAGCGGAGCGGAAAGTAGAGTTGAAAGAGAGTAAGATACTCCAGGAGTGAGTGAACAAGCAATGTAGTCAAAAATTTGAAAAGCAGGGTATGAACCTGGGAAGAGATTTTAAAGCAGAATCTCCCATCATTGCCATCTTGGCATCATATCATGTTTTTTGAAAAACCCATAGAATATGGCTAACATAAAATATGATTATCCAGAAAGTTATTTTGATAGAGTTTGAATTTTTCCTAGTTGTAAGTTGCATTTTAGTGTTTTTGACTGAAGTCAGCCTTTAACGACTGCATGCCATCTGCAGATCCACAGGAATCCACATTTCACTGGAAATCTCCTGCTGAAACCGAGTCAGCCATGAAAAGCCTAAGAAACCTGGCAGAACACGGACGGGTGTAATAGGCTGGAGAGATTATTCATATTCATATGCACGTCGGGCAAAACTGCAGATGAAAGGCACATGTGAGAGTTGATAACAGAGGGATCCGTAATGCGATCCCTCACCAAGTCAAATGACAATGAAAGTCACGAGACGGGATAAAATGAAGGGCGAAGAGGAGAGGAGATCAGAGGCGTTGAGTGGGGGGAGAAGGGTTCGTAGCACTCCCTTCGCTGAATGTGGGATTTACTGGTTAGACTTTGATTTCATTGGTAATCAGCATCCCAATCACTGTAATAGCTCAAACCGAGGAGCAGCAGCAGGTACTGAATCATATTCTTTTTTTTTTTTAAAAAGCAACGGCAAATCAGCTTCCATTCTACAGAAAGAAATTACTATTTTCCCGCCCTGGGAATTCTCCAAGGAGTCACCTTAGACACATGTATTATTAAATGGCACTGGCAGTGTGAGTTGAGCTGTGTGTGAGATATGCAGACACACACACATACACACAGAGAGCAGATTTACTGTGGAAGATCGAGTCTGACACCTTGTGGTGGGTTAAAGTCTCACGACACAAAATGTTCACACCACTCGACGCTTCAGATGTGGTCCGTATTGGGACGTCCCGGTGACTCAAGCGGTTTGTGTGCGCCGTATTATATGCAGCCATTTGCATGACGGCTAAATCTAAGCTCAAGCTGGGCTGCTGCAATTCTCAACCGCCTTTCCTGCCTCTCTTCAATATGCAACCGATGTGCAATCGTGTCTCATGCTGGTGTGAGAGGTGTAAAATCTGCTTTGTGTGGTTAGCAGATAGTGATGTGTGAACCGGGATATTTGTCTTCGGTGACAATGGCTATTTATCCGGAGGACAAATGAAAATAAATAAATAAAAAAGGAAAACTGCATCCAAATCGCAGCCCACTGATGAGTAGCTGGCATGTTTAAAGTGCAGTGAACGCCAACAGGACTGGCAGTTGTCAAGCTTTGTGCAAGAGGAACAACCCTAGACAGTTAGCTTAGTTCGCCTAGTTAGCTTTGGGATCAAGTGAATTTCCTTTCTTTTGTGACTTTTGACCCATGCAAACTTTTCATTCACCTGTTGTAAAAACAATACATCTTTTGATCAAGCAACTGTTTAAGTACTTAATTACATATATTCACAGAACTAAGCTTGAGAGGGCATTTTTGAAATAAGTAGGCCTGGGCGATAAAACCTCAAATCCTTATCATGATATATTGTCACATTTACCTCAATAAAAATATATTAACAATGTGTATATACAGTATATATACTTTTTTTTTAACCCTGGATCACAAACACCGCATTTACCACCAGTGCCATGGCTCCTGACACCTAAATGTATTACAAATAATGCCAGGAAATATTAATACTTTGTGAACAATTACTCAACACTTTAACATATTGCATATTTTGTCTGAAATAAGAACTAAAAATGAATCTGTCTCATGTGTCTTGTATATTTTCATAATAAATAATGCAAGTGCTCGTCAGCTACTGCTCATTTACTGCTTCCCTCTGAATTTATGTTCATCTGCACCGATGCACTCACTTGCTGACTTCCTTGTACTGTGCGATCTCCTCTATGTAGAGCAGGTCGTGGAGGCGGGCCTGGTAGTTGTCTTTGGTCAGGGTCTTGTCCAGGACCGACTGGGTGAAGAGCTGGTCGGCCGACAGAGGGATCTGGTAGCGGGCGAGGAGGCTGCGCTCCAGCTCGGCCATGGTCTCGTTGGGGCAGAACTCCACGATGGTCTTGCAGGAGGAGTCCCAGCGCTTGGCGGTCATCAGGAGCTGCTGCCTGGCCGCCATCAGGTGCTCCAGGTCTGGGGGACAAAGGAGAAGGGTTGGGGAGATGGTTGAAAGCAACACTCAACTGCTTTTGTGACACGTGGAATGGGCATCCTCTTTTTACTACTACACAGAATCTGCTATAACTACACCATGTCCATGTCCATGTCAAATCCTGTCAGTTTTTATTTTATTTTATTTAACCTTTATTTAACCAGGAGTGGAGTCTCATTGAGATTAAAAATCTCTTTTTCAAGAGTGTCCTGGCCAAGACAGGCAGCAGCACAGTTACATGGTTGCAGACATAAAACAAACATAACAATTTAGAATGAAAACAAAGAACACATTTCATCAACATTCAAAACATCTACAGCCAGATGTGTTTGCTTCCAAGTCATTTAGAGACACTTTAAATGCATCCAGTGAGACCAGCTTCCGAAGATTCAGGTAATTTTGCAACTGATTCCAAGCAGAGGGAGCAGCATACCTAAACGCCCTTTTTCCCAGTTCAGTACGGACTTTAGGGACAGTTAGTAGGAATAAGTCCTGGGAGCGAAGACAATAACTTCCCATACTTTTTTGAAGGATGTAGATCCGTAGGTAAGATGGAAGCAGACCAAGAATAGCCTTATAAATAAGGATGTGCCAATGGTTAAGTCTGCGGGTGGACAAGGCAGACCATCCAACCCGAGCATACAAAGAGCAATGGTGAGTAAGGGATTTAAAATTTGTAATAAATCTCAGTGCTCCATGGTAGACAGTATCCAGCGTGTGTAGGCATTGCGAAGATGCATGCATGTATATAACATCGCCATAGTCCAGCACAGACATAAAGGTGGCAGCAACAAGTCTCCTTTTGGCCTCGAAGGAAAAGCAAGACTTGTTTCTAAAATAAAAACCCAATTTTTTTTTTTTTTTTAGTTATATCAAGCACTGGATTCATCTATGTGATGCAGATGTCATCAATATCACAAAGGTCACATTTTCGATTAGGAGAAAGTTCGTATGACTATGTAGCAGTGGAGATGAATCCAAAGAGATTCTGACAGTTCAAATTAGGTATTGACTCACAACAGCAGAGCAAATTATTTTCTGCATATAATTCATATATGCCATTTGCTTTTCTAAACAGAATTAGACATTTTTTGGCCCTTGTACACAAGTGAAACCTGCAAACGATTTTTAAAATATCTTTATCCATGCTCGAATGAAGGCTTTTAAGTCGAAGCATAGTGCACATATACACAGGATCCCATTTTAAATTCCATTTTTTCAGCATTAAATTTTCTAAATTCTAGATACATTGCATTTTTACCTATTTTAGCAATTTTAGCATCTTGAGAGAATTTAACAAGTGACTTTTTATTTTTGATGTGAGAATAAATGCAGGTTGGCATATCCTATGTTGTCAAAATGTAGTTGCCCTAATGCATAGGAATAATGAATTGTGTTGAAGCAATATTAAAGATATTCACCAAATATTTACAGCTTTTGACCTTAATAAGTTCAATATAAATGTCCTCAAGTTGAGCTTATTTTGCAGCCAACTTTACAACAATGAAATCAATATCAATATGATGTTTTGTTTCATATTCAGTTATCTATTACTATGGCCATGAAACGTTGTGCAATATATGTGATGTTTACTGTACTGTGATGTGGGTCCTGTACTGTATATTGTACTGATTGTATGTTCTGGTACTGATGTTTTTATGTTTTTATGTTGGAACCTTGCTTAATGTATTGAAAACAAATTCCACCAGCCTGGCTGTGTGGTCATTAAAGAATCTAGTCTAATCTAATCTAAATCAACTGGGGGCTTTTTTGCTTTGCGGTCGGATCTGAATTTCTTACATTTTTTGAAGTTTTGTTACTGTCTGTTGATAAATGTTGCTTCGGTTTAGCTTTGTTGTCTCACAACAAACCCAGATGTATTTTCTGATAGGCAAGTACAGGCAAGCATGCACACACACCAAGACACCAAACACAAACAGCACTCCAGTGTCCATATACATAAAAACATTAAAACAGGCTTCTGTTCATGGTACCATATAGCCATAAGCACTAACATTTTACCATTACTGCAGTTTCCCCCCCCGAAACCTGAAACAGCGTCTTTCTATAATGCTGGTTGTGATTTGTGCCTGCATAGTGATAGATATACCATCTACATCTAGCTTGCATTATTAAGAGCACCACCACCAAGAGCTCTGAAATTGACCATAAGGCTATATTTACCTGCATCTAAGACCTTTCAAGGCCTTGATTTTAGATAATTTAATACATTAACACTTCTAACTTCTACATTAAGACTTCTCAAAGACCTCTAGATGCCCTGATTTCAGCATACCTTCAATTGAGGCGGCGTCCACCATGATCCGCTGCATCAGCACAGGCTCCGAGCCGAAGTCAAACACAATTGTCTGTCGGAAGGTGCCGAAGATCTCTGTGCTGAAGCCCACCGCTACCTTGTAGACGCAGTGGTCCAGGCCGTTGTCCGCCGCCACTGTCAGGACAACAACGTTTATTTACTATAGAATTAACACACATTCAATATCATGGCAAGAAAGCAGAAGAGAGAACTGTAATTGTAAAATTAATTCAAATGAAAGGAAACTAAAGCACAGTCAACACAGGATCTGTGCAAATTCCATCAAGTTAAATTTAAGATACAGATGGATACAGATAGTTTTAACATGCCGATTAAAATGAAGTACAAGACGATTTTGGCAACTGAAATGAAATGAAAATGAAAACAAACCTATGTGGGAAAGAGATAATATATCACTGGGAAAAACTGCACAGAGAAACCACAACATTTTTAAGACCTCTAGAACTGAATTTAAGGCCTTGAGTTTTTTTTAATTCAAGACATTTTAAGACTTTTTCCAGGACTTGCAGATACCCTGCAACAGCTCAAATGTGGCTGTCCTGAGGAAATCTTATTCATCTGGCACATGGGAACTAACATGAGTTCAGACACGTGAGCTAAAAACCACAAATCCTATCCAAGCCACATAACACTTGCGCACAAACACACCATGCCCATGTCAAGTCATGTGTTCGATGTCAACATTACATTGTTGTGATCAGGAAAACACACAAAAACAGGAAAAAACAGAGCCAGGAAAAGCGCATTCTCCTGTAGAAACCTTTGGGCATTGTTTGTCCAAAAAGTGAGAAAGAAAAAGCTGAAACCCTGAAAAATCTCATCCCTGGTGGTGAAATAAGGACATGCAACACACCTGCAGCCTCCTCCCCTGGCGTCCACTCCTGGCAGCCATTGGGGACGGCCTGCAGCCGCTCCCCGGCCGACACGCCCGTGATGAAGAAGTGAGGCCGGTGGGCATCGTAGAGCAGGGCGATGCGGTACAGCTTTCTAGCCGGCTAGTTATGGAGAATCAGGACAATCACATATCAGGATACAAATAATACGAAGGTGAGCACTGTACAGCGCAGCGTCATTTTCCTGTGTCGTATTGACAAATGAACCGGTCGGACAAAGAAAACATTTGAATGTGTCAGTGCTTGTCCTCCTACCTTGCAGAACAAGGAGAAGGTCCAGGAGTGGGAGGATTTCTTGGTGGTGACGGTAACGGAGAGGCCGGAGCTGGTATCAACGTTCACACCCTCCAAGTAGTCACTCAACTAGAAGAGAAACCACACACACTTGGGCAAAATTCAAAATACGTCTTATAAAGCCACTTAAGAAAGTCTTTCGCAAGACATGGCCCAAGCCCAAGGGTTATTAATGCATGTCATTCAATGTCGCCCTTTAAGAAAATTTGGCATTCTTTCCCCATCTTGTTGCCAAAGTGTTTGGTCAACAGAGCTACAGTTTCAAGTTACCAAACAGACTGATTTGATGTTATAAACATTTTGAGATGATCCCTTTTGCACTTAAAAAAACGAATAAAACACAGAACAGGAACAAGGTGAGGTTAAAAAACAAAACAGTGGTACCTTAGAAAACATCTAACCTCAAAAGGAGAATAAGGAGAAAAAATAATAACATCACAAACAAAATACTCAATCGAATTAGAAAACTAAATGACACTAAAATCCAGCAACGGTACTTTGTCTGTGTGTGTGTGTGTGTGTGTGTGTGTGTGTGTGTGTGTGTATAAAGGCTACTGACTGAGTCTTTCTAGTGTTTGGGTACCGTCCCCACTGGGTTTCCAAGAGGGGTTTTGTGACAGTATTGGGGTGTCCCCGATGGGAATTGAACCCCAAACCCCGGCAGTATTCCTGCTATGCTCCATCTACTGAGCTGACTGGTGCGTTCGAAGAGCCACTCACCACTTTCTCCGGGGAGAGGGAGTTCATCCACTTCTCGATCAGGGTCTCCATGTAGTTCTCGGTGAAGTGCTTGCTCTCCTGCTGCTGCTTGAGGCGGATGAGGCGCGAGGCGTAGCGCTTCTGCCACTCCATGAGCTCCTCCTGCGAGTGGGCCGACGTGCACTGGGCCCCGTACCGGCACAGGCCCTGCTCCAAGTACCTAGGGTGAAAGGCAACGGCACGGTGACTATACAGCTAGTTACCGCTGGTGTGCTGGGAAGTAGTTTACCCCAGAAGTTTATTCTTGTCAGGGTGGAAAAGCCTCTGAAATGCATTTAGGCCTGATATCCAATATAAAAGGCCAACATCGGCCCAATATATCGGTAAACTGACACAACAGTCAGTCCCATAATAATAATTCCATTGTTTTACATAGACAGTACTAGTGGTGCTGCAGTGGGACATAAGGCTACAGGCCCAGCTAAAACATCCTAGAGAAAAGAAAAAGGGTCTAGGGAGAGATGATAATGATTTAAGGCAATCAACTACAAATTTTTGTTAAATAGCCTTCACAATAAATCACAAATACTCCCTGAAAGCCATATTTGAGAGACACTTTACAAGCAAATGTCGATATAAAATCTTAATGGGTGGATGTAAGATATCATTAAATTTTCCTCCCAAACATTGTAAATCAAGAGATAAATAAATTTTGCATCAGTCAGGCCTGTATGCAAACTGCGGGGCGGATTGTGTTACCTTTTACACAGGGTGTACTCCTCACTGCTGGTGACTCCTCGGGGAGGAGGCCTGAACTGCCAGCCATCTTGGACCTCTGTCAACACACACAGCCACGGGTCAGCACAACACAGCACTAAAGCCATCCACACATCGGACGACTGGCTTCAGTCAGCTATCGGATTCATATTTAAAGCTCTCCTAAAGAAAGACAAGCACTAGGATTCTGCTGAGGACACCCAGAGTAAAGACTTTCCAAACACAAAGAGCGTCTCCTTTGTCAAACTGAAAATGAAGATCAGGTTAGGTACATGTGCCGATTTGTCAGCTTGTTGCTTTCCCTTTCATGAATCTCGAGTTTTACAGCGCATCGATGGGCACAGGCAATAATAATAAAAGATCTGCTCACCTTCCTCCTGGTCATCTGTGTATTCTGGCACCATCTCTCTATTTACACCCTGAGAGAGACAGAGAAACAGAGAGAGAGAGAGAGGGGCACGGAGAGAGATCAGTATTGCCATTATGCCAACTAGTGCCATAGCCATGCAAGCAGTGGGACCGGAGGACTTATTACAGACAAATGAGTAATAAATCCACGATAGCTACAAGCTAGGCAGAGGACCACAAAATAATTAAGTCAGCGTCGGAATCAGGCCATTAGTCATCTTTACGACTGTTGCCTCCGAGCCTTAAACGATCATCTGTAAAACCACCCGGCGGCAAAAAGGCATGAACAAAGGAGGGCAAAAAGGTATCTGCCCCCAATACCCCACAAGGTACTTACTTCTATTTCTGAGAGGAGCATTTTTAATCTGGTCAAGTCCTTTGTGACGATGCCATTCTGTGCAAGAGAGAAAAAGACACATAGGATCTTTATTACGATATCATAATATAATCAGTACTGTCACGAAACTGAAAATGTGATGAATGTGAAAAATTGTGAGTCAGGCTGATAAGATCGGGTTCTATTGGATATTTGTTGTTGGTAAAAAAAAAAAAAAAAAAAAATCACTATAATAACTTTAATAAAGGCTTTTTAATTACTTTTGCACCAGTAGATGCAGTGCTTTGTTTTTTCCTTCTCTCGATTGGAGATCTATGTTATTACACTTTGGCTGGTGTTTTTTTTTTATTTTTTTTTTTAACCAGCAAGATTGTTAATTAAGTAAATACACGCTTCCATTGAGCACCTGTCCTGCATTCATATAGTGCAGTGCTCTCCTCTGGTTTTTTTTTTACATCTCTTTCATGTCCATTGTTTTCTGTGAAGTACTTTGATTGCTAAAAGCACTCAAACACTTGAGATGCAGTCTCCAATCAATGCGGACCCATGTGGTATTTTGAGTCACCTGGTTAAGGTGCTCCGTTTTTCTTTTGTTGAATGGGATCTCTCACTGGTTGGTTTAGTAAAACTGACAAAAGATAACAGCTGGCCACGTCCTATGACCGGGTACAGAATGACACACGACACGCTTCCATGACGGCTAAACCACAGCAGGTCTGGAGCGCCAGCGCCGCACAGGACCGAGGAATGAAGTGGTCAATAAATGACAGACGCCTCTTGTTTTCCTTTTCGATTCCAAAGTTCACATTATCAAACTTGTGTGCGTGCAGAAAAGCTAGATTTTCTGGCCCAGCTGTTTTTTTTTTTGTGAAACCGAAATCAAACACTTTTGTGTCCACTGCGGGTTAGCTTGACATCACACGGGTCTATATTAAAAGACGAAGACAGGGAGGACGAGGAGGAGCTGGACAGGCGTGGGAGGCTGAAAAGGACGTGTGAAAAAGTGGAAGGAAAGAGGAGAGGGGGGGAGCAGATAAAGAAGGGGAGGCAGATTAAGGCGCAGGAGGAAAGATAACCGCCCCAGCTGAGTCCAGGAATAGGCCCAAACTTTGTCTTCTTTTGCCCTAACTAGCAGCTGGCATCGTCCCCCACTTGCAGAAAATGTCTCTTGACCTTGGTTTACACAATTTACACAAGTGATTATTAAATTTCAGACCCTGCCTGGACTTTTTTTGGAGCTCAGCATTCAACACAAATGCACTTAATCAGCCCGTCCCCCACCTTGTCACACTGAACCACCGAAGACTGCCAACCGTCGCTCACATCCAAAGAATTTGCCCACAAATTTTGTCTGGGACGGTATTAAATCGTAACCCAAAGACGGCCAAAACTGCCCCGTCTGCCAGGGGATTTTTGCTCGACCCTGATGGAGTGACGGAGAAGCGGGTAATGTGGAGGAGTGGAGAGCAGGGAAGGAGGAGGAGACATAAGCAAAAGGAGGAGGACAAGATATAAGTGTGTGTGTGTGTGTGTGTGGCAACGGAGGCAAAGGGAGGTGGAGGCAACTTGGCAGCAATTACAGGAGTTGACGTATGAAGACAGCGGTTAGGAAAAGTGGAGGGGAGAGTGAGAAAGTAGAAAGGGTCAAAAACACAAGAAACAAGCAAAGTGGGGGGAAAAAATGGATAAAGTGTATACTTGACAGACCCCTCCATCATATATGGGGGGGGGGGGGGGTCTGTCTGTCTGTGTGCATGTACTGTATATATCCATTGTGCTTTAGTCATACCAGTGGCTCTCCATACAAGGCCTTGGAGAGGATGCTGGCCACCTCCTGCAGGCTGCCATCCAGCAGCATGGAGCGCAGGCTGGCCTGCAGCAAGCCGTCCCCCCTGGCCATCTCCTCCGCCAGGACTGGGACAGGACAGACAACACAGAGGGCACAGGGAGGGAGAGAACCAGTTCAGCTTATTCTCATGAATGCAATGTTTCCATGTCTATTCTCTTAAAAAACAGAATGAAGGGGGTAGTCCAGTGTCTTTCGTATTTGATTAGCGTTTGTGATAGGAGAGATTGTGGTTTATTTAACATTAGAATGATAGATCACTCCTCCGCTGTTGCCACTTACTAAATAGCAGCCCAGAGGAGAGCGAGGCATGGCAGTGTCCTGCTACATCAGGCTTTTCACAGCCTGTCTAACCCTGACCTTGCCCAACACTTACCCTCACTGGAGCATGAACTTTGACCCTGGACTTGACCTATTCCTGACCCAAACCCTTCCATTTACTTAGCCTCCGTCAACCAAGTCTGAATAGAGGCAATGGTACTCACCAAAAGAGACACAAAGTAAACAGACTGGATTCAGCAAATGAAGCAAACCGGAACCCAAGCATGTTAAAAATGACTGCTTGTCCCGCAACATGTTTTGCATCCCAACCCTTGCTTTAAGAAACCAGGGTGCATAGTGTTAGCAGACGGTCCCACTTTGAATTCCTACTCACCATGTTTGCAGTCTTCATCTGCTTGATCATAGTTTTTCTGTCGGCACAAGGAGAGAAAAAAACAACAACACAGGAATCAAAGTAGGAAAACGGTAGCCATGACAAATGAGAATACCTTGTGTTCCAGGTTTCGGAGCTTAAGATAAGCTCCAAGAATGGCTATCTGTGCTTCTCGGCGGAGTCCCTCGCTATATAATTATGGGACTTAAGCAGCCTCCATAATCTCAGGGCTTAAGTAACTGGTGTAATTTTAGTGCCGAAGGAAGATAACATAACTGCACCGTGGAAATGGAAAAAAAATGTAGGGTTAATCGTTCTCATTTCTTCCGTCTTTTCATGCTAATTCACCCAGTGATTAGATTAGAGAGTCCAACTGTGGAATTACAGTACAATGAACCGACGTCATTTCAGCGTAATGGCGTATTAATGCGGGACAGGGAGAGAATGATATTCTCTTTGGTGGCGACTGTGCGAGGGGCGTGGAGGAGTTCTGCCTTAAAATGATAACTTCAGGAATTTTCATAGTTTTTAAATAATAATGCTTTCAGCGATTTCTCTGCAAATGGTGTGACGGAGAGCGGAAAGAAGTGCAATTTGGCAGAGATCAAGCAAGAGGAGAGAGATAAGGGAAAGAGAAAGAGACAGAGGGAGTGTATGTCTGTGTGTGCAGCGAGAGGAATATAGAATAATACCCTTTTCATACACACAACCTGGGAATATTACTGTATTCTTGCAGCTATTTCGCAGCAGCCCCAGTTTTCACATTTCAATAAGTCATAACAGCTCTACTGTCCACCTAGGTAACTTCATTCATAACTATAGGCTGCATGTTTGCCAGGGCAACAACATTGTCTGGAACACAACTGTCCTCACCAGCTGCAGGAGGGCAGCGATTCGGTAGAGCAGGGCGCGGCTGCGGAGGGGCCCGGCGGCGGCGACTAGGGACGGGGGGCTCGGCGGGACAGGGGCTCCGGAGGGTGGGGCCGGGGGTCCGAGGACCAGCAGGGCATCCGTGCTGTGGCTGACCGCCACCTCGTACTCCCGCCTGGCTAACGATCTGCTGGCTTCTTCACATGACTTCTCCGCTCTCCTGTCCGCCATGACTCAGGGACAAAACGTCTGGAGGGAGAAGGGAAGGGGGGGGGGGTGGGGTGGGGGGGGGGAAGACAAAGAGATACAGAGTGAACGAGAAGCCCGGTGCCCGGCTGCACAGAAACTCTTTTACCTTAAGCTCTCTTTAAGGTTCACCTTAAAATCAAGTGAGCTGCACAAAACCCACTTTCTCACCGCTCAGGGAATATCCTTAAATAAATCTGCAGATAAGGAAAGATCCTTAAGTCATCATTATATTATTGCTGATGCGTTGCACAAAGCCCCTTAAGGACATTTCCCTTCCTTAAGTGTTGTGTCTCCCATGGTCTCTGAAGTATTTTTGCCAGTTTTATTTTGCTATTATTTTCAGATAAATTAATACTACAGTCAAAGAAAATTATGTTTTATGCATGGGAGGCTTCAGTCTATCTAGCTAGGTAGTCGAGACTGAACTTCACCACTAGCAGCTTGCTCAATGCATTTTCCCGTTAGCTAGCTTGCAGCCAGTCCGTTTCTAACACACAAATAGTTTGGATGAAATAAGTATGTATGACATGGTCTGGTGTCACAGAAATGTACACTTTGATGAAATTGCAAGGGAAGTTTTATAGATGTTGCAAAATAATAGCGATCTCTGCTGAGCCTCTCGGGCCCGCGGACAACGTCAACACGCAGCGAGCGGTTGGCACGGTAACAAGGAACTCAACTGCAGCGTTATGGCTGAAACTGATGAAAAAAACTAAATACCCGCCCTAAACTGAGGAGATCGTTTTAGGGGCTTTATGCAACGCTCCTAAAGAAATCTCTGGCCTCAGGGAATTATTTGCCTAAAGGGACAAACTTTAGTTTGACACCTATGGTTTTTCATGCAACCAGGCACAGGTCTGTAGTTGCAGTGGCCATTACTAGGGTCAAAGTTTTTTTTTGGTTATGTTTTATACCAGTGAGTCTCAATCTTTTTCATATCAAGGAGGACCCCAAATTTAGTCCACATTAGGGCCACGGCCCACCATTTGAAGACCATTTTTATTTTTTTTTAGATATAATTTTGTCCAGAATTCCATGACTATCTATAGTATATTGTAGTTAGAGAGATAACAGTGAAACTGTTATCAAAACAGTCATTCTTCTACATTCTCTGTGTTAACTTCTTGTAAATGAAATAATGCTGAAGTTTAACAATTCATCCATTTGCTGGGGACCCCCTGGAACCTCCTCAAGGACCCCCGGTGGTCCCCAGACCCCATGTTGAGAACCACTGTTTTATACAAACAGGATATCAGGTTTCAGAGATCCAAATTTAAGACTTTTTAAGACCATATTAACGCTACCTGGAATTGAATTTAAGACAAATAACAAAAATAAAGAAACAAAAAGCTGGCAAACAACTTATTTCAGATTAAAAATAGCTAATGAATGCTCTGAAACGATAAGCTATGAGCAGTGTAAGAAAAATGACCCTAGGAAATTAAATGGTTAAGGACATGACGCACAACCGTGTTTATCAAAGCAGATGCGATGGAAACATTAACCCTGTCCTGATTCAATTTAAGAGGGAACATGCATATGGGACAAACTCTGATCATCTATAAGTGCAAGTAATGTATTGCAAGATAAGGAAATAAAACAGACACTACTGCTGGTCCCATTCAGGTCTTTTAGGGTGAAACAACACATTGCATTTGCCTTATTTTCCAACTCCACCTCGACTAAATATCACCAGATTTAAGAATCATACTGCATTAAAATTAAACTTAAAAAAAAAAAAAATTGAAGACCTCTAATAACTGTATGTAAGACATATTCATACTTTACAGCATTAAATTGAGATAATTTAAGACTTTTTCAGAGTTTTTAAGAACCCGCAGATACCTAGTACTATACTTTCCACAATGGCTTAATGTTATGACTCAGAGAAAGTCCGTTCAGTGCTACAATCGCCACAATACCCGCAAAGTAGAGAGAGGTTGAAATGTGGAGAGGCGACAGCAGGAGAGAGAGAGAGGGGGCTCCATTCTATTTCTGTCTTGGGGGTAGTGTGGGTCATTTGTTGACACTTGCTTTCACAATTTGAAACATCAGTAGGTTGTACAGCTGACAGACACACTCCATATGCACACTCTATAGATTTACACAGGGACAAAAATAAAGAATATGGAACATATCAGGGGCCTTGGAGCCAAAACGGCACAAGCAACTTGCCATCCTTTCCATCCGAGCTTTGGTATGATATGCATATCATAATTTTGATAAGATATATCTTATCAAACGTTTAAATATGATTTGACTAACTAATTTCCATCCAAAATGTCACTTCACTCCACTCTTAACGTCACTCCAAGCCATCAAAATGTTAGTCATTACATGAGTCAGCTAAAGCAAAAACAGCCAGATCTGGGTCAGATAAAATTTGACAAATATTTTTTCAAGTTTCTTTGAGCCCATTTAAGATTTGCCACCTACTGAGTGTGAGGAATGGAACTTGTTAAATAACTAATAGTTTCCCTACCTATTGTACTCACAAGTAAGTAAAAAAGTAAGTTGCATTGTTTTTAATGAATGGCAAAAAGTTTAATATGATATATTACCCAATATTTTATATCTAAAACCAAGACAAAATTGCTGATACAAATATGGTGGGGAAACAACAGCAGCCAGCAGCCACATGCTGACATTGGCTGTGGCTGGTTGTCAACTTACCACCCACTTTGGCAGCTATTAATCATTTTTTGTGATCAGTTCTACTATTTTACTGCTAAAATAGTTAAAGATTATGAATTCTAGAAACCACAAGCCTCTGTGAGTGGCAGATGAAAAACCTTTCCTACCCTGGATACAGTTGCCCTGGAACTGTAAAAGTGAAAATGGCTTTAGCCCCTTTGAAAAGAAACTTGCATGTTTTACTGGCAGTAGCATGCGAGGTGGATGTCTGCTTACCAAGAATCATGTCCTCATGTGGCTGTCTGTGTCATAACTCAACAGGAACAGAGAGGACGAGGCGAGCGGACTCCTACATACCTCATATCCTGTGTCTCGGCTCGCACCGCGTACATTAAAACACATTTGCATCGAGCCGGCCTGGTGGTGGTCATATGAGACGCCTGAGGCAGTTTGTTGGGCCTACTTTTTATCATCCCAGGCTCCAAAGTCAACAACACTGGAGTCGACTGTCTGGGCGACATCTAGCTGCTTAGTCTGAGGGCATTATCATAATTGATAATGCGGCAAATGAGGGCTTTATTAGGGTTAGACAGGGACGAAGTGCTGGGCGGCATGCGGAAGGAGATGGGCGTGTTGTAACATCGTTACAGAGCCAAAAGGTCAATGCCAATACATCTCTACTACGGATTGGCCTAATAATAGGCTAATTCAAAGCATCTAAAATGGGTTTTATACTGGCTGCAAAGTACAGACAATATATCATCCTTAACTGTGCTGCTTTGCCCATAGAGGAAGACTGGTATGTTTAAGCACCTAATATTTTTTCATACCAATACGCCGACACTGTGTGTCAACTGATCAATTAGAGCTGGGTGAGATGCTGTATTTTAAGATATCCTGATATAGATCCGCACAAATAGTAGGACTATGTGTTTATCATCAAATGATTTTTTTTTAGCTTATAATACCATTTGTGCTCCTGATAAACATGCAGAGTTTTACTGAAACACAGCACACAAGCTGAGAAACATGGGTAAAATCACTGGTTGATATCCAAGAGTCATGTGCTTACATACACACTGCCATATCAGGATATTTTGGCGCTACCACTGAACCTTATCATCAATGCATCCCGACTATTGACTTAACCTATTCAAACGTAGCACAGCTAGGATTTATATAAGCTTGGTGATAGACTGCGTATCGCATTCAGCTTAGCCTATAGTGAATCCTAACATGTTTTGACACCTAATATTTGCACAGCCAACAAGGAACCGTGTTTACTGGACAGGTCTGAAATTTCAGCGGCGTCCTCTGGAGTGCACCTGCTGTCCTCTACTGTTAATTACAGGTGTGTGTGTGTGTGTGTGTTTCAACCGCGCCATCCTGCGATTCAAAGGGGGAGTATCTCGCTAATAAATTCACACTCATATTCAAGTGTAAAACGGGATAGTCTTTGGTGTGGTGTGGAGGAGGAGGAGACGGCGTGTGTTTGTGGGAGGCGGCGGGAGGACGCGACGAGGGAGACAGACTACTTTTCTGCACATTAGGCGTAACGAGCGCAAGGGCCTAAATTTAAATCCTGGAAAAAACGTGTGATTGAAACTTTTCAAGGTTGTTTGGGGTGTTAAAAGCAGTCGGCCCGGGCCTACCGTCTGAAAGCCTTTAATAGACACCTCCGCACAGCGAGAACAAGTCGTCACAGCCACCTCAAAATATTTAACGCGCGGCTTTTAACCCTAACTCTCAGTCAACAGAGGCGCGTCTCTGAAAAACAAATGTAAGGACAGTGAAGAATTGTCATCTGGCTGGGAAATGGCTTCCCATAACCAAAATTACCCCTGAGCCATGTCAGGGACAGAAATTTCTCAAGAAGAAACACTGAACACATAATCTCAAGTACTAGGGAGTTTTGTTTTTTTTGGTTTAAGCCTAGTTCTAACCACAAAGCCAGGACACAAATCATATGCAACAAGAAGCAAAGCCAGCCACAAAATATTTGTTAAACAAGTAGCATCATAATCAGGCCAAGCCCTGGAGCGGCTCTCTGTGGGTCAGCAGAGGAAACCAGGCTACTTTGTATGGTAACATTCTCTCTGCTGGAGCTGGATAACATGCCAAAATATCATATCTCAATTATTTTTGATTATTTTCTATTGTAGGACCGTATTGGCTTTTTCCAATAAAACTCTACTTACTCTACTCCATTCACACTGTGCTTGGAAAGGAGTGAACCTATATTTTATATCTATACTCTATATGTATTACACATGTAAAAAGGCCTCCACAACAGCAGCAGTATACAGTATAGGCTCCTGCCCAGCCCTAGTCTCTGTGGCCGGCCCCCATGGCATTTCATTAATAGGCTCCAGCCTTGCCAAAGCAGGGAAAAGGAGACAGGGCTACAAGTCGAGGATCTATAATCCGGTCTGCGATAAAGCGAAGCAGCATGCCCTCCTTCACACCAAACAGCGCGGACCCGGGTACAGCGTGACCTGCCGGGGAACACCGGGGGCCACAAACCCTTCAACCTTGGCCAGTAGCCTAGTAACTTTTGGTCCGATTCCCACCTCATCGGCTTCGCCACTGGCACTGCAAGCTTATCTCAGGCCGGTGGAGGAAGATGAAGACCTTGTATCGAAAAAAAAAAAAAAAAAAAGCCTGGTTGTTAACCTGAAAAGTGGGCTAGTAAAACAAACTTAGTCACAGATCAAAATTCAACAACATTTAGCTGGCACTAAATTTCCACCCTGGGACTCCGCTTTGAATAATGAGCGGGGATAAAATAAGTATAAAATTGTGCCCCGTGGCCCAGTAATTTTGTGTACTTCTGAGATAGCGAATCCTTGAATGTGAGACAGCAGACAACTATGCGAGAGCTGGTAGGAGGGAAAACTATTCAGTCAACATCAAACAGATAATGTCAGATAGTCCTGGCAGAAAATGGGCTGTTCATTAATCTCACACCGTTACGCTTTTTACGTTTCAGCTTTGACCGTGAGAGAAGGGGGGGGGGGGGGGGGGGTTGGCTGCTTCTGCAATTTCGGCCCAATTTTTTTGCACTAAACGGTCTATTAATCCCGCAAGAAGTGGTCCAGATAGTTCGTTCTTGAATATCCAACAACAGACAACTCTGCTTGTAACAGCTGGTCGAGCCCAACTGGCATTCTCTCTGAGTCAGCTCTGCTCTCGTCTCTTAGGACCATGACAGACAAAAATTTTGTTTTGCTAATGTAGATGCTGGTCTGCATGACACAGACAGAATCTGGAGGCAGCGTTGATGCATGGCGTCTGCAGGTTTTAGCATGTTCGATTTAAGGCTATTTTAATGCCACCCGGAATAAAAATTGGCAAAAATAAAATGTAGTCCCCAAGGATCTAATGGGCCACTTTGGCAGTCATTTTGAACAACAATATTTTTATTTTGTTCCCTTAAGACAATGATTCAGTCTCATTTGTCCATCGCCTCAAAATATTGTCCATGTATCATCAGTAGGATTTTTTGAAAGACACAACAGGAGTCTGAACAAATTCAGCCTCAATTACTTGGGACACTTTCTAGGTGCATGCTGCCTCTTTAAAATTTGTCTTAAGAGGTAAATACTTAAGTGTTTCAAAATATTATAGCTCTAGTTCTATGACCGATCCTTTCCGCAAGATTAGAGTGAATCCCTGCAGAGTTCACTTTCTCCAAAAAGACTAATATGTATTCTGATGAGGAAGAGAGTGATAATATATTACAAGTCGGCTATATGACAACGAATCCTGATAAGGCTAAGTACGTTTGGCAACTGGCCAGTTATGCCAAATAATGCTAGAGCACCTGCCATCGGGTAATAACACTAATATCTACTCTGGACCAATATCCTGGGATATAATTGGTTTGTATGTTGGTGTGTGTGTGTGTGTGTGTGTGGGAGGACAGGGAAGGATCCCCAGAGGGTCCGCCTATCACTTAAACTAACTTAGAAACCACTTGTACAGTGTCAGGACTGCTGAGGTAAATTGCATTACTGTAAATTACAGATTACACATTCCGTTTCATCTGAGGAGACAGTCATCGCATGGCATCATTCCTATAGTGGCAGCTGAGACACAACCTGACATTTCTCTGTTATGACAGTGAGTGATAACCAGTCATTATAAAACCATAGCAACTGCTGTATTGTATGTGTGGCGTGCAAAATAGGACTTGCCTGGAAAGCCGCTAGCACACAAGGACTACTGCTGAGAAATGGAAAATAAGGAGAAATGTAAAAGTCGACAGTGAACTGAGCAGTATCCTAAACTATATTGTGATAGTGGTTGCTGCTTTCAACGCAATACTTACTCCTATTAAAAAAAAAGGTCACTTCATTAGGTGACCAAAATATAAACAGCGCTTTTAGATTCTCGTTTGTATAAGAATAGATGTCGCGAGCCTCTGCGTGCCAGAGCCACTTCAGCGGAGCAACAACAAATAGTTTGGCGGGGTACAGTGGGTGGACTCCTGCTTGGTTTTCAGTGTCCAGTCGTGGGATCCCGCTACGGGCTCCAGCTACGCCTGCGGTGCACTGGAGCTTGCTAGCCGTCTGGCTGGGGATAGTTGTAAAAAGCAAATCGACTGTCATCATCCTGACATATTTGGCCCGATTGAGTCGTTAGTAACAATGTGTCGAAAGCACTGCCATAAACTTGCTCGTTTTCTCTAAACCCCGCTAGTGCTCATCGAGAGAGCATGCACATAAACAAAAACGAGGAGAATGTCTTGTTTTTGTTTTTTAGCAGGTAGCTGAGGTTTGGTTGATAAACTTGCCTGGCTGCTGCAAGTCAGAGCGATCACGACAGCGTTACAAAAAAATGGAAAATGTCTTCACTTGTGTTGATTAACTTATCGTTTGCGTTTGCACGGACCAAACAGTGTTGCCAATAAGAAGAGTTTGCGTAGCTAATAGTTAGCTTGCTAGCCAAAACAGGGCCTTTCTTGGCACCAAACTGGCAAGCTCACAACAAGAATAGCTGGCTGGCTTGTTAGCAAGCTAGCTAGCTAGGTTAGCTGGAGCAAAACGGGTTCGGGCCTGTAATTTTGCCACGGTTTTTAGGCGCATATAATTGATATGACATGGTATTATTATCCACGCGTGAACTCAACACATTCGCCACTCTCCTAATGTTTTACAGACGGTGCTCAAGTCAGCGTCGTTGCGCCGAAAAAGACAACTGAAAGGGCTGAAAATGGGAAGTCTACACTTACCTAGCTTTACTTTCTACGCCATCTTGGATCCACTTGTCAGCCCATCGCAAAGCATAGTGGGATGTACTGATCTGAAGGTTGAGGGGACTAGAGTGTGTCAGTGTATGAGTGTATGAATGTAAGTGTGAGCGTGTGTGTGTGTGTGTGTGTGTGTGTGTGTGTGGCGGGGTGGGGGGTTGGGGGTTCCCCTTGTCAAGAAGATTTCTTCTTTTACCTAACAGGCTTCTATAAGATTCCTATAAGACTATGATTGAAAAAGCTACAGGGTTTTGTTCCTTTCCAATAGAATCCTACCTATAGTATTTCAATTTAGTTTCCTATACATACTTTAAGATAAAAAATAAATAAATAAATAAATAAATAAAAAAGAGGGGTGACAGTAAATTTGACTGCTAAAATTAAAAGTTAATCCCAAGGTAATATGTAAATATTCATAATATTTATCAGTACGCTACAATGTATCATTATATACAGCGCTCACAATATATTGGACACAAGATTAGTCTATTTCAGTGTTTGGCTGGAGTGATACATAGATTTTTTGTGACATTTTCCAGGAAATTTAGGCTACAACCTTGCGGACTACATCGCTCGGTCTCACAGATACTTTGTTTGCATTTTGCATGGGAAATAGGACACTCTATCCTGGGGCCAAACCTTTCTGTTTCTGTTGGCAAAACTTTGACCACAATCATGACCTTGCTGTTATTCTCTTTTTCTGGATGTTGACTATGGATTTTTTTTTTTTTTTTTTTACCCCAGTGCAACCATTTCTCAGCTCAGTAGGTCTTTTCCATCGTCTTGTGCTGTGACCTGCTTCCCTTGCAACCTCGGCAGCGACACTGCTCTCTTGTACTCCACAAAGAAGAAGCAGCAAAGACCTTTCCACTGGCTCCTCTGGAGGATTGGGGACGACCAAGGAGAATGATACTGCCGCCTTTCATTGCTTTCATCATCAGGGGATTGTCAGCTATAGTAGGTCTAGTGAAGATGGCAGGATAATTTACTGCAGAGCGACTTATGGAGTTCGCCACATGGCACAGCTGGAAAGCGGTCCGTGCATTTTCACAGAGAACAGCAAATGGATCAGCTGATTTTTTGATGAAACCACATGACACAAGCCACAAACTTCTTTCTGTATGCTGCTTGCACAGTGTGAGATGTTCTCATTCGATCGCAGCGACTAAAAGCAGCCAGCGTTTGGTTGGCACTAAACCGTAAAAGACCAACCAGCTCCGGCCTTCTGCAGCCTGCCACTCAAGCGGCACTTTCACAGTCCGTGGAAGTCTTGGTACATCAGAGGGGGGAGTGATAGAAAGCAGTTTTCTGGTGAACAGTGTCTTGAGGTGTCAATATACCAAGGGCTGTCATGATATCTGCTGTTTTTTCTGCTATTTTTTTCATCCTGAGCAGGGCACAGTGCATAATGCTCTACAGGAGAAGTGTTTAGCATATCAAAACCAATTGAGCTGTGCAGAAGAATCAATAGTCACTCGACCTTCACCCTAAGGATATGGTCAACTCCACCTTCAGCTACTTTCTCTCAACCATTCCTTCACTGAGTGAGAAGCCACACCCACATGTGCCATTAAACTGGTGAATCCCCTGACTCAGCTCACTGCATCATATGAGCAACAAGAACCCATTTGACCCCATGTGTGGTTGTCTCTGTTATGTCCTCAACAACATAATGGTTTCGCTAAATATGAATGAGAATCAGTAGGGTCTCTGTCTGAGAGATAGAGGCGAAATGTTATTTCTCTGTGAAAAACAGGCTTCTAGAGAACCTCTGAATTGCTATTTAAAACATTTAAATTAAGAGAATAGGAAAGAATGAGCGCTATGCTTTGTGCAAGTGTTGTGATTTGCTGAATAAGCAGAGCTAAAGCCTTAGAGAAAGAGAAAGAGAAAGAGAAAGAATGATGAATCGATGAAATGGCTTAGAATACTCACACTTTCACTTTGTAACCTGTCACTGGTTAACTGGAACCAATATAATCTGCTTTGTTTCAGTTACTTTTGGATCATTTTGCTTCAGAAACCCATTGCATAGATTATGTCACTAAATGACATGAACATTTACTTCATTGTATATGTTCATGTCATTCTAACCAATTCCAACCATGTTTTATGGCCAAATATATATCCAAATATATTGTATATGGTTGGCAAAAACAGTGTCTCAGTGCATCAGCGATGTGTCTATGAAGTGTAACATGAAGTTGTAGAGTGTTACTGGTATGTTCCGCTTTATAAAGTATGATTGGTCAGTGGGTGTTGGGTGTGAACTTGAGGCTAGGGTTTACTCATAGTCAATCTTGATGCAACTGTAGCCATGTTTTTTTTCTCAAAGTATTCAAATAAGAAAACAATTAGTTCAGTCCACTTTTCTGTCTGTCCTTGACTATGGTGATATATTCTATATGCATGACTCTCCCTCAGTCATAAAACCCCTGTATCATCATTGCGTCACTATTGTTCTTTTATACATTGATGTATGCCAAGGTTGAATGCCATTCTCACTGTCAACTGGGAAAACAATGAACCCCCCCCCCCCCCCCCCCCCCCCCCCCCCACACACACACACACACACACACACACACACACACACACACAGCACAGCTCTTCAGCACAGCTCTTCAGCAAGGCCCTTAACCTCCAACCGCTTCAGTGGAGCTGCTCAGTGGTCAAGAATAGAAGACTGTGGGTCTTTGCACCCTGGGGTGAAAGTGTCTAACTGTATGTGTGACAAGTGGGGCATTGCTGGAAAGGACAGAGAGAGAGAGAGAGAGAGAGAGAGAGAGATATGGAACAAATAAAAATCAACTATTGGATTTCCATCTACTGTATATGACAGTTCTAATTTTTTAAATAACTGTCCATTGTTGGAGAAGACACGTCATGTAGTTTGGCAGTGGAGCTTTCCATAATACGTTTATCTAAATAATATCATTTCCATGTAGATTTTAAAAATGAATTTGAGCATCAAACCACTATTTCAAAATAGTCTTTTTGCAAGCAGTCAAGGCACACATCAAATATCATATTTCATTGCTTAATTAAGATGTGTCAGCCATCAGATGTGTTAACATAAGACCAGAACCCAATCCCAAAACATATGTAGGGAAACGGCCATATGGAGTAAAATAAAACTGACGTATGTATCTATAATGAATGGACTGATATTAAAAATCCCTAGATGAGATCCAAACATTATTCCATATCATCTTCTATGACTGTGTATCATCAGCTCTCTGTTCCATACAGCTGTTACTGGTGGATGTCATGCACATGCTGAGAGAAGTTTAGAGTATAAGTATGTGAGGATTTGGAGGGAGTCAATAAAATTAATAAGAGGAGAATGGATTTGAATTGGTGAGTCCCAAGGAAGACCATAGGTTTTCAGAGCTGCACAGAGTCTTAGATATATAAATATGACGTTCCTGGGTGATTTTGTGCATTCTTAAGGTATGTAGGTAGGTAAAATACATGAGTCCTATTGATGTGAACAGAGTTTAACTGGTGATCTGACTGTATGTTTGGTCTTGTTAGATCCCAGGATTGAGCTGGCTCAAGGAGACAATCCTGACATTGGAGTTCCTGGAGTTCCTCATGGTAAGAACTTCACGGCCACAGCTGCTGATGACAGTGAGGAAGATGCAGGCCCTCGGCCCGCCATGTTGTCCCGCAGCCCGAGCCCCAGCTTCCTCCCTGTCCCTCATGGGCCGTCCAGGAAGAGGAAGAGAGAGGAGGAGGAGGAGGAGGACACAGACTCCTGCAAGAGGTTCAGGTGGTGGGAGGACATCAGCTCCGGCTCCGACTCTGAATCTGAATCCGACTCTGATGACAACTAAACTCACCTGGCCTTTGCCATCCTGTTACGGACAATCTCTGCTCTGATTTTGATTCAGAGGAAAAAAAATAAAGCCTTTTTTAAATTTCAAGGAGCTGTCAAGTTGTACTTCAAATAGAAATCATTTGGTTCTTACATGTTACTTACTGGTATATGATTGATATGAAAATTGTATCATATGATACAAAGCAGCATGGTCAGTTTGCAGCCTCAACTTTGGTTGCCAATTCTAGATCTGCTATCATTTAATCAGTGCTGGAAAAAGTACTCAAATCCTTTACTTAAGTAAAAGAAGCAATACCGTAATGGAAAAATACTTAATTCAAAGTAAAAGTTCTGCATTCAAAAGTTTACTTAAGTAAAAGTATAGAAGTATTAGCAGTAAAATGTACTTAAGTATCAAAAGTTCTCATTCTGAAGAACAGTCCCTTTCAGAGTGTTTATAATTATTGATGGATTAACCTGTAAGAAGTATTTGAAGTAGAAGTATGGTGTAGTTAGTCCAGGTGGAGGTAGATCTAATCACTCCATATACTGTTGTGTAGTTTAAACTCTAACAATGCATCATATTTTATGAGCTTATTGCATGTTTTACATGTAAAACCTTATTCTGCAAAGTAACTAGTAACTCCAGCTGTCAGATAAATGTAGTGGAGGAAAAAGTACAATATTTCACTCTGAAATGTAGTGGAGGAAAAGTAGAAAGTCTCACAAAATGGAAATACTCAAGTAAAGGGCCAGTACCTCAAAAGTGTACTTATGTTCAGTACTTGAGTAAATGTACTTAAGTTACTTTCCACCTCTGCATTTAATACTAATACTACTGAAGCTCACAGCACAGCAGCTCAGTCCAGGACTGGCTGAACAAAGAGGAACCGGAACTACTGCCTGGTTCTGGTGGGTCTGTTTTCAGGTGTGTGGTCATCATGAGAAGTGTGAGAAGCATGAAGAAGACCCGGGCATGACCCTAAGTCATGCCCGGGTCATAAGCGCCCAGTAAGCCATGCCCATATGCCCAGTCATAAGCCTGGCATAGAGGGCAGAGCGGGCGGGGCAGGTTGACATCTGACATCACCTACCAGTTAGACGCTGCCATGCTAAAATACTTCGACTGAGCCGCAATCCATTATCCTGAATTTAATGACGAGGGTTAACTTTCATAATGGCAGCATTCGTGAGGTGGATGGAGAAAACTCTCTCTTCAAGAGTTCCTCAAAGAAAGATCAGGACCAGACTCAACCCAGTAGACTTTCATGATAACACGTTTGTTTTCATTTTCTTCCAAACAGCTTTGAGTTGGATCGTCTCTCTTCTCCATCACTGGCACTGATCTGTTAAAGGCTTTGTTGAAACTCTACATTGTCTTTTTTCATGATGGCGGTTTTGTCTGTTGTCTTGTCCTCCAAACTGCTCCGTTAACTCAACCACAGGTTTTTCTCCAAAGAAGAGAAACTTGAGCTTCTCTGCTGAGCCGTGACAACTTCTAACAGAGCTGATGTTAGTTTGCCAGCCTCGTTTTTGAACTAACACAGGAGAGCCGGGCAACAATGTAACATTTGTCTGTTTTGATTGTCTTTTTGTTTGTTAGCCAATTACTATAATCTTGGTTTAAATCATTTTAATTTAGGTTTAAAACAATCAAACAAATTGATAATTAAACCTAGATAAACTGAACTCTATAACTAATCTTATACTGCATTGGTGCAACCCAGCGTCAGTCTTAAACTAGGTTTAATGTTCATTAATAAAACATGATTTCATCCAGCAACATGTCTTCAGGTTTGAATCACAGCTTAGTGTGATATCACATTATCTGTAGTTTGAACAATATCTACACACATTTCATGGAGCGTTTTCTGAATGGATGCAGTCGTCTAGGTGTTGAAAAATAGACTTGAATAGATTTCTCTACAATCTCAACTTGTCCTTGGCAACATCTTGCATAAGCTCTGCAAGTTTCATCTTGATTTACAGTGCCAGCTGCTGTCGCTGTAATATTTAACTCAAGGCCCATTTACACAATGCAAAGGTTTTCCCTCATAACTAATAAAATCAATCACAGACAGGGGGATGCTATCAAGGGAGATGAAGTAAAACAGCATTCACTTTGTCAACACAAAATATGAAATTTGTCTTCCCATTATGCCTTGTTAGATGTGAACAAATCCACTTAATATAGGCAACGTGATTAGTGATCCTGCAGTACTCTTATTTTGAAATACTTCAATTCAAACCAAAATTTCACCTGACTGCACTCACAATACCACGGATGATGTGATGCAGGTGTGTTCACATGATAACTTCATTACACATAACCATGTGTAATGAACCAACACTAGGAAAGCATCCATTACCCAGATGTGAGGAGTTTAATGTTTACATTGCAAAGTATACATTTAAAAAAAAAAAAAGAGCTTTCGGCAATGTTTTAATAGAGCGAGTCGCGCAAATGCTCAACTATATCATCCATTGAATGGCTATATGGGAAACATTGGAGAAAAATGGGAGGAGGTCATCCAGTCTTTAACCGCACTGACAGAGCTGCTTGTGTGTTTATTGTGAATGTTTCAACTTTGGCTGGACAGTAAAACCGAACAAACTAAATCGGGCGTTAAATGCACGCTGCCGATTATTCCCCGATTAAATGACGCTGCGTTCACAGTCCACCGATATACTGCGTATTCAAAAACACTCACAACGAAGAGGGGGGGAAAAAAACAAAATGGACGAAAACATAAAACAAAATAATGCACTGTGTTGCGGTGTTGCTTCACTGCAGGTTGTGGATCATCTCCTCCTTGGCGATGAGGTGCGTGGTCTTGTTGACCAGCGACATGAGCGAGTTGAGCTTGTGGGACCAGTCGTTCAGCAGGTCGTTGGGGTCTTTGGGCCGCTGGAAGTTGATGATGCCCGCCAGCCGGTCCACCTTGGCGTAGATGGTCTTGTTCACCACCAGGTTGGAGAGGAACTCCTCCGATTCCTGACGGGAGGGGTTAGGGTGTCAGTGGCTTTACCTCACGATCCAAAACCGATTTTAAAAGCCGTTTTCTGATATGACAAATCTTTTTAAAAATGAAAAAAATCCACCCTTGGATCCTCTCACACTGTTATATATCATCAATCTGTGATGTTCTATACATTCCAGGAGTTATTTTGTGATAATAAAAATGTTCTTTTTTGTTGTACCCACTTTCCCCCCCAACCTGCTTCGTCTACTTCTACTTCAGTTAGTGATTTCCTACATTTCCCACAATGCATCTGGACAACAAAATGGACACAGAAATGCAAGGCCCATCGCCAATAGCTTTTGTTTCCAGCAGTGTTAAAGTATTTTTAGGATTTTTTTAGGTAAGAATTTCTTCTGAATAATTTCAGGGTCTATTTTAATCGTTCTGTGACTCACCATAAAAACATTTAGTAGTATATCAATGAGCCATAATGACCCAAACCAGTACATTAAACTGACCGGTCCACCTAAATATACACATCTTGAACTAAAAATACAACATTAAGCTGAAATAATACAGACTGACAAATCCATCTGATCTAAATATACAACAACAATTGATCTCCTGTGCAAAACGTGAGCTTCAGTCTGAAAGAGCCGATTAGTGGCACCGTGCTTACGTCAATGGAGAGGTCAAGGAGTCCGGCCATCCTCTTCATTGTGATTCTGGTGTAATATTTGGCCATTATTCTGATGTTCTGGGGAGGGGGGGAAGGGGAGAAAGTCATAAATATGCATCTTGGCGGTAGAATATTTGCATGAATTATTCAAGGAGAAAAGAGGGGGGGGGGGGATTTTGAGGCCGCGTCAACAACAGCTACAAAAAAAATATTTACGGCGTGAAATCCAACCGTCCATTACCGATTCGATTTGACTGCACTTTAACAATAATATTGCACATGACATTTTGCGAGTTTGGCCGTCCATTCGGCAGCGGGCGTGAATATCAACTGAATCGACGCTTCCATTAGGACAGAAAATGGACTGCCGGGAAGAGCTGAATTAAGCCTTTGATGTGCCCGGTGAATGTATTTATTCTAACTGCCACTTTCTCAGGTAAGCGACCCTCAATTATATTTCCAAATCAGACGCTGGTGGCTGGTGTGCCATTAACGACTGTGTTTACATGCACACAATAATCCAATTATGAGAAGCAGTCATTTGGGCTGTTTACATGCAAAAGAGTGCTTTGTTCGAATTTCCATTTTCTTGCAATTTTTGCATATCGCAATTATTATTATTTTTATGCTTTATTCAACAGTTAGTGAGAGAGAGACAGGAAGGCATCTACTCGGTGAGCCACCGGGGCACCCCGCATATCACAATTATTGACCGACTCTGTTTTCTCCTCTATAGGCTTCAAGCAGCATAAATCATTTTTTATGAACTGCAGCGTTGTTGCTCCCATGTAACTTTACTCCAATTTATCCATTTGGATGGATGTAAATCAATCATTGATACTTAAGTATTGGTGTGACTGTAAATGTAGCCATTGTTCAGTACTTGGCTCTTACATACATTCCCATGACTGGATGCTCTACCAAACAAATAGAACAACTAACGCAGGATGCCTGCAAGTTCGATCAAGGTAAATCTGAGACTTTTTAAGACCTTTAAAATGGCAGTTAGAATGAAATGTAAGGCAATTTCATCATTGACATGAATGTAAAAATGAGTCTTAAGTCCTAATAGAGTATAGAGCTGCATGAATTGGCTGATTTCTCACTAGAAAAGCGGATTAAACACATTTTAAAGATCCCTAAACTGAATTTAAGACTTAAGGCTGTATTTAAAAATAGTCAGTGCCCACTCTTAATTACATTCTTCCTACACATTTTGCCCAATCACATTTTCCATGACATCTAGCGCATGACTAATATTTATCAGTGTCCAAATATTATTTTTTGTCAAATAACTAATTTGAATGCCCCAACCTTGTTTTGAATAACTACAAGGGGAATCTATTAGTTGTATTAATTCAAACTGCATCTACTAGAAGCCAAGCTTGACATTAAACAAGCATGAACCAATTTCCATCAACAACATTTTGGCCATGAAGCCCCTAGATTTGACTGATGGGACTTACATGCTCCACCACCCTGTTCTTCAGGTCCTTCCACCTCTTCTCGGCCTCCTCCGAGTAGGAGAAGACGTCTGTGGCGGGGCTGTCGGGCGAGCCCTCCCTCAGCTCCTTCCCATAATCCTCCACCAGGGAGGCCCAGCGCATCAGCTCCATGGTGGTGAACTGCTTCAGGAGGTCCCTGGGAAGAAAAGATGATAAAAAAAAATAGGAAATTAAATGAAAGGAAGAAATGGACATGAAAAGTAAAATGACAGAGACACACAGACAGACAGAGTGATGGAGGGTAGAGGTTGTCTAAGCGTTTGAGGAAGTTGCAAGGGCGAGAAAGCGAGGGTGGGGAAACTGAGCCTCGACGGTGTTGGTGTTAACCTTTTTTTTTAGTCATATCAGTTCCACTGAGGTCAGGTTTTTAAAGAAACCCTGGGCCTGCAGTGCCAAATTCATACAGTGACATGAAGTCAAAAGTATGAAGCCTTCTTCTTCCTCCTGAACAACCGGGTCAAAACAACTGAAATGAGTGACATGATCAAGATAGCAGCAGCATGTAATGCTCAAAACCATCACGATTAAAAACACAGATGAAAGAGCAGACATCAGACCAGCAGTCATGTAACTACATGAGTCCCCGGTGTCCAAGTTGGCTGACTGAAAAGTTGAGTCAAGATTTAAGGAATTTAAAAAAGAACTTA
The DNA here is from genome assembly GCF_048128805.1 of Centroberyx gerrardi. Taxonomy (NCBI): domain Eukaryota; kingdom Metazoa; phylum Chordata; class Actinopteri; order Beryciformes; family Berycidae; genus Centroberyx; species Centroberyx gerrardi. Next base: position 4,073,264 of record NC_135999.1, on the reverse strand, counting down.
GCTGGTTTGTGACCAAAATATTTCAACAAGACAGACGAGAATCCATTTTTGGCAACTTTTTTATTTGCACGTGGCCACATTAGCTCAATGTTTACACATCGTTGTCTATTATTAATAATGGAAACTAAAACAGAGATATACTATTATACACAAACTTCATTGCCGTCACATTATGTCTTGGATTTAGTCCATGTATTGACTGTGGAGCCAACAGGCATTAGTGGAGAGAAGAGGCATTTATATCTTACTTGTATTTGGGGATTTCTTCCAGTTTCTTGTCTGTGTTGATTCTGTGCACAAGGTCTGACTGCTCGTTGTCGTAAGGGGAGAGGATCACGTACAGCACAACGCTCTTCAGGGCCTGGAACACAAAAAGGTATCTGTGACTTTTCTTCAAACACAGTCCTACTCGAATGACAATGGATAGAGTAAAGAGCCGGAACACATATATTTGCTTATTGTGCTGGTAGCAAACTATTCTGTCTGGACATTTACACATCATTTTGCACTGATCATGTGTGATCAAAAACAGATTTACTAGATAGATAGATAGATAGATAGATAGATACAGTGAGAGACAAAGACAGAGAGAGAGAGAGAGAGATACAGAGACAGATGGAGATACAAAAACAGAGACAGACAAAGACAGAGAGAGCGAAAGACAGAGATACAGACACAGAGAGAGACAGAGACAGAGAGAGAGAGAGAGAGACAGAGAGAGTGACAAAAAGAGAGAGACAGAGATAGACAGAGAGAGAGGGAGACAGAGAGAGAGACAGACAGACAGAGAGAGTGACAGAGAGAGAGACAGAGAGTGAGACAGAGACAGAGAGAGAGAGACAGAGACAGACAGACAGAGAGTGACAGAGAGAGACAGAGAGTGAGACAGAGACAGAGAGAGAGAGAGACACACAGAGAGAGACAGAGAGAGTGACAGAAAGAGAGAGAGACAGAGATAGACAGAGAGAGAGAGAGACAGAGAGAGAGACAGACAGAGACAGAGAGAGAGAGACAGAGAGAGAGAGAGAGAGACAGAGACAGAGAGAGAGACAGCTTACCTGTTGCCACTTGGCGCTGTCCTCCAGGATGCAGGGGGTGTCATAGATGGCCCGGTAGTGTTTGCAGATGGACAGGTAGGAGCCCTCGTGCTGGTCCACTTGTATCATGAGGTTGTAGTACTTCAGCTTCGACTCCTGAGAGACAAAGAGGCAAAGTAGTAGTGTTCCATTACATCAGCCTTTTTGGCTCCCGGCCCCTAAAAATGAAGCGCTGCCAACTTCCAATCCCTTGTAAGAGTAAACAGGCAGGACAGGGAGCCGTGGCACAGAATGATGATTTTTATTTTCCTCTATTGAAGACTATTTTACTTGATAATTGGAAGACGTCTAGAGTCAGAAAGTGTTGATTACTTCTCAAGGCATTTATCACACAGATTCAAAACAAGACAATAAATCTGTATATTGGGAATGCATTTTTTCACATCTAATAATTAATCTTGTGACCCTCAAAAACATCTGATATAGATGATCCTGACAAGCAAACATCAGGTGCAATCAAACTGAAGGCACAGCAGAGACTACTTTACATAAAATGTGAGCTGCAATGCTCAGTGGCAATCATTAAAAATGTAAACAGCATGACAATGTCGGTCCAACGAGAAGACATAATGGGGAAAACATTGCAGACTTCTATACTCATCTCTCTTACCTCGGTGCCGTCCTCCTGGAAGAACTTGGTGTTGATCTTCTTGCTGATGATCTGGGTGCGAATGTAATCCTTGACGGCGATGCACAGCCTCATCTGCTCCAAGATGAACTCCACCTTCTCCTTCTTCTCCATGGAGCCATATGTCTCCACCTGGGGAGCGGTAAGTTGGGGTAAAGCACATTTCACCCAACAGGCCATTAGACTTCCAGAATATGTTTCTTGGTTTTTGCCTATTAACATAAATGTGAATAGGCAAAAATCTCAACATGCCCAAATCGAATGTCCCCCAAACATCTACTTCTTTCCAACCTCTGCAAATACATGACGTCTTGTAGTGAGTAGGGATGGGATGATATATTGAAAATCAATATATCGCGATACAAAAAAGTGACAATACGTATCGTGGGGCAGAAAAATGAATTGTGATATTAGCTATATTTTATTCTGCTGTAGTAATCACAACAACTCTATAGAATCCTCTTATTACTAAAAGGGACAAACTAAACAGAAGCCAGCGCTCTCTTACCTGCAGCTCCTGGAGGATGGCCGCTGCCTCTTTGACCTCTCCGTTCTGCTCCTTGATATTGGCCAAGGTCTTTGTCAGCCTGGCCCGCTCAATCTCTACATAGATCTGAGAGAGGAAAACATATTCAGCACTGGAGTATTAGGGGATAGTAGGGATACAAAGATGTTACCCTTGTTTCAAGCATTTATTGTGCGTCATCCACATACATGTTCAATTCTACTGGCAGGCTAATACTCTGAATAAACATCAACAAACACATAAACTCATCTCAGACCTTGCCAGCAGTCACAGTGCGAAGTGTGTCGATGAGTCTCAGCTTGATGGTCAGATCGGTCACAGCGTCCACGTACTTGTAACATTCCTGCACCATCTTGGCAACAGCCTGACAAGACACAGAACACAAGACAAATTAGATTCAGGCATTAATAATCAAGAGTCTGACGAGCAAATGAGTGCAGGGTATTTTGTATTTTTTATTCAAGTAGACCTAACTCTTGTCAATTCAGTTTGTCTAAACAGTTGTTTCAACTAATGATCATGTGTCATTTCTGCTCATAGGTACCAAAAATTTCCATAAACTTTCCATAAATGCTTCATAAAATCATAAAAACATGTCTCTAAGGCTGAGGCGTGACCCTTAGTTGGGATGCAAGGGGGTTAACATTGATCCTGACATAGTTCAGGGCAAATAGTATCTAATGTTATGTTGGGAAAGGGATTCAAGTCCCTGCAATACAAGATCTGAATACGGTAGGAATCAAGTGTACACTATTTGTAGTTACAGGATGTTCAGCTTCCAAAAATTATTTTTAGGTCAAAGGAAGAATTATTTTCAAACTGTGGGTCCCATGAAAACCAGGGACACCACTGGTAGAGCTGACCTACCTGTTTGAGTTGACTCCTCCTTTTGGACAGTAGCATGATGTTTTCATTCAGGGCGTCCCAGTCCTTGGCCTCATAACACATCTGGACCACAGCCACCAGGATTCTTGAGGTGGACACCATGTCTGACGCCTGGACAGGGGTGGAAGGCAGAAAAGTAAAGAACACACTTCAATACAGAGACCCTGAAATACATGTGTACACATGCACACACACAACAATATCCTCTCAGTAAGTTTGTTACTTACTGCATAAACATGCACACACTAGTGTTTCATGTAGAAGTTAGTTCTGGGACCCAGGTTTTTTTTTTTATCTGAATATATCCAGGTAATGTTGACTTGGTATGCAAGCTCTGGAAATTTTTATTATGATATATGACAATAATGCTGCAATTGTAATTGTTATTCCAGGGTGTGGAAAGATGATGAACTGTCATTGTATTTATGTTTTTCTCACTCGAGCCACAATTTCCCAGCTGTGGTTAATTGCTAAATGAAAGTAAAGTAAACACTGACACACATGCAGACAATGATTCATTTCTCAGCATCAGTTTGTTTTGCACAGTGATGCTCAGTCACCGACCGTTCTGGTTTGCTTCTCCAGTGACAGCAAGCTCTCAACGGCCTCCTGCAGCTTGCCCTCCTGCGAGAGAGACACACACAAATACATAGTTAGTTACATCTTCATTTTAATAGTGTACATTGTTGTCTCAGAATAACGCGGCAAATGTTACTGGACACATAACTTACAGTATAACAACACTTAACGCTTAGCTAGCTCGCGAGCTAGCTAATGATGTTGGCTAGTCAGCTAATGCTACTAGCATGCTAACAGGCTGATTGACACACCAAAATGTGGGTGGAAAGGGAGTGTGGGTAAAAAGGACGTGAGAGGAGAAACTGAGAAACTTAACAACATTCACATTTAAGGAATGATTTGCGGTCAAAATATAGGTTTTAGTTGCCGAGGTAGTGCTACAGCTAATGGTTGGCTAGCTTGGATGCTAGCACAGTCATCCCGACGCACCATGACTCAGCCGGCGCTGGCCTCACTCACACTCCACTTACTTTTGCCATTTTCTCGCACTCAGGGAGACGCTGGTCTACAGTTGAACTGTAGTCCATCTCCATCTTCACGATCTTTCCATCAGACCGCTCCGAGCGCTCCTCAGACACGTTAGCCATGGTAAATTGATGATAGCGCACGGTGACTTTTTTCCTGCGAGCAAACTCAGCCTCGTACTATTTTGCTTGTCAAATGAACATAAGGGACGGGACGGGGAAACTGACCAATCAGAAGGCAGAGTTAAACAGCTGTTCGGGGCGCCTGAAGGACCCAGACAGGACCCCGCAAAAATAGTCCCAGGCGTTATAAGAGCCTAATTTAATATAATACTTCAACGTATAAAAGTCTGCTGTTCACTTTGACTATTCTTCAGCATATATCTGGCATATGTCTGCGAGCCAAAATATATTTTGAATGGCTGTCATTTAAATTTTTTCTGGACGTTTTTTATTTTAGTATCTGAAGTATATGTAAAAATGTATTTTTTGCAGTTTAGGACTAAAATGGATGAAATGTTACATATACATTTTGCTGAACACATTTACACTTGCATAGTCTACACTTTATATAAGCATATCTATCTATCTGACTTGGGATAAATAGGCACAGTAGTGAGCATCCAAATTGATTCCCCATCTTTAAAGTAGAGGGTGGTGGTGACGAATCTCAGATTTCACCATTATTGATTTATTTATGTGGGCTTTATTACGATAAAGATATATAATCCTAATAATGTATTCATGAGGGCCATAAATGTCCTGTAATGATATCAGTATTTTAATAATGACACTAAAATTTGAATGTTTCAGCAAGTGAATTCATATTTTTAGACACCCATCTATTTTTCAGGCAGTTTCATGTTCTCTCCAAATCAGCGCATCACAACTGCACTTGATATTGACTGGCATCTCTCCCTAAAGAGCTGCTTTAATCAGGCAGCTTTTCATCATTTGAATGTAGAGGGAGTGCTGTCTGCCAGTCAGAAAATTATTCTTGGAGTTTGTTCAATGCCTAACTCACTTAGCCTATATTTAGTTGAAAAAAACAAGAGGCACATAATTTTTTATCCTTAGATAGGAGACAATATTCTCTTCGGCATTATTGTACTATTTGTAAGAAAATAGAATCAAAGAGGCTGGGAGAAGTGCAGATGAAAAGAGTAAAGGATGAGAAGAAAAGAAAAAAGAAAAGAAAAGGGAAGTGGCTTTTTAACAAGGAATCAATGGGTGATTTAAGAGGAGTCTGGGTTCTTAATTAAAAAATTAAGCATCTAAGGTCCTAACAGGGAATTCACTGTGTGTTGATTTGGTGGAGCTCTGCCCCATGGCTGGATAGGGAACATTAAATAAGAGGAATGACTTGCATAAATTACAGGTTTAATTGGGAGGGAAGCCCAGTTAAAAAAACAAACAAAAACAAAACATTACTGTCATTATGGGACAAGGCAGTTTCACATATTTACATTGATACCCTCAGCACTTTTAAGAAGCATCTCTTCAACATCACTTTTATTTAGGTGTCGGTTAATTGGTTTAAATGTATTTTGTGTTTTTCTTTTACTTCTGTGTATTTAAATTTGAACCTTCATTGTCCTTTTTATTATTGTTTTTATTTCTTTGGTTTCATCCCTTTTTATTATTCTGTAAAGCAGGGACGTTCATTATTTTGTAAAAGGAGCTTCACAAATAAAGTTCATCATTATTATTATTATTATTACATAGTGGTGTAATGCCATTAAATTGCCAAATTTTGTTCATCCTCATCTGAAAATGTGAAGTTGAGATGATGATGATGATGATGATATTGATGATGATAATGATGATGATATTGATGATTCTGTTGATGATGATAATGATGATGATAATGATATGTTGTTGATGATGCAGCTGCTGCTGCCGATAATGATGATGAGGATTCTGATGATGATGATAATGAAGATGATGATGATAATGATGTTGTTGATGATGCAGCTTCTGCTGATGATAATGATGATGATGATGATAATGATGTTGTTGTTGGTGTTGATGATGATAATGATAATGATGATGATGATGATGATAATGATGATGATGTTGTTGTTGTTGATGATGATGATAATGGTGGTGGTGGTGGTGGTGGTGATGATAATGATGATGATAATAATGATCATGATGATGATAATAATGATCATGATACTGATAATGATGATCATGATACAGGTTTATATGGCATTTGGTGTATGCTTCTATTCAAATCACTTTAGAGCAGCTTACTTTGAATGCATACAGTGGGAATTAAAACCCAAACCTCAGAGTGTAATATTGGTGATGATGATGATGATGATGATGATGATGATGATGACGATGACGAATAACAAAGATGACGACACCAACCACAGATCCAAATCTCGAAAGGTGAACAGCCCATTCTGCCCTGATGAATCGACTGCTCCAGATGAATGAAGAACTTTATGAATGGAGTCAGCCTGTGAATGAACACAGCATGCAGTGACCAGCGTCCACCAGCAGGTGTCCCTTTAATATCTCCATCATACACACAGCACATGCCTGTCCTCACACTTCACTGCTTCCAAACGCATTCATTGCCCCCAATAAATAAAGCTAATGTAGGTCAGTGACTCTCCTGCTGCTCAGGGCACAGAAAGCCCCTATAAGCCCTGACCTGGAATCAGTTTGAAATTGAACATGACTGGGATCTGCTTTGGAGAAGATCAAATGTGGAACAAGAGGCAGAGACAGAAAAATATCCCACAAAAACACAATATACATCTAAAACATATGCACAAATTCTCAAACCAGGATACAATAAAAAAATAAAAATAAAATTAGGAGCACTTTGTCATGGGCCACAGCATGGAAGACAAGCAGAAATATTAATAAGTCATATTTGTATAGCAAACAATGATTCTTACATATCAAAAGCTCAAACAAAGAAAAATTGACTAATTCAATGGTTCTCAACGTGGGGTCCGGAGACCACCAGGGGTCCTCGAGGGGGTTCTGGAGGGTCCCCAGCAAATTGATGAATCGTTAAATTTACCATTATTTCATTTATAAGAACTTAACACAATGAGAGAAAATATCTCATCAAATGGGGGTCCATGGCTCTAATGTGGACTACATCAGGGGTCCTTGATATGAAAAAGGTTGAGAATCGCTGGACTAATTGATTGGCCATCATCATCATCAACATCATCTTCATCAATATCACCGATTACAATAGGCTCATCAGCGCCATAATGGTATGAAAAGCCTAAATCATACACAGTGAGTGTATCAGATTGATGATTTTCAATGATTTTCACTCAATTCACCTGTTTCATAAGCTCATCTTTACGATACACAATTCATACTTATATTATAGATAACGCATCATTCCCAGCACAACTAAAGACTGTTTCCCAACAATGCGTCAGTGCTGAAAAGTGGGACAGAGGTATTAGGGCTTCGGCTTTGGTATTACTGCCGCGAGTTAGCGGTTCAGATGACACGAGGCCCGGTGTAATCTCCTTTTCTAATCAACACAGACCTTATTGAAGTGGTCAGGTCAGTAGGCAATCCTGGCCTGTCCCACGGCCCATAAGCCTCTTGGGTTTTGGGTTGGGATGAAAGTAGCCTGTCAGAGATGAAGCACAGCAGGCTTTGGGGCTTGTTTGATAAGCTGTTCATTATCCTCCAGAGGAAAATGAATGAAAACTTTGTTTAATTGCCGCATGGTAATAACTTGCGGATAGTCCTAGCAAGGGAAATTCTGCATTGAAGAATGTGAGTTGTTTAATTCATAGAGGCGGTTTAATGCGCTGCTGCATGATGTTAGGCCATCCATTTACAAGCACACATGGGTAAGCTTTAATATCAGACTGGCAGCGAGACGCATCGATCAACAGTCTGGCTGAGGAAATGCATTCAGCAAACTGTCTCCACCGTTCAAGACACACCCAGAACTGTTAACGGATATCTTTGTTTCTTTCTTCTTTTCATCTTAGGTTCTACTGGGAAACGGGCCAGTCATGTGGTCCGCTTCCATTATGAATGAGGTTCCAGAGCTACACAAAAACAGTCTGTGAAACCTGCAATGGAACTGTATTTTCTTTGCACATTTTTTATTCTTTTCATTGTTTTATGTGTTTTTTGTAAATTAATTCTTCAGTTAAATGCTTAAAGTATCCTAGAGTTTCCCAGCTTTAAAGAGCTGATAACCCTAGAAGAATTTCATTAGTATTGGTTTCAATGGAGAGTTTAGAGTCCCAAGTCAGACTCAAGTCTTGAGGCACAAGTCTCAAGTCAAGTCCCAAGTCTAAATGTAGATTACCAAGTCAATTCCAAATCAAGTCCAAGTCATTAAAGTCAAGTCTCAAGTCTAAATGTAGAACAGCAAGTCAAGTCAGAACAAATCAAGAGTCCAGTATCAATTTAATATCTGAAAGAAAACTAAATATCTAGGACTTTTCAATGCAATATGGTTTTAATAGGATAAAAACTTGGTAAGAGCATCATGAGTTTGATTTCTATAATCAGTTTCAACTTCAATAAATTCAATCATTCCATACAAATTCAGAAAACAGAATTTAAATTCAGTCGTCTGCTGGAACAAATCTCATCACTTTCAATCTAAGTCATTTACACAAACACAAGATCTCAAGTCAAGACTTTAGAAACCTTTTCAAGTCATCAAAGTACAAGTCAAAGTCAAGTCCCAAGTCACCAGAACTCAAGTCAAGTCAAGTCCCAAGTCACCAGAACCCAAGTCAAGTCAAGTCCCAAGTCACCAGAACCCAAGTCAAGTCACCAGATCTCAAGTCAAGTCAAGTCCCAAGTCACCAGAACCCAAGTCAAGTCAAGTCCCAAGTCACCAGAACCCAAGTCAAGTCAAGTCCCAAGTCACCAGAACCCAAGTCAAGTCTCAAGTCATCAGAACCCAAGTCAAGTCACCAGATCTCAAGTCAAGTCCCAAGTCACCAGAACCCAAGTCAAGTCCCAAGTCACCAGAACCCAAATCAAGTCAAGTCTCAAGTCACCAGAACCCAAGTCAAGTCCCAAGTCACCAGAACCCAAATCAAGTCAAGTCTCAAGTCACCAGAACCCAAGTCAAGTCCCAAGTCACCAGAACCCAAGTCAAGTCCCAAGTCACCAGAACCCAAATCAAGTCAAGTCTCAAGTCACCAGAACCCAAGTCAAGTCCCCAAGTCACCAGAACCCAAGTCAAGTCCCCAGTCACCAGAACCCAAGTCAAGTCCCAAGTCACCAGAACCCAAGTCAAGTCCCAAGTCACCAGAACCCAAGTCAAGTCCCCAATCACCAGAACCCAAGTCAAGTTCCAAGTCACCAGAACCCAAGTCAAGTCCCAAGTCACCAGAACCCAAGTCAAGTCCCCAGTCACCAGAACCCAAGTCAAGTCCCCAGTCACCAGAACCCAAGTCAAGTCCCAAGTCACCAGAACTCAAGTCAAGTCTCAAGTCTTCTCTTCATGCATCAAGTCTCAAGCAATTGAAACTGTCACTCGAGTCCAAGTCATGTGACTCGAGTCCCCACCTCTGATCGACAGCTTCAATACATATCAGTATTGGTATTGGCCTTCAAACACCTTATTAGTCAAACCCTCTGTACCAGTATTGCACATTCATTCCCTGGCAATGCAACAGGCCTATTATAGTTTATGAATTTTGCTGAGCAGACCATAACAATGCACCACATTAATGAAGTCAGCAGCAAGTCCTCCCTTAATTGGAGACTGCTGATGCGTTTGCATTGTTCCTTCTATTTAACCGCACGCTGCAACTTTGTCAAGCAAAGCGGGACACAAATAGAGTCGGTAGTGTGTCTAATTTTATTCATTAGAAACCTGTTGTTATAGACGCAGGCTTGTCTCAGCCTTCATTCAGCCTAGTGGGCAAATATTTAATGCCTGAACAGCAGCATGACAGTGGGGGGTTTCCCTGAGAAATCACAAAAGACTGCAGAAAGTGTCTGACTTCATACAACCAGTGGAAACATTTACTTTTTGGCTGCTTTTTTGTAGTTTTTCTTCATTTGATCCACTCATTCGCATTGTATCTTTAATGTTCCATACACAAACAGTAGTGGTTTCCACATGAAACTCGCTGTGTGGTAGAGGAAGTAAACACACAGCGACCCAGATCCTCATGCTGAGGCTCTGACACACACACACACACACACACACACACACACACACACACCACACACACACAGTGATGCAAGGGAGGGAAGGGATTTTGATCTTTTATCTTGATGCTTCGGCAACGTTGCTCTTTACTTTCATTCTGATAAAGGACATTGAATTGATAGAGAGAGTGTGCGTGTGTGTGTGAGAGAGAGAGAGAGAGAGAGAGTGTGTGTGACTGTGTGTGCATGTGTGTGTGAGAGAGAATATGTGTGTGTCTTAAAGAGAGTGTGAGTGTTTATGTATGTGTGTGAGAGAGAAAGAGAGAGATGGGGGGAGTATGTGTGTGTGTGTGTGTGTGTGTGTGTGTGTTTCCTGTCCCGGTGGTTGAGCCGATGTTTCCGTGGCTGCAGCAAAGTATCGCGTCGTCTCTCTGAGAGACGGAGCGGGTCTGACAGGAGGAAGAGGAGGGGGGAGGAAGGGGGATGAAGGGGGAGTATTTGCTTGAATTTTCCGCATCCTCTGTAAACTGCGTTAACCCGTAGAAGAAGAACAGCCGGAGGCACCGGACAGCCTCCTTTCCCTCTGAGTCAAACACCGTTGCTGATTTCTTCCTCGTGTCTTTGGTTTCAGAAAGCTGGAAAAGTGAAATATGAAAGTTGACAGAGTTCCACATACTGCTGTTTTTTTTCTTACTCGCTGCTTTTTTTCCTGCCGTATCCCGGTAAAACCGGTGTGAAGCCAGCAGGCATAAAAAACATCACATCCGGCCAAACTTTTACCAAAATAAAAGCCTTAGTGAACATTCCCTGAAAAATTTTTTTTTGATTAATAAAATGAATACTGTAAATCCTCTAATATTAGCCCGGGCCTTTATTTACCTCAACTGCAGAGGGTACCAGGCCTTTATTGGAAGCAGGCTTATATTAGAGACAGGCCTTTATTTCTAATTCCCTCTGTTTGATAAGTATATTTGCTCATATTTTAGTACGAAGCCTCCTTGTTTTCTGATCTGCTTCTGTTGGGGTACATTAGGTAGACGTTTTTTTGTTACTGCAATGCATTACGATAATTACGGTAATCGACGACGGCACGCTCCAGAGACTTCCGCCGGCCGAGCCATCTTGTGGCACTTGTACGTTACTACAAACTACAGTTACAAGCTACAGTTACAAACAGGCACCAGGAGTTTACCGGTATCCACCGTTGTTTGCATGTAAGCTAAAGCTAACTGAAGCTAACTGAACCTGGGCGCCGATGTGTTCCCGGTGATCCGGCCGAGATTTCGGCGGGGGTCCCGACGCCGATGCGTCACTGGGCGTCCGGGGCTCGGATCGGGAGGATCAATGCGGGGCGTGGGCGCGGTGGAGAGAGGAGACGGACACGGTCCAGCCATATACTGGTTTTGACCTAGTCTTGTTTCCTTTGTTTTTTCCCCCGGCCTGTATTTGAGGCCGGCCTTTATTTGTTCGTGTCGACCACGCCCCCGGCCATTATCGGAGACCCGGCTTTTAATTGACTACAGGCCACTATTAGAGGATTTATGGAATTCAAGAATCAATCTTTAATTGATGAAACTACAACTGTTGTTTTTTTGTGTAATTTCCATAATATAGTCATATAGGGGTGGAAGTACCAATCCTATTAGCATTAGGCCTACATCTGGGTTGGTTCCAGAAATTTTGGAATTGACTCCGATTCTGATTCCAAGTATTGGGAGTTGATGGGGTCGATTCCAAGAGTCGATTCCAGACAATTTTTTCTTTCTTTCTTTTTTTTTTTCTTCTCAACAGTCAGCAACAGTGTCTAATACCTGGTCTATCTCTCCCTCTCCCGCTCTCTCACTCTGTTGCCGGGCAAACTAGCCACTTGTACACTTATCAGAATAGCCAGTGAGGACTTGATTCACTTGTACATGCGTGTGCAGGGAATCTACATTTTCTGTACTGTGTGGAATCGACTCCACAGCTTTGGAGTCAATTCTCGTTTCCCAAATGAGTCGAATCAAAGAATCGATTCGACTCCCAGCCCTAAGATTTGGGCCAGGTCCGGGGCAGTGTCAGTTATTATCTGGTAAATAATTACAGTTGCAAAAACCTGCTTAAAAAGTAGCTCGGTTAAAATGTAGGCTACTCTTTAAAAACGGTCCTTAATATGATTCTTCCCATGCAATATAAAAAGAACAAGGGAACATGTGATATTGCACATGCGGTCATTATTTTTTCTGTGATTAAAAAATGTTAAATGCCTACTACTATTGTTCAGTAATGTTACTTCATTGATGTTTCTTTTGCTATTAGCTATACAACTAGCTAGCAAGGCTAGCGAACTAGCTAGACAACTACCAAACACTGTCCAATAGCCTACTGCAGCTGGATGGATATAGGATTTTGGCTACTGTTAACTAAGCAACTATAATAGAAAGATTTGAGCATTTAATGTTACAGTTAGTTAACTTTACATTGCCTCCACAGGATTGACACAAATGCAATTTACACTTGACCAGTTTTTGATGCAATATGCTGCAAAGCCTACAAAATGTGTAGGCTACTCTGTAGGCTTAAAGTCGAGATGAAACGGCATTTCGAGAGTATCTAACTTCCGTATCGTGACGTATTTCCGAGTGAAACAGGAAAGACAGGCGGGACATAACGTTGGGAGGAATTTGATTTGAACGTTGAAAAGTGGGCGTGTCATAACACCCGAAGACACACCGAAGTACCGTGCTGTTGCTAGCTAGCTAACTAATGAATCTTAGCCTCTTAGCTCTGTGCGCTAAAAGTTGAAGATTGATTGATGGGTGGATGTCATGATATTATTGGTTGAAATTAGTTACGGGCATGCTTACGTAAGCACACGGCATATTTTGTTTTACAGGAAGAAAACATGATTGAATTTTGATATAAGAATACAATGAAATTGATTTTTGGTATTTTTTTTGGCATATATTGTTAAATAGGTGCACAGTATGACCGGGGATGTGATCTAAAAGGGTTAAAAAGGCATTTTTCATTTCATCTCGTCTTTAATGGATACAACTTAAAATACGTAATACTTCAGTCAAAACACACTTAAGTAAACGTGAAATTGCTACCTTCAAATAGCTACTCAAATACAGCAACTATTAAAAGCAATGTAATTCGTCACTTGCACTCACGGCCATATTCTTTTTTGTACGCTTTTATTTTGAAGCCCGAATCAGCTCGCTTCCGGTGTTGCTCCGTGCTGTTTGCGTGGCGCTTGACGCAGCTGTGGCTACGAGGGGACGAGGCTCCGTCAGACCAGCTCATTCTGCCTGCGCTCGCATTCCCCGCCGGAGAGAGAGTGCTGTGGCTCCGATGAGACAACCCAGCTGGAACTTGGGCTGTATTTCCACATGCAGTGACACATCCAGAGGTATTACACAGACCCCGTAGAGCGGCGGAGGGACCGTTTTCCTGCCCGGTTTTTGACACATTTGTGAATACACACGAGACGCGTATCAAGAGGGGGAAGAAGATGTTGCTGAAGGAGTACAGGATATGCATGCCCCTCACCGTGGAGGAGGTGAGTTTTCGACCCGTTTCTACACTTCTTTATGGCTGTAACTGTCAAGGCAGCGCGAGAGCCTTCACGTTGGGTTTGTTGCTCGAGACAAGTGGAAGGAGCTGCCGCTGGCTTACAGTCAACTTTGAGGAACATATTCACCCAAATTTAGCTGGAAGTAATTAAGTCAAGACTAGCAAGGTTATCAGTCTCTCTCTCTCTCTCTCTCTCTCTCTCTCTCTCTCTCTCTCTCTCTCTCTCTCTCTCTCTCTCTCTCTCTCTCTCTCTCTCTCTCTCTCTCTCTCACACGGTTCTATGGCTCTAGCCTATAACACTTCAATGTAATACACCCAATCTCTGGATAAAGTCAATTTTAAACCGTTCTGCTAAGCCTAACAAGACTGTGTAGTCTTGGTTAATGTTATAATCCATTACATACATGCACATATAATCCTACTGTATATTTTAGAATGGGACTAAACAAATATCACAGAAACACTTTCATCAAAAATCCTATTACAGAAAATCCTGCATTGATACCATAGGAAATAGAGGAATTACCATTAAATATGATAATGTCACTATAAACTCACTGCTGACCATACAGGGATATTGTAGTGATTTTTTTATTAGTGCACACAAGCTGTGCTCTCTCTCTCTGTCTCTCACTCACACACACACACACTCACACACACACACACACCATTACATACACAGAGTTTGCATTACATTAAATCCACGCTGCCCTATTGGATGCACATGATGACCGCAACCCAGGGCTCATCCTGCAGGGGATTCATAGCCCCCCACTGTGAAGCCATTGAGTGGTGTTTCTTACTAATATCTAATATATATACTAATATATACTAATACACACACACACTCCTTGACCCCATGCAGGGTCTGTTTGGTCTCACGACTCTTGCTGTCTAAAAATAGACGGCGCAGATGATTGCTCCCCTGTCCTGGCATGCACGCCTTTTTCAATTATCACCCATGTTGTCGCTCGTCGTCGTCGTCCTGCTCGTCTCCCCGCTGCCTGTCTTCATGTTGTGATGAATGGGTGTCAGTTGGGTTTTCTTATCTGGGGGGCCGGTGGGCATGCAGAACAATCGTCTGACTGTAGCGCGGCGTCACGCTCCCATTCAGATCCCGAGATGACAACCCAAAGATGAGGTCGCGGCACAAAGCGGCGAAACGCACCGTAACGCTTAAATAAGCAATGTCGAAAATACTGAGGGATGTGACCAAAACAACTGCTTGCTTTCAGCTCCTTTATTGGGAGCTCATACATTTCCTCCTGTTCTCAGCCTCCGTAAGTAGGATGCAGTGCAAACTTCACTTGGGCTTATAGTATTTGGGGGGGGCCCGCACAGGGGGCCCCCTCAAGAAGTCAACGGTACGCCCCTGTAGTAAAAATGACTGTGGGTATTAAAGGAAAAATCCACCCTAAAACACTTTAACACTGTTAAATACAGCTAATGGCGATGTACCTTGCATTTCTGGGTCCATTTTGTTGTTTGGTGGTGTATTAAAAACGTAAATATATAACAGTTCAAGTGTATCTGATGGTGGATTTTTCCTTTAACATTATCAATAGTGACATGGAGGGTGCCCATAATAACTCTTATGCTGTGTGACTTGTATTTCCATATTCTCATATATTTCAGTACTGGTAACTAGGCTGATAAGTGGGTATACCCTGAATACATATACATATACAGTATGAATACACACTTGATACTATCTGCCTGCCCTTAACCACACTACAGACCCAACCTATTCAATCTATCTGAGATGTGAGAGTCTTATGTTTGCTGTGAGTTAAAGCTGCACTAGGCAACTTTTGCACATTGGTGGCTCCAAATGGGCAGCGAGACATAACGATTTGAAACATTTGAACTACAACACCCAGAATTCCTGCAAGGTGACGTCAGTAAACTGCACACTGCATGTTCCTGTTTACCAATCTGTGATGCTTTATACCAAAGGAAACCAAAGAGACGAGAGAGAAAACAGATCTAACCTTCGGTGAGTCCAGCTTCCTCTGGACGGATGTCATTTTACATAAAAATCTTGCCTGCAGCTTTAAGGAGGAGCAACAAGTTCACTCATTTTGTTTTACCACTTGCTGCCTATGTGTTCTCATCACAAACAACGGCTTAGTGTCTTGTGAAACAGGTATTACACCACTGACTCATGTACCGAACACGCAAATGAAATCGGCATGAATGGATCCTCATGGCCGAGGGAGAAATTTACACTTTCATTGCAAAGGTGTTATGTGAAGAATTGCCTTTGATTTGCCTTTCGTGTACGTAGCTTTTCTTGTGTGTGTCCTCTGTGTGTGCACCTGTGTGTGTGTGTGTGTGTGTGTGTGTGTCATTGTGTTTGCGTCTTCCTTTCACTTAACCAGCCTCCGAGCGCATGTTTCATGCATATGGAACGGCCTGCGTAAGGACGGGGAGACCAGCGAGGGCTTTCTCCTCGCATCCCCCCCCCCCGAACGTGTGAGCAGATCGTCGTCGCCAAGGGCAGGGAGAGGCCCGTTAACGATGAGCCTCATCGCCGCCGCCGTACTCCTCTTCCTCTCACCATGCACTCGCTTCCTTCACATGCAGACCAAACGGCAACCGTCTCTGATCACTTGCAGTTGCTGGTGTGGATTTTTGACACCTGTTGTGAAGCTGTAAAAAAAACAATGGAGGCTCCCGGTACACGTGATATAGCTTTTAACGTGAGCTCCATTTTGCATGGGATCTCAGAAACTCCAAAAACCTGACGCACTTCAATCACAATGGATCACAGGCTGAGAAAACACCCACATGCTTTTTCCACTGTACTCTGACTGTAAAGTGTAAGAGGGGATGGATGTGCGTTAGTCGACATGTTTCAGCGAACAAGAACAAGAGCTGCCACCCATCGCTGCTCAGATAAGCACTTCACTTCTTTTTTTTCTTTTCTTTCTTTATTTTTTTTTTTTACAAAGATTAAGCCCCATTTGGATGAATCTCCGGAAGCAGACCTTCTAACTTGAAAAAAAAAAAAAACACATCGAAAAGCAACCTCATTTCCTCAATGGTCCAATAGGGAGGGGTGCGCGTGTGTGTGTGTGTGTGTGTGTGTGTGTGTGTGTGTGTGTGTGTGTGTGTGTGTGTGTTGGGGGGGCTTGTCACGTCTTATCATGACTGTGCACATTGAGCCGGGTGTCATCCCTCGTCTCCGATAACTTTGAGTGGGTGTTTCCTGTCTGTCCAAGGGGAGAGGAAGGATGGAGGGATGGAAGGGTGGTGAATGAGGGCCTGGGGAAGGGAGGGAGAGAAGGGTGGGGGGTGGGTGGGTGGGTGGGAGTAAAAGCAGAAGAGGGAGGGAGAGAGAAAAGGAGGATTGAGGAAGGGGGGAAAAGAGAGAGTGGGGGGGGGGGATAGCGGGTGATTCAGGTCCAGTTGATTGCTGAGGGGCTGAGGAAGAAGAGGAGGAGGAGGAGGAGGAGGGGGGATTTATGGAGAGAGGGATGGAAAGAGAAGAGGGAGGAGTGGTGGGGATGAGGGGGAAGTTCTGGGAGAGGTTTTTTTTTCTCTCTCTCTCTCTCTTTAAAGCCCCCAGGGTCACGAGCTAATACTCTGTGTGTGTGTGTGTGTGTGTGTGTGTGTGTGCCTTGGGTTTGGAGTCACGGGGACATGCGAGGTCACATCTCTCTCTCTCTCTCTCTCTCTCTCTCTCTCCCTCCCTCCCTCTCTCTGCGTATTGTCTCTGGGAAGAGATTACTGTCTGCTGCTCGGCTGTGTTGCGTCATCGCAGCCTTTACCACTGCAGATGTTGGACCGGCTATCTGCGCAGTGTCTGGACAAGTTTAACAAAGATCACGCCCGTTCAGCAAAACGTTTTGCAACAACCAAACCCTATGAGTTGTTCAGCGAGCTTTGATCCCGCGTGAGTCATCCCTCCGTCTGTCTCCGTCTTAGACCCGCCCGCTTTCTTCCATATCCTAAGTCCTTCCTTCAAGTCGTATCTCTTTCTCATCCCGGTATCACGCGATGATAATCTGCGAGAATCTTGTTTTTTTTTTTTTTCAATCGGTCTCCATCTTTGGTGCTCTAAGCGTTCACTGCTGTGGTGTTTCTGCACTGCTCTTCCCAGAAATCACCTGTCAGTCAAACAGGTGCGTCCAGTGCTGTGACGTCTTTTTCCTCGGATTTTCTGTTGATGCTGTAGGTGGCGCTCTTTTCTTTGCCTGTTCAGCCATGGTGGCTATCGCTGCTCATGCTAACCACCCAGTTCTGTTTATGTCCAAACAAACTGGAAGCGTGTCACATGTCGATTTATTCTACTTGTGCAATTTGTTAGTGATTCACAGTTGAATCACAGCAATTTGTTAGTGACTCACATATCCTAATACTACAATCGATAACGGTTTCAGTTTCATCGGTCGCATCTGAATATGTTTGAGTCATGGATCTTTTGCGTTGAAAAAAGTTAGTTTCCAGTTTTAGTCAGCCTCAGTGCAGTGTAGCTTCAGTCTTCAGTGTTGAGTTGAAGTTCCCAGACAAGGTTCAGACCTCAGTTTAACCAGAGCCACTTAGCCAAGAAATAAACATTTTTCCTCTTCAACACCTCGGGGATAACTCTCCCCTGTTCCTGCCTCCTGAGTGCGACCATTTATCAGCCACCGCGCCCATTCATTTTTTCCCTGGAAAGGGCTGGAGAAGTGATTCATCACCGTAGACACAGATAGATGTGCTCTCTCTCTCTCTCTCTCTCTCGCTCACTCCCTCTCTCTATCTGTCTGTCTATCTGCTAATATGTCTTTCTCTCTCGCTTGCGGGAGCTCTCGCGCCCGTCTTTCTCTCTCTCTCTCGCTTCGGCCGACTCGCCCTTTCCGAGCGCCTTAGAAATCTGCTGACGTCACCGCACCTCCGGATGACCCGAGTTGCCCGTCGTCCGCTTTCGAACGCCGCGACCCGCTCGCTAACGTGGGCGACGAATCGAAAGGTGGTTCAGATTTCACGCTCAGAGCGATTCATCCGAGACAAAAGAGCACCGGACATCGGCTCAGGATTGCGCTACAAAAGACTTACAAAGACCCAGACAGCATCCGGCGAGTAAGGTTTTCACGGGAGAACGGATACTTCCAGGGAAAAAAAAAAAGAAATTGAAGGGTAGAAGGGCAGCCGCTACTGTTTCCATTAACCTTGATTCACTCACACGCCGTCGTGACTCACACCATAATGACACTCTGTGAAGGCCACCGACAAAAAAAAAAAAAAGTTCTATTCAAAGCTAAATTAACTCCACATCAGTGTGTTTTGAGGCTATTTGACATAGTCGCGATAGGTGGCCTTCCCCATTACCTTGAATGAAATGTTTCCAGCACTTTTAAATTTCTCTGCTTTCCAGCGCTGGCAATAACTGGGGGATTATAGCAACTGTCTGATATGATAGTTTATAATCTCAAATCTTTTTTGGACATACGCAGTCGTTCCAAGCCATCTAGCACAGTAAACCCGAAGGTGGAACTCTACTATTTTTGATTGCCGTGCTTGCCACTCGGAGGGAGCAAAAGTAACTGAGCAACATGCGGTCAATTTCAATAGATGTCAGTGCATCACAGTCGATTCTACCCAAGAGCTGAAGGTAGTTTATGAGTGCACATGTAGTTTTTGAATGAATTTTTTTGATGGGTAGCATCTGGGTATATTAAATGGACGTTTAACTTTGGTAGTACCTTAGGTTGTGTACCTTCCTGGCCATGATATTACCCCAAAATGACAGTGAAATGGAGAGAGAAAAAAACACAATTCTCCAATTGCCTCTACCTGAGCAACAGATAACAGAGAATCGACCGGGTTATATCATGGCCAGAAAGCTACACAACCTAAGGTACTACCCAAGTTCAGCATCACTTTCAAGCCAATTGAAACCAGCAATTAGGTGCTGGTTGGCAGGCTGGCTGAGGGGACGGATGGGTTGATAGAGGGATGGATGACGGTATAAATGGAGGGATGTGGGGTTGGCTGGCTGAATGAATGACCGGATGGATGGCTGGAAGGACGCCTGGGCGGCTGGCTCGCTCCGCTCTTGCCTTTCCCAGGGAACAGGCTACCCAGCGCCCCTGGAAGTCTCGCTCGGGCCAAACTCCATCAAAGAGAATGAATATCTCGTAATGTAAACCGCGCCCGACGCTCGCCAAAAGCCACACGCCGCGCATTCATTCAACTTCACCCGCACCTCATTTGCAATCACGCCGTGTGTTCAATACAGCGAATGTCATCCAGATATGAAAACACACTCACACACGCACGCACCGTTGAAAATCATTTGACCCACATCCGCCCCGACTTAAACCAGCTGGCACATTGAAGTGGAGTCTTTGCCCCCCTTCCTCCTCTTCCCCCCCCCCCCCCCCCCCCCGCTGCCACATCTGTCCACTGCATCCACACTCTCAGTCATCGTTTTAATCAGCTGCCGGTATTTGGCTTCGGTTCCCGTCGTACTGAGCTGCTGCAAGCTGCGGCCGTTGTTCTCTGTGCCAAAAAAAAAATCTGACTGATTACTGTGCCAACAGGCATGCACACACACACACACACACACACACACACACACACATGTTCTGCACCAATGTTTGATGATGATGAGGAAACCTATACTGCCTGTTGCGCACAATAGTGGCACTGTGTCTTGCCTACCTCTTTACTTAAAGAGACCATTTAAAGTAAAACTAAACTTTCAGCATGGCGGGTACTTGGCCTTATTTACACGGCGGCCATTTTGAACACGCGGTGGGAAACTCTACCCAGAAGACTGGCGTATCTGTAAAACTAGCATGACTTCAACACATAAGTGATGACTTCAGATAGACCTAACAGTTAGCAAATTAACTAGCAATTTCAGAAACAACAACCACAAAGACTGCTTGAATTTAGCAGGGACGTTAGTTAGCTTACTAGTTAATAAGCTAGCTAGCTAGCTAGTAGCTAGACTCTGGTAGCTAGTGATAATGGTGCCAAATACTGTATATTAAAATGTGAACCGATATCCCTCCAGATTCTGAAATCTGTGAAGTGATAAATGTTTGTTGGACCCAACAGAAGAAGAGAGCTGGGCTGGACTTTCTCTTTCTTCACTTCCCCCGAGTGTTCAAAATGGCCGCTGTGTGTGAATCAGGTCAACACTGTGGCGGGCCGCCATCGTAGAATAAAAATAGGGGGAAAAACACTGGTCTGCACACACAGGTGGCGGCAGGTAGACCATACGCGCACACGTGTACAAACACCTGTACACACACATTCATGTACTTCTCTCCCGCCAGCTTGGTACAGCCCCCCCCCCCCGGGCAATACCATCCCAGCCTGGTCAGATAGCACGGACGCCGCTGCGGAAATGAGAAACAGGTGGCACAGGCGACTGGCAGGGCAGCTGGCAGAGTGTGACGGCGTGGCTGATCGAAGCGGAGTGTCTATTGTAGTGGACATGTGAGGCACAGCAGTAGTACTAGCACTGCTCTGCCATATTGCTGAGTGCTTTCACCCATGAGGGATTATCTTCAAGGGAGGCATCTAGAATTGTCCATGTTGTACACACTCAGACGTAGGTTTTCCTTGTCGACTTCGCCTGCCAATATTTGAGGCATTATCAAGTGGATGAAAATGTTTTTTTTTCCAAGTGCATGGCCTTAACACGGGGTTTCTCAAGGGTTTGCAGTACAGTTTTTTCCCCCCCTCTTGGTTGCTTCTTTCTCTTCTTGCCGTTTAGTCAAAACCTCCTTTTTAATAAGGGCTCTCTAACAAGATCGGCTGCCATTGTTCGAGGCCCGAGCTCGTTTCCATGACGCCGGGAGTTCACTTCATGTAGCCACAGCCGGGGAGAGCTGAACAAACGTGCCGTAGCTCAGCGAGGACAGCGCGGCCATTGAAATGCTTCTGGAAGTTCCTCCCGGAGAAATCCAGCACTTTTTTAGGTGAGGTAATTGAAGAAGACGGTTCCCTTAGAGGGTTTAGGAGTGCCTGAGTTCAGAACAGGTGATGTAATGAAATGTAATATAAAGCCACGGAAAGTGATACTTTATTGATCCCAGTAGGGAAGTTCTTTTTTTCTCTTGCCCCCCTCCACTTGGAGGTCAGAGGTCAGGGTCTGGAGCTGGTAGGGATTCAGTGTCTTGGGGTCTTGAACCTGGGTTGTTTGGTTGAAGGACAGTCTCCCTGCTTATTACACCTCCCTGCTTCCCACTATAGTACACAGAGTAGGCCTAAATATGAATCCATGCTAGTCACAAAATATCCAGAATATTTTCCACTAGCACTCAACGTTATCCACTCCCTCTGTGAAATGTGGTTTTCTGTCTCCATGATTAGACCCTCCCATACACTCCAGGGTTTGTTAAGGAAATGGCAGTTGGCCAGTGAAATGGGGCCTGTTAACACTGTTTGTTTCTTTGGTGTCATTCTAAGGTGCAAGGCCTTTTTGCCATCTGGTATACATGACAATGTTGTGATTCAATCAGCATGCCATTTACTTCCATTTACTCTTCCAGAGGAAACCATCATGGGTTGTGATGGACCATTATCCACGGATGAGGCCCATTCTCATTTCCTAGATGGCTCTCTGTGTGTGTGTGTGTGTGTGTGTGTGTATTGTATCCCCAGGGAGGCTATTTCATAACACGAGAGCAACATGAGATCGTCACGCCTTTCTGACTATTACACTCTCTTCTGGCTGTTTCAGTTCTCTGTACAGCAAGCTCTATTCCTCTCTCTCTCTCTCTCTCACACTCACTTTAATTTAAGGTGTGTATGTTTCTGTTATTTAATAGCGATACACACACACACACACACACACATTACAGGCGCACATGCTCGAGGTCTCCGTATTGCAGCCTGTGCAGCTAGCATAGCAGCGTCCTCTGAGGTACAAAACGGGAGCCAATCAGGTTTCAGCGTGGGTGTTCACTTGATTTTGTGCTCTTTACTCTTTGTCATTTTCCGTTTTATTTTTTCATGAAAATGAGTAACCAAACCATAATTTGAAAATTTTGATAGTTTGTAAAACTTGTAATGCATAGGGCTGCAACTAACCATTATTTTCATTATCGGTTAATCTATCAATTATTTTTTCAATTAATCGATCACAAATAATGTCAAATGCCCATCACAAGTTACCAGAACCCAAAGTGATTCTTAAAATTGCTTACTTAGTCTGACCAGCAGCCAAAAAAATCCCAAAGGTACTAATTTTATAATATGAAATGGAGAAAAGCAAGCAAATCTTAGTGTTTGTGAAGCTGTGACCAGCAAATATTTGGTATTTTTACTTGATAAAACAATTAATCGATTATCAAAATAATAATCCAGTAATTTAATTGATTCATTCTGTTGTTTCAGCACTAATAATGCAATCTAATGCTGTAAAAATGTATGTTGAATCAGTTCCGACAACTGTATCAATTCTAAGTTGACAGCATAACCACTTGTCCAAACAGTAGTTAGCCTGCAGGTTTATTAATTGTAAATCACAGCATGCATGCACAGTAACTGGGTTCTCCAGTGTATTTATATAATTTATTATTTTTTATAGCTCATTTGTTCATTCAGCCTCTCTTTATGAAGACTTGAGACATCACAGAGAAGAAGGCACTTCGATAATCAGTTTCCTTCCTTTCCGCCGCAGATTGGAGGCGGGCTAAACCTGTGAAATGTGGCTGAATATGGAGACAAAACAATCAATTCTTGAGGCCAGAACGACTCGGCTTGCTGCGTTCGCTGTCACTGTGGACAGCTCCATCGAAATGACTTACTGCTGTTTACTTTTTCACACCGCTTTGGGTTCGCTTGCTCACAGCCTGCATGTGAGGAACTGGTGAAACACAGCATGTCCGATCTAGCTCAGTTAAAATCAGAATTCAACTTTACTTTCCACCTCATTTAGCCTTAACTGACACGACTGAGGCATTTTCCTGGAGGATCGGTGCTCTATATCGTCATCAACATGCATATGTGTCTCGGCTCCAGGTGGTCCAAAATGCGGCCGCCAGACTTTTAACCAATACACGCCGTAGGTCACTCATTACACCAGTGTTGGCCACTCTACATTGGTTACCCATCGACTGCAGAATTGATTTAAAATTCTCTTAATCACCTATAAAGCACTACATGGGCTGGCCCCACTTTATATATTGGAATTATTGTGTCCCTTGGCCACAGTGAGATCATTGAGATCTCTCAGGTCTTCTAGCTGTCCCAAAATCCAGGTTTAAAACTAAGGGTGACCGAGCTTTTTCAGTTGTAGCTCCCACTCTCTGGAACCGTCTTCCTTTAGTCATAAAAAACTGAGAGCAGAGTCAGTGGATAGTTTTAAGAAGCTTTTAAAAACTCACTTGTTTCGTAAGCACTTTGTTTTGTAATGTGTTTTGCCTTCTGTGCAGTTTTAATGTTTTTCTTTTGTTATTTTCTGCTTTTCTGTTTCTAACTTTCTTTTTTATTTTCTATTTTTTCATGTTTTCATTGTACGGCACCTTGTAACTCTGGTTTCGAAAGGCGCTTTATAAATAAAGTTTGCTTACTTTACTTACATGTAATTGCGATTAAACCCCTTTATAACACTAAAGACGACCAAATATGTACAAATATGATAAAAGGCCGAGAGGGCCGGACGCAAGATGATGGTGAGCTGATGGAATGATGTGGGAGGTGAAGCTCCGCAGCCTCTCCACAGCATTTGACATTACAGCCATTTATGTGCTGCACTCAGCCAAGCACCTACAAGTGGATGTGCGCATGCTTCTTTGTTGTTTGTCGGGAGAGATGTCACAGACTGGGCTCGAGCAAGCCCCGCATGCCAGGAACTACGTGGAGTGGTTTATTCTTTGCCTGGATGAGTGATTTCTTTACGTGAGGATGTGCGGAATGATGAGGCAAAGCGCATGGCGGCGAGGTTGTGCAGCGGCAGAGATTGGGGATGATAGGTGAGTTGATGATGTGATGATATATGTGAGTCTCATATGGAAAAACCTGTTCTAGTCCGATATTTGTGATATATTATGCGTACATCTTTGCGAACGTTTCCCCAGGGTGTTTTTGAGCAATGCCCCACCACACTTCACACCGATGAGCTCCCTAGTTGAACCACAGTCCTCTACTGTTGGCCATTGAGCAGCTCTACTGCGACAGAAGGCCCCGGTGACAATAGTTATTAAAGGAAAAATCCACCCTAAAACTAACTCTGTTAAAAAGCAGCTATTGGTGATGTACTTTGCATTTCTGGGTCCATTTTGCTGTTTGGTGGTGTATTTTTCTTATTCCTGTGGATAAGTGGACAAATGTGGACACTGTGACATCAGTGAAGATGTTTCCAGTGCAGTTACAATGGTAACAGTAAACGTCAGGTTTTGGTGTCAGTCCCTCAGAATCAAAGAGCTTCTTTCTAGACCCATTTTGCACTGATGCTCAACAATCCTACAGGGAGAAATCCATCGTAGAAGAGCGAGAGAGACCAATTTCTCCAACAACAGTAGACTCAATAGACCAGAAATCTTTGACCCTCACCTTCCCACAATTCTCCACAAAATCTCTCCACCTGCTCTTGTTCAAATGAACAGGGAGCATCACCATGTCCGTGGAATTGAACCAGCATCTCTCAGGTCACAACCTGGCCTCTCTAAGCTGCAGGCTACTGCTGCCTTATAACGTATTCCCATGCATAAACATGACATAACAGGAAAATCCCCCACAAAACAACCTATTCATGGCGCCATGTCTGCGTTGGGGCTTCATGGCCTCGCATGCATGTGATGCCATGTGATGAAGATTTGTGATCTCTCTCCCAAAGCAATTGGCTGTTGGCTGAGAAGAACCAATCCGATTTCTTTGCTTCCTTGCTTCCCTACTGATGTCATTTAGTTTCATCATTGCTTCATCATTGGGGTCGATGGAAAGCTCTGAAGTCATTTTACGGATGTTCAAAACTTTGTAGCTGCAGAACACTACCAAGATGCAATGGGAGCCTGCAATCGGTCAGAATAGAGCGGTGTGAACGCACAGTAAAGGCTGAATGAATGAATTGATTGGTTAACGGTTGTATCACAGCCATCAGAGCGGGTTCTGCCCTCCACAACACCTCCCTTCCCCGGTGATCGCCTTCTCCCTCATGCACACCCAGCAGGCCATCCCATTATTTGTGCTGCCAAAACTGAATTTCAACGACCCCTTTGCGCTGTATGAATTATTGAACAGCTCCCTTATCCGAGGCCGAAGAGGGTTTAACGCCACAAACAGAATAAGCTCATCGGTTCGCTATTGAAATCAAGTTTTGGAGATTACAATACGCATTATAATAATAGACGGTGGAAAATGGGTTCTGGCTGCGATGCAGGAGAACGGTTTAGAGAGGGGGATTGTGGGCACTATGTGATTTGTAAGATGGTGTTTTTTTTGCCCTTGTAGGTAGTCGCTGGATTTATTTTTAGGGCTGCATGACAATGAACAGTGTTGGTTTGATGCCATAAAGCCTTATATCAATACCACAGTTTGCTGATGCAGCAACAAGCTAAGAACAGAGAGCTTGCTTCCTCCGTCTGTGACTTCTGTTGTCTGGTTAAAGTGAAAAGAAATATCTTGTAAAGGCCACATGCAAAGAATAGTCTCTGTTACCTGAGTCTGTTCTCCCAAAGCCAATACGCTGTTTTGTTATCTAGGATGTTTTGCCTAGAACATCTCTCTGCTTTTCACTGGTCCAAGTTCATCTGAATGTATGTAAATGCTCTCCACCAGCACAAATGTAAGCTTGGTATTTGTCACTGTGGCCTAAATGTATGCATGACGGTAAAGTCAAGAACTCTCCTCATTCGCTCGTACTGTTTTTCTTTGTTGTAGTCTTAACAAGATGCGTGAATTGGGCAGTCCCACACTTGTCTAATTAAAAATAAGCATAGATCAAGAATAGAGCGACCCCTCCTCCACACTGCTAGAACCTCAAAGATGTGAATGATTGGTGAGTAGCCAAGGACTGAAACAACAAGTGTTGGCGTTTGCAAATACGGAATGCAAATAAGTTCTAAAAAAAAAAGCTTTGACGCACGCAGCGTACCGTGAAAGCAACGTGTCACACGAGCCTAAAAGAAGCGGCCGATGTTCTTTTCCATCAGGTGAACCTCTTCTTTGTGGACTGTTATCCTCCGCTCCGTCAAGAATGCGACCTTGCTTTTTGAAGCGGTCGAGGGAAACCATTATCACAAGATCCACATGAAACAAATCGCAGCGCTCAAAAGCGCGATGCGGCCTTATAATGCCTCCATTACTTCAGCAAATGTCGCATTGATAATGCTGTCACCTGAGCGTGGAAATGGCTTTAAAGTGGCCTTGTGTTTATTTGCCTAGGCTATCAGCACTCAGATATCTAGCATGCACTGTGTGCTCTGACACTGATTAGGGCTTTGGCTTTCTTGTTGGCTATTTGCCTTTATTTTTGACAAGCTTTTACCAGCGGAGGCTATGAACCGTGTTGTGAACTGATCAAATTGAATTCTTTGGGTCTGGCTTTTCCCACCCTCTTTAGTTTCACCTGCATTGTGTGTGTGTGTGTGTGTGTGTGTGTGTGTACCCAGGTGCAGGAGTAGGTAGGGTGTATTTTGAAAGCGACACATGTTTTTATAAACCGCGCTGGTACAGTAGCTGCTGGTCCCGGCTTAAACTCCACAGAGAGAGAGAGAGATAGAACGCAAGTGCAAAGGAAAGAGGAGGCAGAGCAGCAGAGAGAGACAAGGCAAGTCGGAGGAAAATACGCCGCTCCCTCTCTTTACCTCTCCGTGGCTTCTTCCCGGCTTTTCATGTGCGTGCGGAGAGACGAGAGGGGAAACGGGAAGGCAGAGAGGTTCGGCAGATGTGGTTTGAAGAGAAGAGAGCGAGGGGAGACGGATGGAGAGGGCGAGAGGACGCTCGCCGGCGGATGCGCTCACTCAGTGCAAAATAGATGGAAAGGGGAAGAGGGCAGGCGGATAGAGATTGCGAGGAGCTTGAGTAGTCACATAAAATATGAAAGAAGTCGGAGAGTCGGGTTTAATTCAGCCAGCGGTTTCTGAGCAGCTCTTTAACGTCATGCCAGGGAGACTGCGGCTGGGTGAGAGACTCATTAAAACGATGGGAACTGTACCGGTTGCTGCTGTGATCCTAACAGCTTTAACAGGCCTTATGACAGTGAAGACATACAGTATGTGCAGGTGTGTGTGTGTAGTGTCTAAGCATGAGTTCGCTTTCAAAAGCTCTTTTTATCACTTAGGCCGCGATCACATACTGATCACATACTGTAGGATGCGTTTTTTTTTCTCCCGCTCAAACACAAAGCGCAGCTGTGAGAATTGCTAGTAACAAAGATGGCAAGAGCTCAAACGGTGCGAGAATGTCACATCATTCCGGTTGCTATGCAACTATCTAATTAGCGCGAGCTGGCGAACCTGAAGTGAAAAAGGGGATGACATTGTTGAAAATACAAATGGACAGGAGAAAGTTAGCGATAGCTCTAGTTGCGCTTGAAAAAGAGGACGAGGAGCCCATCCTGGACTTACTCACCGGGAAAAATGTTTACGTCCCTCCAGGCGCTGCACTATTTTTACTCTGTCTGACATTGACGTAATGTGCGACGTGACTTAAGTTGAGTCAACTTGGAGTGCCTAGGAGAGTTCCCCAAAACGCACTGCATCCAAACGTGAGGCACAGAGTTTGGAGGAGACGTGCACCTGCTGCGACAAAACCATCGAAAATTGAAAACCATTGAAATCACGACCTTCCGCTACCTCTTTAAGCGAAGGAGTGTGTGTGTTGTGCTTGACGCTACAGTATATCCTTTATCAAGAGCAAACGGGCAAACCCCACTGGCGTTATCTCCCACTGCGAGTCCCTCGTCCTCCACATGTGCACGAAACGTCCTGGGCGAATAAAAACAATCGCGATGCTGAAGCGCTGCTGTTTTGAGCGCGCCGGGAGAAAGTTTCCCAAATGTTCGCTTCCACTTTCTGGAGGCTGTAGCCGCGTTCCAACTGTGTGCTGCAGAGTGTACTTTTTCCACAGCGGGTAAAAATACCGCGGTCATCACGCTGCTCTGATATGCCTCCAGCCTACACGCAGGTGGAGCGCATCGTTGGAAGAACCATCAGCTCAGCCCACACACACACACATCCCACACGAAGTAGACAGGCTATATACTGTATATATATATAGCTATATGCTGACACACTTAATTATCATCTCTGGTTTCTACGGTAACCGGTGCCATCCATCCCTACCATTACCCCCACAGTGGAGTGGATTATAGTGATTATGGTGTAAGACCATCTCTGGGCTAACTGTCGAATAATGAGACAGATGATGGAGTCTTACCTTCCCCAAAGCCGGGGATTTAGCACCAATTACGGCTCTGCAGTGGGTTTTCTGGCATCTCAGTGCGAGTGCAAATATGCTGCGCTGATATTCCAGGTGCACAAACGTCACTGATGTTTTGCTTTCAATTGCTGTCACTTCTTGACCTTCCCATGAAGCATTTGGTGTAAAAAAAAAAAAAAAAAAAAAAAAAGCGGGGATGCAAAACAAACCCATGGCAGGTGAAATGTCTCTCCGTTTCTTTTTTTCCTTTATATTATATATTATATGTATTAATATTATAGGACCCTTTACATTCTAGCACTAGATGATTACATTTCTATTCAATTCTATTCAGTAATAGAGGAAGATAGATTTGAGAAGTCACGTGAAAGTAAACTGCTGCAGGTAAAGCGAATCAGGAGCTTATTTGAAACACTTGAAGATACACATTCTGAAATAATCCTCTAATAAAACGCTGTAGCTGTCTGTAGCTATGTCCATGGAAAGCCACATAACTGTATGTTTTTTTTGCTTAGGATTCCTATAGAGAAGCAAGGCAAATGGATTAGTCCAGTATGTGTGAAAGCTGAAAACATGTGTTTCCCCCCACTGTGTTGCAATTAGCCTCCCAGCATCAGCAAATTCATTTAAGACGGGAGAACAAAGACGCCAACAGGCCGATCTGCGCGCTCTTCTTTGAAGATATTTGCACTGATCCCGTTTTAATTCCAGATATTTCAGTTACTGAGCGATTCAATCTCATGTTTTTGACCTCAAAAAGATTCACTGTTTACACTAGAATAAAATATTCAGAAAATGCAGTAAATGGCCTGTTAAAATCAAATCATTTTTAGTCATTCTGCTGTTCCATGAATATAATATCACTCATATATTGGGGCTTTTTTTGTATTTGAATTGAAAGATTACATGGTCTGAATCAAGTCCAGTTGTACATCTTCAAAACTGAAATTCAGCCCGTTTGTCTCAGTTGGATAGCTTGAGTTCTTCACAGACACTAGGTTTTCGTCGGACCGCAGCGCGCCACTAGCCTGGAGAAAAAGTAGGGCCAATATTTCCTCTGTCGCTTGGACGCGAGGGGATTGTCATGACGGAACACTGAGATCATCAACTCGCCGAATACCTGCTGAAATGAAGCTAATAAACTCCCGAGTCTTATCTTAATGGCTTCACAGGGGAAAGCTGGTGTTCAGTGAATCTTGGCTTCTGGCAGGAGAGAGATAGGGGGAGAGAGAGAGAGAGAGAGAGGGAGAGGGAGAGAGGGAGAGAGGGAGAGAATTACTGTTCCTCACATCATTGTGAAATAAAGATAGACTCGTGTTCTCAACCCCTTCCCCCTTTTTCTCCCCCTCTGGTGTGTTTGTGCATATGTGTGTGTGTGTGTGCACGTTTATGTATATCTTCCCTTATTTTAGTGTCCTCAACTGAGTCAGCCCTGACCGCGGCTGATTTTGTAGTGTGATTTAGAGGATTAGGGAGTCAAAACGCCTGCTAAGATGTATTGACTGGAGGACGTGTGTGTGTGTGTGTGTGTGTGTGTGTGCACGTGCCTGTGTGTGATAGCATCGGCCAGGGTGTACAGGGGAAGGAAGCGAGAGGAACAATGTTTGGAGAAAGAAAAAGAAGAGAGAGACGCGCTTATCTCTTCATTTGGAAAACAGGAGCATCGATCATTTCGCAGTTTCCAGGCAGCCAATTTGTGCAAAAGGATTAAAGCAAAGGCCACTCTGCGTGGTTTTATAATCATTTTCCAGTCGCGGCTTATCAAAGCTCAGAGAGGCGAGGGCTCTGGGAGGTTTTGTCCCCATCAACATAAAATCTTCAAATAAGAGTTTCTGAGTCTCAACAGGACAAACCAGGTTAAATAAAGGTTCAATTAAAAAAGATGTGGGCCACCGTGTCAAAGCCTCTTTTATGATGTTAATGTCATCTTGTCCCGGGCTCTCATGAAAACATTCGCTCGCCTTGTTCCCACAGTAGCCGAGAAGGAGATGTGACCCGGAACCGGGCTCTCCGAGGAATCCCAGAATGCAGCTGGCATTTAAAAAGCATTAATTTTTATTTCCCACTTGAAATGGTCCCCAAGGAGGACACTGCTTTTAGAAGTCCAGGACTTCAGAGGGCACTGTGTGTGTGCGTGTGTGTGTGTGTGTGTGTGCGTGTGTGTGTGTGTGTGTGTGTGTGTGTGTGTATTCCCCAAGAGAGGCTGTTCTTCCCAGTGGCAACTGCCTACAAAGAAGCCCTGATGGGCATTTATGGCACAGCTTGAGGATGGAAGCATGAAGTAATGAAACGCTAAAATCACATGACTATATAATAAGCATTGCACATGACATTTATGGTATGGTATGATTTATGGAAAAAATAATTAAAGTAATCCTATATTCAATTTTATAAGGGCATTACACAAATATAGCAAAACGATAAGTCCCTATAGGTATATTATAGGAATATTAGAGTGATAAAAATGCCAATAAGTGTAAACTCACTATTAGCTACAAGACACACTATAAGTCCCTAATTCTCAATATCATACTGTACACCTATTTAACTATAAATAACAAAAAATACAAAAAAAGTATTTTCTCATAGTTTTATATTAAAATCCCATTACTTTTTACTTCCAGGAAAACTTTGTATTTATTATTCCACTGTCTATGCCAGGTTCAGAGGCAAATTAGCCCAAGTGGACCAATTGTCTTGTAACACACTGGGGAAAACCCTGCTACGATTCTCTGTGCTGACAAAAATAATCTCCTTGCTTCCTGCACTGTGTGTGTGTGTGTGTGCTTGTTGTGTGTGTGTGTGTGTATGTGTCAAGGTATCCACAGGTCCTTAAAAAGTCTTAAATAAAATCATAACAGATCTAAATTTAAATAATTTAAATCTAAACAAAGCAAATGCCCTAAATTGTGTAGTTTCACCAAAAGATGCGAATGGGACCAGAAGATGTCGGGTTTTATTTTCTTATTGCATCGCTCGCACTTCCAGTCGGTCACATTGTGCTTGTGTTAGATTAATACAGGAGAGTTGGTTAACGCAAGATGCCTTTGTTTTCATCGCATCCGCTTTACTTAACACAGTTGCACATCATGTCCTTAATCATTTAATTTCCTCTTGTCGTTTTTTTCTTATCCTGCTCATTTACAGTTTCAGAACGTTCATTAGCTGTGTTCAATTGGAACAGACGGCTTTTGGCAGCTCTTATATCCAATTCCAGGCGCTATTAAAAAGGCCTTAAAAAGTCTTAAATCTGGCTTTCAGAAACCTGCAGATACAATGATGCATACAGAGATGTTGGTGAATGGATGGGGCTGTTGGGAAGGATGATTCTGATTGACAGTCAGTTTACAAGCCTCTTGATTGCAGCCTGTGATGCCTGTCAGACCGCCAAGCTGATTAGCGGGTCGGCCTCATTCAGGGTGACAACACTGATGAGAGAGTTTGACCTTTGACCTCTAGAGGGGCACCTATTGACCTCTGCAGGGCAAAGAGTTAGTCACTTTTCAGAGCGTTTTGAAACCCTAAAGCAGACACCATGATGTGGGTTTTCTATATGATGAGGCAGTTAACGAATTTGATTGGTCCCTGCAACATGTAATCTTTTGATGCAATGCGGTGCATTAGCTGAGTGTTGGTGACAGACAGCTGACTACAGAAGGATCCCGGTTACATACGAGGGTTATTAGTTCTTGCCTAACCCGCATTAAAGCACACACACACACACACACACACACACACACTCACACACACAGCGTCTTGTCTTCGTCTGACATTGGCCCAGGCCCCTCGGAGGAGTGATGAGGATTAGGGTTGTCATGGAGCTGTATGTGTCTACAGATATACGCAGAGTAATGTCACCAACTCATATGGTGGATTACATGTGTACACACACGCACACACACACACACTCTGTTTCTCTCACTGAAACACACACACACACACATACCACCGTCATCAGCAGCAGCGGTCACTCAGGTCGAGTGTGATTGCTCAAGTCGTTTTAGTTCAGCGGCATGTGGGAGATCATTTTTGTGGTGTAGTGATATCTTTGGTGATGTGACTCTCAAGTGTTAGAGATCAGCTAGGGTGCTGAACTAGAGAGAATGCACGAAATGCATGAGACGTCCTGGTTTTGCCCGTACAAACCCATGCGCTTGGGATCGACGACTGTCAGGAAATCTCAGTGAACAGAAGGTGACGAATCGAAAACAGAAAATGGATATAAAATGTTCTGTTTCTCTCATCCCTTTAGTATCCTTTGGTATAAAGCGATAACAGAACGGCCAGATTGGTTTATTTACATCACGTTACATGATTTCTCGGTGTTGAAATCCTCAAAATCCAAAGTTAGCTCTCGCTGCCATTTGTGACAGTTGCATAGTGCAGCTTTACGGGTGCCTGATGTGTGTGTTTCAGCTTCATAGAGCAGTGTGGGACGAGCAGCAGGTTGGGTATAGTAGGAGTTTTGTCTGGACCTCCAGACTTCAGACTCTTGTTCCGTCACATGCTGCTGTAATCGTCCTTTGGCATCAAAGGCCGATTGGAAGGGATTTGTGTAGGTGTGTGTGTGTATTGATGTTCGACTTTGCATATGGTAGCATGCGCAGCCATAGGCAATCTCTCCTTGCATGTACTGTATGTCTAGAAATAGAATGAACAGAAAGGAAATGTCCTGTTCTCATATGATGGCAGCCTCCTGCAAAATGGTGGGTCTAGAAAGAAGCTCTTGCACTTATTTCTGAGGGACTGACACCAAAAGATTTGATGCTGTTGTCATGGAAATGAGCATTTTTTTTTTTTTTTTCTTCGTGTGCACACATAGAAACAGCTCAGAATGTCACACCAATGTTTATTTCCATGACTGCATTGTTAAATGCTTAATGGCAGCCGTCCTAAGTGTGCCAGCAAAATTACCAGTCAATGGGTGAAGCCCCTTTTCTTTATGCTCAAAATCTGTTGTGCCAGTGCCGGTTTCCATAACAACATTGTAATGTTTTATGAGAGCCGTCTTAAGTGTACCAGCCACACAAGCGCTCAAGGAGGTAGATTTGAATGGGCGAGACCCCTTCTGTACATTTTGAAGTCTGACTCAGTGTGCATCTCCAAAAGACACCCCCCCCCCCCCCCCCCCCCTCCTCTGTCCTCCATTACGGCTCACCCTCCTTTCACTTTCCTGGTTTTACAGCCCCGGAAAGGCAAACAGAGGGCAGATGTGCCCGGCTCTTTAAATAGACCTAAAGAGGTCTTAACAGGCAGCCTGCTCAGCTCCAATTAAAGTCAGGCCGCCCCTCCGTCTACCCTTCCCACACGCAGCGCATCCTCACTTCATCTAACTCACTCAGCATGGATGCCATTTGGCGGAATGAAATGTTGAAACTCAAGTTGTGTGTCTCGTGTGTCATTAGGGAAATTCCAGCAATCAGGTGCAATTAGTCTTCTTTTTCCTGATTACCTCTGGTATACCTGTTGGTTTAGAAAGCACTTCTACTGTAGAACTGCTGCTGCTTCTACTCAGGAAATATTTTCACAAGATCTGATAGGCAAACATTTGGTTTAGATACACATACAAATGGACACACAGGCTAATTCACTCGCGCACATGCAGTATCTTAACAGTTGATAGCAGCAATTATGACAACGGTGATTATTACGATGCCAATGACACCTATGATCGTTATGATGACGATTTAAATAGCACTAAAGATGACAGTGTTGTTGATGATGAGGATGTAACGATGATGATGATTAAGTTTTATTTTTAAGGACTCCTGTGAATGGTGTTGGCAGCCTTGTGATTGAGCTGCATTACAATTGTTCTCCTTACCCACATCATAGCGGATGATGATGATGATGATGATGATAGTGGATTTCATTAGCAGTGATGGTACAATTTGTGCCAAATATTTCCCTCTTGGACCTTGATGGGGCATGAAATCTCTTTTAGAAGCAAGCAGAATGAAGTCACCTGGAATGACTGCTGTGCTTTAAAGTGCTGGTTTCCTGTCATCCCACTTAGTTATTATAGTTACTTAGTTATTTAAAGCCCCCTGACGAAAAAATACTTGGTGTAATTACATTTTTTCATTCAAGTGATGTTCTCAGATATTCTCTAAGCACTTTAGGTTGGAATGTTGGGTATATTCATAGTTAAAGACAGTAGAGGGTCTGTTCTTTAAGATGACATATAAACACTTATGAAAAAGAACTATTGTATTCCTTTAATTCATTTTAGAAGGATATGAAAATACCACAGCAAAAGTCCCTATAGGAAATTTATAGGAATTATCATAGTGAGTAGGGCTGCACGACGATATATCGTTTCAGCATCGACATCGCGATGCGCGCATGTGCAATAGTCACATCGCAGGACGCGCGATGTCAACACGTCATGCTACAACTTTTTTGCTGCTTGATACAAAAGGAAAACTCGCACGGTTCTCATTTTCCATGACTAATCTACAAGAAAAGTCTGTCTGATATTACATAATTTAGTCGGATTTAAGGCTTCTTGGGTACACGGAGTTTGATCAGTTCCCAGTGTGCTCTGGTGAAGGAGGGCACTTTATCAGTTTATCAAACAACTAAAGCAGCCCCCACTAGTCTGCCTGTTTTGGTTGTTTGACAAACTGATCAAGTGCACCCCTTCACCAGAGCACATAGCGAACTGATCGCTGTGCAGGCAGAGTCTGCGTATCACCTGCCTGTAAACATGCACGTGACGCGGCTACTGTCACAGATAATGTCGCCTGGATGCTAGAGGCAGGCGTTCAGTTAGGCGAGGCGGCTTTTGAGTGCGTGTATTCCCGTTATCAGCGGCGCCTCGTCCCGGTGCTGGTTAAACGTTCAAAAGTTACTGTCACGGGGCTGGTCCGTGCCCTAATGTAAGAAACGCTTAACACACACAACACACACACAAAACTTGCAGTATCTAGATCTATCTGTACTTACATCTTGCCGGCATATAGATAAATCTGTTTGTTGCTTGAGTTTGAGAGTTTTACCATCCTCAGCCGCGCTGGGAGGCCTGTTTATCTTCCACCACGCAGATTAAGCATACATTTGAACATCGTTAGAAACGATAGATTACATGTAAATAACACAACTGCGACACGCAAGTCCATTTGTAAAATCTATTAAGAAACGTGTTGTTTTTCCCAAATACCTCTCCACCTGTTCTCTCTCCACTCCTTGTAGTGGAGGAGTCCAAGCTGATTTCTGGAGGGGTGGCAGAGGGCTGAACCAAGTGTGGTAGAAGTAGGAGGGGGGTTTGTTTTGTTAGAAGAGGATAGACTTTTAAAGTACCCAAATGATGAAAATTAGATATAGTACATGAATAAAACACTGCATGTATCTGGTGAAATTTCCTGTATTTTTTCATATCGCAATATATATCGCAGAAAAAAAAGATATCGCAATGTCAGTTTTTTCCAATATCGTGCAGCCCTAATAGGGCATGGGAGATACCATAAAGAAAATACCATAAAGTACTATAAGGTCACTGGTCACCTTCCCCAATATAGAGTATAAGCCCCTATAGGAATATTATAGTGATTTTATGTTGGGGAAATTGACACTCAGATTTATTAGGACTGACAAATGTGAATAAATTGACTGTTGAAAAAGTTTTAAAACTGACTTGTGGTTCTTCACAGAACATGGATTAAGCCTAGCACTAAACTAAAAGTTGTTCCCCAATTAAACTCGACAATGGAAAGTAAATCATAGTCTACAACCAGGATTAATCCATGTGCAACCAGTGTCCTAGATTTATGGCCATCTGGGCGTCTCATCTGAAAAAAAATGAATTGGTGTAAATTGCTCTATATATAACCCATTCATGTGTATTGATGCTTATTCATGCTGTTTAAGCTGTGAAACTAATTATCTGCAACCATTTCTTAAAACAGTCTGATTCCCTCACTACATTTCCCTCTGCAGCTGCAGCCGTACTGTATTGGACACAGTTGTCGGACGATGAATGTTGATCATATCTATGTAGAGTGATATGAAAAATCAACTTTCTGTAGTATGTCCTTAGTATTATGTGTCAGTCGCCAATACAACTCTGTACCAGTATCACAACAAGGCTTCTTCTCCTACAGCCCGCATTAAGTCCCTGAGATGATTCATCAAGTATCGATCCCTCTGTGCTTATTTTACCCTCGTGCTCGTTGCTTTCTGACTCAAAATGTACGCTTTGTTTGGTGCGTACGAACCGATCATCACTTCCCACATGTTTCCCTTTCTCGGTGTGTACTGTATGCATGTGTGTTTTGGTGTGTGTGTGTGTGTGTGAATCACTTTCATCCCACGGCTTTCTCTTCTGAGAATGACCTGAATTCACTGGGGGGGGGGGGGGGGGGGGGTGTTGAATCCTCTTCCTGGTGTGTATGCTGCTTATGTGAAAAAAGTGTTGCCTTGACTACCTACTACTACTATGTTAGCATCTCTGGACTAGTATTATAAGGAGGTATAAAGAGGGATTTGATATAAGCAGATAACACAATAAAAAAAATCTTCTAGGTTCCAAACTAGGAGGCTCTGTTTCATTTAAAATTCAATGATTTAGGTCACTTTTGAAACTTTTAGAAAAACATGAGTAGCATCATCATCTTATGGAGTCTTTACTCACACCGTTTTCCCCACATTAACTGAACTATATGCTGCTTAAGAGGGATGCAAAATGGCCACAGATAGGAGCTGTGACATCAAGTAAAGTTTACACAACTTTACTTGATGTCACAACTTTATTGATCCTGGTAGGGAAATCCTCTGTTTTGGCTTGACCGAGATACATAGACAGAAACACACACATAATCACAGTTTGCAAGCATATCATGCACACTCATAACACACACATACACTCACTTTACAGAAAAAAATGGACTTTACTTTAAAAAATGTCTCCCTTATCCGCCGTTTCCTTCATTTTAACCTGCGTGTTTGCGCACGTGCTTTCCCATTAACTTTTCCTCAGCTTGTGTCATCAAAGGTTTATCTGTCGTATTCGGCCTGCTCATCAGCTGTCTGAGGAAAGTGCTCGCTGTCAGAGGAGAAATGAAAAGAGAGAGAGAAGGATTGAGTCGGAGAAAGAGGGGGACGTGACGGTAAGAGTGGAAGAGCGAGAAAGACAAAGTCAAAAAAGGTCACGTGGAAAGTTTCAACTCAAGTCACCCGGAATCCAAAATGGCTCATTAACAAGCGACAGACGGGACAAACCTCACGTGCGATTACAGACGGAGAGAAAGGCGGCAGCGACGGAATACAGATTGGTGTTTGAGGGATAGACGGAGAGAGACAGGGTTCTTGACACTTTTCTAGGTGAGAGCGATCCTTCTTCTGTAGTCGCTGCAACTCATTTTTAAGGTGGTATGTGTAGCAGGATGTTGGAAGTGATTTTTCCATCAGCCTTTCACTCCTTCCATCATCTGCCATTGCTAGAAACTCTGAAATCTTTAGCTCCGTTTGCACTGGAAGAACAGCGCCCTCTTCCTGTTTTGTGCTGTAAACTAATCTCCCTTTGTGCCGTAAAGCAACCCGGCAGATTTCCCGCCAAAACCGACCCGGCGACACACAAAATGCAGTGTAGAGGCCGCCAATCTTCTTGGCGATGGTCTCGTTTGTTTACGGTAATGATGCTAACGTCTCATAATTAATGCGGTAATGATGTACTGATGTTAAAAATGATACACGTACAGTGGCACCCAGAGAGGCAAAAAGAAAGAAGGGAAGAAAGAAAGAAAGAGACAGTCGACGCAGCGAAACAAACAGAGCCAAGCCAGAGCAGCTTCTCCTCTAACCTTTCTACCGAGGAAGGAATGTTTTGCTGGGTAATTAATAAGATATGGCTCTCTCTCTAGTCTGTCTGTCTCTCTCCAAACATTCTCTCCCTCCAACTTCCTTACCCTCTGCACCCCTCGTGATGTCATCGCACACAACTACACACACACACACACACACACACGCATACACGCACACACTGGCCAAGAATCAACAGTTCAGATATTTTGGAAAAAGCGAAGCGCCTTCCTCCAAATAAAGTGGGAAGAGGGGCGTTGCTGCCGGGCTGATTTGGCCTAAATAGGGCTTTGACGTCAGCGGGAGGCAAAATTGGACCGAGGTGCATACTTGCGAAAGCTTCACTTGGAGGGCTTCACACACACACGGCCTTTTCTCATTCCCTCGCTTTGCTGTTGTTGTGGAGTTTATAGGGCAACATGGTGAATGGCACAACACTGACTAAGTATATATATATGGGTAACACTTTTGAACTGGTGATCATAAAGCATTATAAGGCATCGTAAGCACATTTTAAGTACATTGTGTATGATAATTATTGTAATCAGAGTATTATATAATGAACCCAATGTGCAAAAAAGTAGGCTTCTTCTGCTTCTAGTGGGCTTATAATATGCTTGTAAGGTGTTACGCATATATTAAAATATACGCATATATTAAAATAAATCAGTCACACCTGTTATTTCTTTATTTTCTGCTATCTCTTAGAGGGCATGTTTTCAGCTGTTTATTTCTGCCTTGCGTGACTAATGCGCTTGTCTTTAAATGCCATCTATGTTGGTTGGTGTAAAGCCAGCTAT
Organism: Centroberyx gerrardi; assembly: GCF_048128805.1. NCBI lineage: Eukaryota > Metazoa > Chordata > Actinopteri > Beryciformes > Berycidae > Centroberyx > Centroberyx gerrardi. The sequence goes on along the minus strand of NC_135999.1, from coordinate 4,033,473 downwards.
TTGTGTAGCATCTGAAATGTGCTCTCATCACCTGGCAGAAGATGGGGATACCCGACCTTTTTGTAGCACGCGTGTGTTACTGTGAACTGCAAATAAAAATATCGATACTTGGCATCAGCGTATTGATATAGTATTGTGGGGTAGAATAACAAAATACTATATGATATTGATTTTCTTGAGCTTGTGTGGACTCTGCACTCAATATACTACTTATAGCCTGATTGGCAACTTGGACCAACCTGCATGCCTAGATTCCATATACATTACATAGTGCTAACCTCGTGGCTGTCCCTGTGCATATATTTAGTGCATCCGTATGTTTCTGTGAGAGACCCCACTCGTCGTTGGGAACGAAAAGCACATTTGCGGCGTGTTTGCAGATGGATGACGCAAGCAGCCGGTCAGGGAAGAGGGAATGTTTCCAGAGGGCTGAGCAGTGCGCCGAGGCCCGAACGTCACGTTCCCTCCTCTGTTTGTTTACCCCCCCCCCCCCCCCCCCCCCTTTCCCTCGGAGCTTCACTGCTCCGAGGGGGCTCGTTGTGGAGGAGGAAAGAGAGAGAGAGAGGGAGGAGGATGGAAGGAAAAGGGGGAAGGAAAGAGAGGAAGGGAAGGAGGAACAACAGTTGGGTTTTGTTCTCTGACAACTTATACAGCTGGGAGGAAGTAGTTTGGGAAAAAAAACAAAAACATTAGTTTGCCATGAAGAGCAAGGCTCTACCCCAGTATGTTAAAGAGCATATGCATCTATTGGTTCAGTGAATACACTCTTAATACTATTTAGCAGAGCATTTGCTGTTGACTTGATTACAATAGGTAGGATACAGAATTCTGTTTTGTGGTACATGTGATGGGATTGTATTACCTTAGCTTCTCGCATTTTTATCACTGGCTTTTATTTGTTGCTTGTATTATTAAAAGAGGGACTTAAAAAACTTGGAGAGTAAGTAATCACAATCCATATTGTGTGAGCACTTAAGTTCTTAACAATAAAACACTTTTTATACCTTTGATAAACAAAGAAGCCCTCTCAGTAATGCCAAAAAATGACCAGTCTAAATTGCTGGGCTGTATTGATGGTACTGTTAATCTAATTGAGCCAAGCAGAAAACAGTAGAAAACTGGTTGCACTGGGCGGCTCTCTGTGTGTAACTCTGTTAATGTGAAGCAGGGTGTTGCTGGGAAAGAGCACGCTTGTTCAGTCCATTTCCCCTCAATAAATAAAAATTAACCAAACATGTATACAGTATATTGGGATTGTGTTAATTCACTTTTCGCTCTTCGCTCTTAAATTCCAGTTCAGGTTTTGCTTCCAAGTATCTGTGCATGACTAACATGGTGGCTAACAGGCTTTGATGCTCTGTTTAACTTTATGATCAAGTTTATAAAACCTCAGACTGGCTCAGCACCATGGAAAATCAGTAATGGGCACATATGGTTGTGGACGTACACATATAGCTGCCTTCTTCACTGTTTTCTGTTTGGCCTTTATGTGTCTGTGTGTGTTGCTGTTAGTTCTCCTCCTCTATATGACTACCATTTTAATTCTTCACCTGAAATATAGAGATGTTATCAGCCTAAATGATAGAATTACATTCTTGCCATGTGTTTAACAATTAGGATAATGATATTAACTAACTCTTTTAACCACCTCTTCACCTCAGAAATGGCAGAGGTTTTGCTAGGCCTATGCTGGTTTTTTGTGTTATTGGACAGCTAGCAGCTGTATATCCATTATCAGAGTCGTCCCTGTCTGATATCCTTATTCCCACAGAATTTGGACGACACCGCTGAAATACTTTGAAACTGCGAATCAGTGGTTGGCTTGTGGTTGTACTGGCAAAATCGATAGGCTTATTGGCAAGGCTAACATCTCGCCAGAGCTAGCAAAATTGTGTCAACCAAAAGTTCCAAGTGTTGTTTCCAAGTGTCTGTGCAAAGCTAACACGGTGGCTACGAGGCTTTGATGCTCTATTTAACTTTATGATCAAGTTTATAAAGCCGCAGAGTGGTTCAGCATCATGGAAAATCAGTAATGGGCACATATGAGTGTGGACATATAGCCTACATGTAGCTGCCTTCATCAGGTTTAGCCCTTGTTTGTGTGTGACTACCATTTTGTTTCTTCCCCTCAAATATGTAGACATTATCCACTATTGATGCAGCCTAAACAATAAACAATAAACGGACACTCTAAAATGTGCAGTTTTATCTTGAAAAAAGGCATTTGTTAGGCACTGAACTATGGATCTCACATGACTAGGGCTACAGATATGCATTTTTTGAAAACCAGTCAGTATCTGGTGTGACCACCATTTGCCTCATGCAGTGCGACACATCTCCTTCGCATAGAGTTGATCAGGTTGTGGAGTGTCGGTCCACTCCTCTTCAATGGCTGTGAGAAGCTGCTGGATATCGGCAGGAATCGGAACACGCTGTCGTACACGCCGATCCAGAGCATCCCAAACATGCTCAGTGGGTGACATGTCTGGTGAGTATGCAGGCCGTGCAAGAACTGGGATGTTTACAGCTTCCAGGACTTGTGTACAGATCCTTGCAACACGGGGCCGTGCATCATCATGCTGCGACATGAGGTGATGGCGGTGGATGAATGGAACGACAACGGGCCTCAGGATCTCGCCACGGTATCTCTGTGCATTCAAATTGCCATCAATAAAATGCACCTGTGTTCATTGTCCATAGCTTATGCCTGCCCATACCATAACCCCACCGCCACCATGGGGCACTCTGTTCACAATGTTGACATCAGCAAACCGCTCATCTGCTGTCTGCCATCTGCCCGGTACAGTGAAAACCGGGATTCATCTGTGAAGAGAACACTTCTCTAAAGTGCCAGACGCCATCGAAGGTGAGCATCTGCCCACTCAAGTCGGTTACGACGACGAACTGCAGTCAGGACAAGACCCTGGTGAGGACGACGAGCACGCAGATGAGCTTCCCTGAGAGTTTCTGACAGTTTGTGCAGAAATTCTTTGGTTTTGCAAACCAACTGTTGCATCAGCTGTCCGGGCGGCTGGTCTCAGACGATCTCGCAGGTGAAGAAGCCGGATGTGCAGGTCCTGGGCTGGCGTGGTTACACGGTCTGCGGTTGTGAGGCTGGTCGGATGTACTACCAAATTCTCGGAAACGACATTGAAGACGGCTTATGGTAGTGAAATGAACATTCAATTAACGGGCAACAGCTCTGGTGGACATTCCTGCAGTCAGCATGCCAATTCCACGCTCCCTCAAAACTTGCGACATCTGTGGCATTGTGTTGTGTGATAAAACTGCACATTTTAGAGTGGCCTTTTATTGTGACCAGCCCAAGGCACACCTGTGCAATAATCATGCTGTTTAATCAGCATCTTGATATGCCACACCTGTCAGGTGGATGGATTATCTTAGCAAAGGAGAAGTGCTCACTAACACGGATTTAAACAAATTTGTGAACAAAATTTGAGAGAAATACGCCTTATATGTGCATAGAAAAATTCTTAGATCTTTTATTTCAACTCATGAAAAATGGGAGCAAAAACAAAAGTGTTGCGTTTATATTTTTGTTCAGTGTATATACAGTATACACTCATCTTTCGGAGTAGAAAGTCAATTTGATCTCTACTTACCAATCTGCCTAAGCTAGCACTGGACAACCACCTTGCGGTTATGGTTCTTTGTGTTTTACCCGTTCCTAAGCCTTGTACCAGTGGGCAATGCTAAGGCCCAGATCTCCATCTTGTCAACAAGTAGTTGTGGAAAAAGGGGAAGTGGTATGCTGGGAAAAGCTCAAAGCAACACTAGTAAGTATTAGCTATGACCATGTTTGGTGTGTGTGTCTCACAATGGACGAAAGAGTTTGACACAGAGGTTTTATGCACCAGGCATCGGTAATCATCCGTCACACAAGACAGACAAAGATTACATTGTTGACGTTGTTAATCAGTGGTTTGTTTGCAGTTACGCTGACAAAATTGATAGATATGCTTATTAGCAAGGCTGAACTCTCGCCAGAGCTAGCCAAATTGTGTCCGATAATAGACCTTGTGACGACCTCGTTAAATATTTCGCTACGCATTGCTAAATTTGGTCATGAACCAATGCTGTTCAAAACCCCGGTCATCCCGTGTAAACATGTACCTAGCATAGCCTGCAACGAACCGTTTCCCCAAGCCGCGGCACTACGGGAAAAAGAAAAATCACCGTCAGACATTTTTATGTATAAACTGGAGTCTGAGCGTCTGCTAGCTTGTTTACTGTCCAGAAAAGTCGAGGGGAAACGGGGGGAAATTGCGCTCTGTGTTTGTGGTAAACATTCTTTCCTTTCGCACCAGCTGGCCTTTTGTTTTAGCCCAGACGGAGACGATATGGCCCTTGGCGAGCCGTGACCCCATCCTGTGCCATGTTTGTGGATATAGCCGTAAACATTTAGATGACGATACAAACTATGAGTGGTGTGTGTGTGTGTGTGTGTGTGTGTGAGTGTGAGTGTGTGTGAGTGGTGTGCGTAGGTGGCAGTTTGCGCATTTGGTTTTGCCTGATGAGGTTTCTGTTTTGTGAAGGTCACCGCTCAGCGTTTTGAAGATGGAAAATTTTCTGTGGTTTTCTGTGCTTGGTGATATGAAAGAACACTGATGCTCTGTGTGTGTGTGTGTGTGTGGTGTGAGTGTGATTGTGTATGTGTGTTCGTATGAGAGCTCATATTCATGTCCATGTGCTTGGGCAGTTCCAGCTCCCTTTTTAATATTGTTTTGACTACACACATTTACCTGTCCGTTTCACATGTCCTTCGGGCGAGTGTGTTTGGCCTTGAATGAATGGTCCCTGTTAGCGAGCGTGTTTTGGAAACACTGCCGGTCTTCATTTAGCCACAGAAACACACACAGACGGACGGACAGAGGGGCCAGACAGTCAGACAGAAGCCCTTTTAGGCCTGTTTAGCAAGTCAACACACCGGTGGCTGTTTGTTTGACATTTTGGGCGGTGAAGAATTCGTCGAAGTGGCGTGGTGACTCAGCCGCTTTCTGCTTGTAGTTCAAACAAAGAAGAGGTAGCCGAGAGTCCCAAGCTATTGCTTGACGCACAGGTGTTGTTTGATTTTGACCAGCTCCTGCAGACTGGAAAGTCTCCTTCACTGTCCTCGCTGTCAATGAAAAACTACTTCAACCGCATCATCTGGTTGCTGGCTTTTTAGTTGGACAAATTAAAGTACTTTTTCCACAACGGTGCTAGCACTTCAAGTCCAAGTTCAAGGGTGGAACAGCGGCGCAGCAACCATGTAAAGTGTTTGATTTGATGATAATTTTATCTGGATCAACATGAGTATTCTGGTATGCTTACAGCTGCAATAAGCCAAATTTTCTGACCACTAGAGGACAAAAACCGCAACACATTTGTAAATAAACTCACAGCAAAGCCACTTCTCCTTCCCTCCCCCCAAAAAACGCTTATGCCCACTGCACTACGGAGGCCAGTAAAGCTAACAGCTAAGCTAACAGTACCTACGGAGAAGTGTCGGCAGTTACCAGTCACGCTTTACCGGAACTTTCTCCCGCTGAAGGCCACGAACAATGACGTGAAGAGGTAGGTAGAAAGTTTACTCGCTCTCTTCATTGATTCCGCCATTGTGCGAGCATTATCAGGAATGGGAAGAGGTGAGCGGCGCTTTTAAACAGCGAAGGAGGAGACAAGCTAGTTTGAAAAAACAACGGAAAGCTACAGGAGGGAGCGGGAGGAGCTTCGTTCCGGACCAGAATTTGACAACAAGCTTTAGAAAAGAGGTGAAAAACAGCAACACAGCTGGCCCGCGTGTGTGGATATTGGTTTATATCATTATATCTATCATTATGTAATCTCCACATAACACACATTGGTTTCAGGATTGGTTATAAGGTTTGATATTGTTTATTGCAGGTTTATGTGGTACTACTGGGAAATACCTGCCGGAGAACCTCTTGCTAGCCACAGACCTGGGTATAAAAGTCGGTGATTATATTTTTCATAGATGAAGGGAGGGAGCATGTTGAGAGCTTGATGTCTGGCAAGATATATAGTCGTTTTTCAGGTTTTTAACTCCTCCGTTTTCACCTGGGATTAGCCAAGCCAGCTTTGCCTTTTGTGGAAGTGATTCCAGGCTATCGCAGACTTGGAACACAGAGCCGGCCATTAAGTAATAAATGTCTCTCCGGTGATTTACAGGGACTTAAATGTCTTGTCTTGGCAGCGTCTCTGGCCACACCACCTCATGCCTCCATCTCTCTCTCTCTCTGCTACTTTCTCTGCCTCTCTTTGTATATTTCTTTCTGACACACACAAATGGATGCCCAGGCACCAGCTCGCAGTTCATCACACTCCTCCAAAAAAAAAAAAGAAGAAAAAAAACAAAAACGTTAACAGACCTCTGCAAACCTGTAATGCAGTTCTGTTCGGTTGCGTAAGTCCATTTTAATCCATTTATTCCAGTAGCAGTTGGCTCACTGGCAATGCCTCTCTCTCTCTCTCTCTCTCTCTCTCTTTTTTTTTCTCTCTCTCTCTCTCTCTCTCTCTCTCTGTCTCTCTGTCTCCTCCAGGCCCATATATGGGTCATATCACAGCGGGGCTCACTGTTAGTTCTTCTCAACGGCAACAGGAACAGGAAACGGATGAAATGTGCCGCTGTTTGTGGAGGGTCACACTATAGCAAGGCTGCAGTCTGTATCTATGGCAGTCCTTGGACCACATACACGTTTGTGTTTGTTTTTAATTCTGATAATATTCTGATGATATGATTTGGGATTTACCACATGAGGAAAAACCAGATAGTGCAAGGGAATGGGACTGTCCCACCGTTGCATGTAGCATTTTTAAACGTATATACTGTCAAATGAACTGTTAATTCATTGATACCTTAGTATAATTACTGTCAACAAATGAGACCATGGCCGAGATGATCGGTCGCCTCCAGTGCTTAATTTGTGCCGGATCCTGCCGGAACAGGATCCGGCACCTCGCGGTTTTGGACTACCTGGATTCCGGTACTTATATGCGTGGACCCAGCACCTGGTGGCATGAAAGTTTTGTTTTTTTGTCTGCCATGTAATAATCCCAATAGTTGACTCTTCCTTTCCTCTCCATTGCAAAAACCTAATTGGCTCATTTCCATATGAAGACAGGTGATTACCCTATTAGAAAGTAGCAGCAAGCGCATAGTAATCACGTCACATGAGTGAGCTGCTCTGCAGAGTGTGTTATGGTAAACTTCAGACAGCGTCATGGCTAAAAGACAGTTGAATTTGCTGTCCATAAGTCCGCTGTGTGGACTATTTTTGGAAAATTAGACAAGGTAAGCATGTTTTTTTTTTTTGTTTGTAAACGTGCCCAGTTCTCTGGGACAATAACATCTAAATTCATATTTGCATAGATGAAAACAGAACTTATTTGGCGGGCGGACCTGTAAGTCCCGCAGTTAAATATGTGGGCAATTGCACATGTTATGTTGAGTGTCCAGAAATAATTGGTAATATAATTGGTTGAGTGAAGGGCTGTAAGCTCCACATCAATGTGGGCATTTCAAAACCAGCGCGGTCCAGCTGAGTGTCGCATTTAGGCCGACTTCTAGCTGCATGGCATGACCATGACACGTTTTATTGCTGTCATTTCATTATTCGCTGACATTGTTTCCTACGTTCACAATAGATATCCTATGAAAGTATTTGTGTTGAATATTAAAGGAACACTTTACCGATTTTCAACCATATCTCTGTCTATCCGAAATTGGGATATAGTGTGAAAAACAACAACAGGTTTTTTTAATGTTCTCTGTGTCTCTGGGGCACAGCTTCAAAATCTGTTGTACTTCCGCGAACCAGTGACGTCATTGGTTCTCGGAAGAACGACAGATTTTGAAGCTGCGCCGGCTCGCATGGCTGTTATTCGAACTACAGATTGTAGTTACTCATTTTCGTATGCCCGCATCCACGGACAGTCGGATCGAGAGCCATACGAGCCGGCAAAACTCTGTTGGGTGATGACCCGGCGGAGTTTCTGCCGGCAAATGAACGGGGAGCTCTCGGTGCAGGCAACATGGAGGGAAGGTAAACATTGTTCATTTGCATATACTACCGACATTGTAATGATACGAAGCTGGTTGAAAATCTGCAAAGTGTTCCTTTAATGCGTAACTACTCGAGTTGTTGGTAAATGGTTGAAGGCATTGCAGTTTCCTTGATGTGTTTATGTACAGCGCAGTTATATCTTTAGTCCACTACTTGAAGGGCAGGTTTGTAAAAACCCATCGTTTTGGACAAAATGAGCATTATGTAGCCTATAATCAAATATTGTTATAGGTCCCCAGTAGTCGGAGCTCTAAGGTCATATAGTCGGTCATTTAGTAATGTTTAGGCTGTTAGGTCTACAGTAAGCTGTATGGCTGCACTGAGCACCACCGTGCCTCCAATGCGCTTGTTGTCTTGATATGTTCCGGAACCTTTTCCCTCCACACCGACTAGCGGGAACACCGACCCCTCGGTGCTCAGGGACCTCATCATTTACAAATTAAGCACTGGTTGCCTCTATCTCACACCAGTGGTTTTGTTAGCGCTCGTGTTTCTCAAAATTAAGATCACACTTCTCATAAACCCCTGTTGCTTCCTGTCACAGAGAGGATGTGGCGACTCACTCAGCCTCTAGAAGCCTTTCACCATCTCTGGCTCTGAGATGTGGTGTTTTGTTTTTGTATATACATATATTATATGTTTACTTTATTGGACTGTGTAGAGCTACTGGAAACAGGGTGTCTGCAGGTCCTGCAAGTTGTAGTTTTAAAAAGTTTGAAAGTATATTATGCAAACTGAAGGCCTTAAAAGGTCTTGAATACAGTTAAGTAACACATTTTAAATCTTGAATTGAGTTTTAAAGGTCTTGAAAATGTTTTGGCCTGATAGGTCTACAATTTTTTTTGATCATTTTTAAGTTTATTTCAGCTGCAAAATTGGACTTATGTTTCATTCCAGCTGGTTATGGAGGTCTTAAAGGTCATTCTTCTTGATGAAACTCGCCATACATTTTTTTTCTTTTTTAAAAGATGGGATGAAATTCCATGTTACCATTCGCATCACCCCGTAATTGCTCCGACCAATCGATGATTTGGACCCATGTAGGCTACGCTGACTATGAATGGTCAAACTTCTTTCAGCGACACCACATGACTTACCCTCTCTGTGGAGACTCTTATAGTCACATGGTCTAAAATGCTGTTTCAGAGGCATTTCCACTCTAAATCACTGGGGGAAACACTGGTCAACAGTGAGTAGAGGCAAAGTTTGTGATTTTTATTTGTGGGTTTTTTTCTTTTAGTCAACAGTGTGTCAGAGGGCTTCTGTACTCGCGCTGCCCTGACGGAAATAGCTGAGATACTTGAGATACTGCATCAGTTTTCACTCCAGGACAGCTGAAAGAAATGTTTATAAGGCGTCCCCAATCACACACAGGGACATGCATCGGCTCATACACACACACACACACACACACACACACACACACACACACACACACACACAATGTATGGAGTCAGTCAGTCATACTTGGGATGGCAAAGCACTCTTGAAAACATATTACAAACACATACATATATATGCACGTGCACACACACAGAATCAATCATACTGTTGTGGGCTAAGAGAGCACTCTGTGAAACACACACACACACACACACACACACGCACTAACTGTCTGTACCCATTCAGTCAATAGTCTTGCGATGGGTTACTTGGCCCATAGGGGACTGTGTCACGTTAAGTCCAGTGAAACTCTCAGCGCTGCCAAAATCAATGAGTCACAGCACTTAGACAGAGGGAACAGATGTCCAAGGAGGAAACACACACACACACACACACACACACACACGCACACACACACATGCAGAGTCATATTTAAACATCTGCACACACACATGCACACAAATAGACACACTTTCTCACATGCACACACGCAGACTTTCTCTGTCTTTCTGCCAGCTTCTGTTTTGTCACTGCTAGTCCATCAGTGACAGGACAGACAGTTCCAGAGGTGCGGTTTCCTTCTCTCTCTCTCTCACTCACACACACACACACACACACACACACACACACAAACACTCATCCCCCCCTCAGGGAGCCACTGCAATGGACACTCAATAAGGAGAGCTCTATTGATCTGTCTGCAGGTGCCGAGGTAGAGGAGACCCTATTACTGCTTTAATAACCCGCTCCTCTCCGTGTCAGCCTGCCATTCCGGCTCTGCGGCCTTCAGCCAGTCGCACAGCCCGGGTGGCCCGGAGCATGACCGAAAGTACGACTGCTGTCATGACGCACTGGCTGATTGGCTGATTAAGACTGAGATCAAGATTCTCTGTATTGGTCAAGGGAAATTCATCACTGTTGAATAAAATCCCTGAAACACACACACACATAGAGACAAATCAGCATGTTACTACATCCTGTTGGAGCCTCAAGACAGCTGTAGCTTTGCAAATTATGACATATATGGCATGAAATTTCCTCAACATTGCAGTTTCTAAAGTGGAGAATGTCTTTGCGGTGAAATAGTGACATTTGGTCTGGCATGATCCGTCCGAAGAATGGTTCAGTTTCATTGTACAACAGTTCGAAAGTAGCTTTGGACTTTCTGAAATGTTATTTGTAAAATATCTGTCTACCACGACCTCCCAGAAATGTCATTCCTGCTGTCTCTCCAGATGTAGAAGGAGTCATTGTGGTGGATGGATTACATAGGAAAATTTTAAAAAAAGTAGAAAAAATAGACAGATAAGCTGTCAGAAAAATGTAATTCATGCTAACAAATCAACTGCATTTGAGTATGTCAAAGGTGCAGAAACAGATTAAACAACCTCTTAACCACATTACAAAGTACATAGGACAGTTGTATATGGGAATGTAGTATTTTTGGTTGAAATTGCTGAAGCCATGCCCTAAAAAACCTATGAATCAAAGGGTAATATTTAACCAATCAGAACTACTATCATAGTTAACATAGATCAGTAAAGAGGAAAACTGGACATAAAACACTGAAATAACATTTAGGGCAGACCTAAAACTGTGCTTGTTTCACTTAAAAAAACAAAAAAACAGTTAGTGCTGTGATCACACACACACACACACACACACACACACACACACACAGAGGCTCCAAGGCTGATGCGTGAAGAAAAACAAACACAAAACGACCTGGCAGGTTCATCTATTTCTTTCCTTTGTTCATTATTGTTTTTGCTTGTTTTGGGCAGATGATTATCGGTGCAGCGCTTTAAAATGTTACATCACATCCAGAGAGTGAATGAACATTCTGGGAGCCGTGCCCGCCGCTGCGTTGTTGTTGTTGTTGTTGTTGTTCGCTAAATCACATTTCTGAGACGCGCTCGAGTTAATGAGGCCGCGAATGGTAAACACAGGTTGAAGTCATTTAGACCGGGGGACTCGGCCCTAATGAGGATCATGGGACGGCTTAACGTGCTTCAGTCGTTTAGGAATACACACACACAGGCAGACGCTCACCTATAATGAGCGGCAGATCGGAGGTGTCTGCTCTGTGATTATCTGTACTGGCAGTGGCTGAGCGAAGGGTCGGGGGCCGCTAACGATGAATCCAATCAGAGCAGAGCAATTTAGGAAAGAAAGAGAGAACAAGAAAGACAGTGAGGAAAGAGAGAGAGAGAGGAGTGTGTGAACGTCACACGGTAATCTTGTTGCTCGACATTCCTGGCATAACCCTGCTGACTGTCATTAATTTGGCTCCTGAGAGCTCTTTGTCTTTGTGTGTGTGTTTGCAAAAGCGTGCATGCTCATGTTTGTGACTCAGTGGAACTGTGTGTGTGTGTGTGGTGTGTGTGTGTGTGTGTGTGTGTGTGTGTGTGGATGTATTGTCATTTTGATTCCCGAAGACCAGCGTTCCAGGTAATGGTCCTTGAAATGAAGAGAGCTAAACATCCGTCGCCACCCTTTCTCTTTGATGTACAGGCTCGCTTTGCGGTATCTGTCTTTTACCTATGACCTTTACCCGTCACCGTTACCATGGCGATAGTCCTCAACCTCCAATTAGCCAGTTCCTGGAAAATCAAGTCCGTTCTTTGCTTCCTGGATAGCGCTCTGGCGTTCCAAAAGAAGGGTATGGGGCGATTTGGCAACCCGTTGGGAAGGGCCTCCGATGTTGGTACAGCGCCAACTGAGCTCGTTTCTCTGCATGGACGGCTGCTGCTCTTTTGGACTTTTTATTCCTCATTCTTGAATTGGTTTGTTTGCGCGCTGTGACTGTGACTTGCCGCGGTTGTAACAATTACAACGTGACAAAGACTGCCGGTGCTGGTTGTCCATAAGTTTGGTGAACGGGGACGGGCCTCTGAAAAGGATGAAAGGGTGCGTTTCAGCGTCGCTCGGCGTCCCAGAAAAAAGTGATTTGGATCATCCTCCACTCCTTCGGTTCCTTTTTAATGTGCTTTGTAGGCAGCGAGCAACAGCTGGCCTTCTGCGCTCTCGTCCGTCTCTGCTCCTCCACCACTCATTCCTCTATCCTCTTTTTTATGCTCTTGTCTGCCTCTCTCGCTCTCGCTCTATCTCGCTCTTGCACTTACGAGGAGAGAAAAGGCCTCATTTATCCGCATTTGATTCCACATTTTTCATTCTCATGGTGTCATTAGGGCTGTCAAAATTGGTCAAAAATGATGTTCGATTATTCCTTCTAAAAAAACACATAGGTTCGAACCATTCAAATATCTATTTTTACGCATTATGTCCATAAGAGGGCAAACCAATACAACGAAAGACATAACTACTTGTATAGGTATATTTATTTCAACATAAACATGTCTTTTAAAAGATCTACATACCTACACATTACAAAATAACCTCTCTCTCTCTCTCTCTCTCTCTCTCTCTCTCTCTCTCTCTGCACCGTGGTTGGTGCTAGAGTGAGAACTGAGAACGCGATGTCCTTCGGAGCGAGATCAAATGAATGATTCGTAATTGATATGTTATTCGATAGCCTAATTTTTATACAGGCTAGGTAATATTCATACTGGTTTAAATAAACAATTTTATAGTATTTTTCCATCTTTGCTGAGCAAGTTTTGTGCGAAAGGAATTAAAGATCCCGACTCCTGTCCCAAATATAGGCCGGTTGTATTCAATGATTGAAGCAAATAAAAGCCTGGGCTATTAATTGAAGTTTTACGGTATATAGAACGGACATTCAACGCTCCGAGCGAGCTGCGCTGTGATAAACATGGAACAACAATTATCTTTTCCTTGACATGAAACGGGAAATAATAATCAAACCATTGGGGACCTGCAGTGCATGAAGCTTCTGTCTCTAGCCTATTCATTATTCAATATCTATTAAGTCAGTACAGTAGCCTACACTTTTGTAATGTTTTTGTTTAAATAAAATTAAGGCACACAATTCCAAGAAATGTGACAACAAAGAAGTTTTACCCTGAGGGATTATTTTTTGTTTAAATAAGATTAAGGCACACAATTCCGAGAAATGTGACAACAAAGAAGTTTTACCCTGAGGGATAATTTATAATAAAGTGCTATTAAAAACGGAAAAGTAGGCTACTTACATTCTTGACGCTAGAACTCCCAAAACGCTAGCATAAAAAAAGAAAAAAGATAAAACTGACTTAACTACCGTCTACTGACCAAAATCCGAAGTATTTCCAAACGGGGCTTTTTAGATTGCTCGGAGTGCAAATCACTCTCTCTGCGGCCGAGTTGGGTTGTGAACTCTCTGCCATCATTACCACACGGTTGTTGTTGAATTATTCGCTCGTTTCAGCGTGACCTACATTTCATTTTCAATCAATGAAAGTGACGTGTGACTCCTGTCCGTCATGCAGTGCATTCAGTGCAGCGGCCCAGGCCCACGCGAGAACTCGCGAGGCAGACAGCCGCGGTAGTGCTGCTTTTTTTTTTTTCACAATCGAATATTAATTTTCACAATCGAATGTCTGTTTTTTTTTTACAATTCGATTATATAATCGAATTTAGAATATTCGTTGACAGCCCTAGCTGTCATGCATGTTTATTTGCAACGGGGCCGTTCAGTCGGGCCGTAGAGAAATCAATGGCTGGTATTTAGAAGAGTATAGATCATCAATAACTTCCCCCGAGGAATTATTGTTTGGATTGCTGTCATCGATTCAGTCCAGTCGTTTGGAAGAGAACCTTTTCACTCTTGAAGCATCGCATCAAGAGATGATTGTAATATTGCAATGGCTTGCCATTATGTGCTAATTAGTGAATTAGCCCTAGCCTCATTTGACGTACTATACTGACAAATGGACAGGAGGAACAGACGAAAGGCTCAAGAGAGGCATTCCCAACTCAAAACAGTGATGGTTGTCCAAAGTCAATCTTCTCCAGGTTATTGTACAGAGACAGACATTGCTGCTATTTGTTCTTTTTGGATGGCTAGTCATCCAATCACTCACCTTGGTAAGAAGTATTAAGAAGTCCCTTAATTTGTCTGACTTTGGCAACAGCGCACTGAACTCATGCTTGAATACTTATGAATGAAATGAATGGATAGAAAAGGGCATTCCCATTCCTATAAGCATTCGGGAATGGTCATCTGGCTGGTACACTAGGGTGTGTGATGATGTCGTTGGGGAAATTGGCGTCGGTTTAGCGCACAAGACTCAGAAGGCTCATGTGTTGCCATGACAAAGGTGTCATCTTACTGAACTCTGGCTTTCTCTTGAAGTCTCCTGGATATGAAACAAAGCTCATTTCCCTGACAACAATATCTTAAGTTCTATGGTAGGCATCTTAGGTGCACCCAGAGCTGCACAGAGATAAGACGTTAATTGTGAGTGTTGAGTGACAGTAATGATTCATTGCCATTGTTCAGTAGAATATGATTCTAACCCATCTGCAGAGGAGACCGCATCATGGTGTCCATAGTGCAATCTGGCAACATAGTATCTATGGCTCTGGGACTATTAAAGGACCTTTAAAACTGCAATTTTAGCAAATCATTATAATTCATCATGTTGCTACAGAATTCTTCGAAAAACACTGGAGAATGCTGGATTTCTGAGAATATGCACATTGTCTGTGTTTGTGGAAATACATGCTGTACATTGTTTGTCTTATGACTCTCTCTTAGTGGAATTGATTATTGTTTGTAAAGCTGTTATGCATGTTGACTCATAAACAAGTACTGTGTACGTCAATGCTCATCAGAGGCAGTGATTCCTGATATTGGCTGTTGCAGCGGCCGATTCCCAGCCAACCGATTCCCCGTCTTTCTTCTCATTAACCTTGTCTTGATTTTGTTGTTATCGCAGAATATGTAAATCAGACGAAATCTAAAAGTCAAAGACACCCACGTTGCTTGAGAGGAAGTTTGAGGTGGTTTAAAAATATCATTGACAACAGACTTTCAGTTGCCATTCTCTCTTTCTTCTCCAACAGTAAGACAAAAAGGCAACCTGGAAAAGTGATCAGTTGTAAGAATTGATTGTAGGATTAGAACTAGAGCTAGCCTAAGGTTAGGGTTAGGGTTACGATCAGGCATGTAGCAGTAGGTGTTACGGGGCGATCGGTTTACGTAATTTCAATCCGTTTTGACAGACAGAATGTTCAACTGAGCTCCTGCTGTAGATTTGTTTTGGGAAAATTGGCAATGAACACCGAGACCCTGGAGGAGGCTCTAATTAACGCGGTGTACACTTAATTAATGTTGTACGACTCATCATCAAAGGGCTACAAAAACAAAGATAAAACGGAGAAAGCCTGGCATAAAGTTGGGATGACTGTAGCTTCTAGCCAGGTTGGTTTTTGATTGAATGTGTACTGTATTACTTTTAACAGATTAGAATCGTTCCAAAATGACCCAACGGACAGAAATCTATCCGTCTAAAATTCTGCCCGTTTTCCCTTTTAGGATTAGGGAATGAGTGGCTTTGAATGGAATGTTCTCAAAGGTATAACACAAAAATGCCACATGCCATGCTTGTGTGCGTCTGTTTGACCCAATGCCCCCTCTTAGTCCCCACCTGGCCTTATATTTTTCCGTAAGACTTTTCTTCCCTCTCGTTGGCGGCGGCGGGAAACGGCTGACATTTCCTGGTGAAATTCCACAGGGAACGTCCAAAGAGAGATTCGGAAGCGTGAGAGTCTGCAGCTAAAGAAAGATGGCCTGTGCTACGGTACATAGAGCAGACCTATTTTTACACAACCTCCTGCTCCTTACACACAAAGCAGATACTGTTGGTGTGCACTAACACACATGCACACCAGACTGGTAACTTATTTTTAACTACATCATATACGCCGGGAACACACAGATGCACAGCAGTATGGTTTTCTGATTCTGGAGGAAAAATTGTTAGGCTATATATCATCCATCTGTGATGTTCAGTGCATCCCAGGAGTTATTCTGTGATGAACTGTTGTAATTTACTTTTTGTTATATCCACTTTCTTTCAACCTGCCTCGTCTGCTTCCACTTGTCGCATTCAGCTGTGGGTTATACGTGTAGGTGGAGAGAACAATAGTGATAGCGATACTAATAGAGCTGGAAAAGCACTGGAAATATATCAACGTGACATTGTGTCGTCTACATTCGGCCACAAAATACACCAGCAAACAACAAACTGGACCCAGAAATGCAAATGACATCACCAGTCGCTTTAACAGCACTATGTGAACACACGCACACACACACACATGCAGACAGCTAAAAAGAGAGGCATACACGTGATTGAAAATAGATATAGCTCTGAGCTCCAAAAAAGCAAGGAATTTATGAAACGATGTGCCAGATCAAAATGAAACTTTCAAATCTGTTCAGTTCCAGGGCCTGGAGAAATTACAGGCAAGGAAAAAGGGGAGTGAGATACGCAGGGACAATTGGGGGTGGGGGGATGGGGGGGCATCCATTCATCTATCACCCGGTCTTATATTCCAGTATAATATTTATTTGTACAACCGGTTATTCAAGCCTTCCAAGCCATCCCATCAACTAAATCCCCATTCTAGTTCCAGTACCCCAACAATCAAAAATTCCCACTTTTTGTCCAGCGGCCGTTTTAACTGCACTCTGAGCCTGAGACTGTCGGGGCTTTAATCCTATTCAAACTGGATTAGTTTCACGGAGGGTGGTCCTGTAATTGTAATTATCACCAACAGCAGTCATGATTGTAATCCAGTACACATCTGCTATGTCTGCAATTTGTACCAGACCAGTAGGGTGAAAAATTTGGAGCAAATTACGTGCTGTTTTTCGGGGTCATCTGATAATCAGAGGTCCTTTAACCTGTATGAATGGTCGTCTCCAATTACACAGTGTGCACTCTGGAATAAAATGGACTTGTATCTCGCATATGAAACCTCCCATCTGTGTGTACAGTATGGGACCTGCTCCAGTGACACTAACCCAGTTTGAATGGCGCTTCATATGCAGGTAAGAGGGTTCACGGGTAATGAGAGGCAGGTCAGTGTTGATGCAGGGTGTGAATGGCCGTACCCGTTTTCCCTCTGTGAGGAATCTGTCGCTGTCCAAGGTACTGAGAGTGTCTTCTCTGCCCATGTGGAGGGTGTTGGAGGCACAACACACACACACACACACACACACACACAAACACACACTTTCCTCCTTGGAAATGCTGACATCCACGTTTCGCTGAGCCCCCAGCTAACCCACTTTGCCGTGAAGTACGTCATTCCATTTTTTTTCCCCAATGATTTTTTTTTCTTACTGCAGCCAGAGGTTAATAACACGTGTGTGTATGTGTGTGTGTGTGTGTGTCTTTCACATTCCCTGCCCCTTAATTTCCATGTAATGAAAAGCATCTGCAGGGCACATGATGCAGTTGCTTACATGATGAGCAACTGCATCATGTTGCTGTAAGCATTGGTATGTGTGTGTGTGTGTGTGTGTGTGTGCATCTGCAAATGTGTCTTCATTGTGGGAGCATTGTGTGTCATGCATGCTTGACACACAAGCATAGACCAACAGTTTCCACCAGCATGCACCAGCATCAAAATGAAATCATACTTTTGCAGAGAAAAAACATAAAATTAATGGACGAATTATAGCTATGAAGGCTAGAGAAGGAGAGGACTGACGTGCTTTTCACACTGCAGATTCATAGCCCAGTCATCCTTAGCCATAGTCCCCTAGTCTCAGAGGGTTCAAGTCAAAGCAAGCCCACTTAAGAATGTGACAGTATGATATTTTAGCCCAGGGCTTAAGGGTCAAATATGCAGCTAGCTCTGGGCTAACGCTGCCTTCAAATGCTCCTTGAAAGCTCCTACTTCTGAATACATAAGAGTTAAGGCACATTTAAGTGCTTTTGGCTGGACATAACAAAATGCAGCTGTAACTTAAGTGTTTTATTTCGGAAATTAAGCAGCACAGAGCAAATTTTTGCTGCAGCAGGACAGTCAAGAGGGGAAAATGTGCATCAGGCATGTGATTGGTTGTTTTAATTTATTTATCAAAAAGTGGTAGAACGCACACCCAATGATCTGCTGACCACCGGGAAATAAACGAATAAAAGTGAATGTGCCTTATTCACTTTTATTTATTTTGTTTTATTGTATTATTTATGAGCTAAAAGTGGTTGTATATCTAATTCAGAAAACTTCACCATCACTCTCAATGCACATTATCTATTCCAATTAACCCCCAAACACCTCACAGCTCCCCAACTTCACATCGGTCACGTACCGAATCCATTTGCATTCATCGCGGCCGGCGGCTTGTTAGCCCAAATGACCGCCGCTTATTAATTCAGTTGTGTGGCTTTTCCTGTGAAATCAAGGTCGTAAAACAGCAGCGTGTCATTAAGTGGCGAGGAGAGAGAAAGAGGGAAGAGGGTGAGAGAAAATTAAGTGAGGGTATTTTTTTTTTATTTTTTTTTACGGCCAGCTAATCTTGGCCTCGGGCCACCAGGCAGCTAACTGTATTATAGTTGGGGTCCTTGTGATGGCGCGCTGTAAAATGGCTGCCAGTTATAGCGCTTTCATGATGTGTCGGTTGACCCGAGACCAGTGCAGAGCATCATTATGACTAAGCTGCTGCATACACTGTAGAATGATAAAACATGTATGCATGTAAATACATTAATATCATGGAAGTGATCAAATATATTTCAATGTGATTTCCAATATAGCTTTCAGTTTTATTTCTCTTCTGTGTCATAGACCTCTGGGTCATTTATGATTCCAGTTATGGCTCCTAGGTCCGACTTTTTTTCATTGATGACAGAAAGTTTCTGGATTTTATGTGTTTTTGCTCTATTCAATCACAATCTGTACGCCCAGAACTCGTGTCAAAGCTACAATACGCAGCTATTTTGAAATGAAAGGGGCTCTTTTTCAGTGTAGGTTTAAAGAGTGATAAAAGGAGAGTAAAGACGGAAGATGAAGGGAGGGAATGTATGGATCAATGTATGGATTTAGATTTTGGAGGGAGAGAGAGAGATGGAGAAAGACAAGGGCAGAAAGTGTATTAGATATAATTAGATACAGAAAATGAAAGAAAGCGAGGAGGCTGCAATGAAGGAACACTCTTTTTCTCTCCGCTGTATGTATTTTCTGACATCATTTCACTCACAGATGGTGGAATTTACCTCCCTTGCCTTATTATAACAAGTGCTTTTTGTAGCATAATGGCTAACCATGTATTTAATCAGCTTCTCTTCCATTCTGTCACTTCTGTGGCTACATCGATGCACAAACCACAGAGCGGTATGATTGCTGGTGCAGCACCCGAGGGAATTCCTCTGTGAACCGGGCAGCAGAGGCTCGATTATTGAAAGGCTCTTCTGGCTTGTGGTAGAAAGCTGAGAGCGCTGTGTTTGTTTTGTTGGAGTTGTGCTGTTTTAAGTGTGCTGTTTTCCTCCAGCGTGCTGTTTTACATCATATTCCTCACACACCCAGCTCCCTCCTGCAGGCTGTACAGAAAGCCTTAAGGCATGTTCACACATCATTCTGCTTTTTTTTGGTAGGAAAAAAGCACCGCGTCGATCGCATTTTGTGCCCGTGACATGAAAAAGCGGGTCGCTCGCTCCGGTTCCATAGCAACGTCAGATGCTGTATGGAGTGGGTGACGATTTGCAGCATTTTATTTATAGTATGAAATAGACGTAGGTTACATAAACGAACATAGGATACACGTATGCTTGTTGCATTTATTACTGGTTTGGGGGTTTTGTGGACTTTGTTCATCCACTGCAAAGAGAGGACCCAATCAGCTTCCAACGTACGGTCAAACCCCGCCTCTTCTTTGTTGTAATTGGCGGTCCATGTCGCACACACCTCCTCTGATTGGCCGATGTGAGCTGAAGCGCCGATAACTGGAACGTTAGCTTGTTAGCTAATGTTTTGTCTTTTTTTACAGAAGACGACAACACTTGCCATTAATTTAATTGAAACTCAAAATAGGCAATAACAGATTAAGTTGGAAGTTCGTTTTTTCTGTAATTTAGCCATCACAAAGCGACATTTGTGCTTTCTGTGTAAATAGCATGCTCTCATTGGATTAAAAAAACAACATCTAGCTGCCTAGATGCATTTCGCTAGCTTGATATTCTGGGAGAGTTCCATAACAATATCAGTTTTGAAGGATTATTTTCAGCAAAAAACAAATTCCTGTCTAATTATCAGGATGAATAGTGTCCCAATTGTACACGTCGTGATGGGGACAGATGCTTGTAAATTACGCTTTAATCGGGAAGTCTGCTGACACTAATACAGAAATAAACACTCTCACTCTCTCTCTCTCTCTCTCTCTCTCACACTCACACACACACACACACACACACACAAACACAAGAGACAGGTCAGTCTCTGCAGTGAGACCATCCATACAGAACATTATTAAAGTCACTTACCCCCCATCAACACACACATAGACACACACACACAGAGCTACATAGCATCAGATTGTGTGTTAATTTTCCCTAACCATGCTGTCTGTTGAGACAAAACCCTTAAGGAGATAGATTCATTGACAGCTCATGGAAGATAAATTACCCTGCTTGCGGGTGGTGTGTGTGTGTACGTGTGTGTGTGTGTTTGTGTCCCAGAGTCTACAGCTATAACTATAATTAGCTCTTGTGTTTCAGTTGCCTTGGCAGCGCCACCAAGTCCTTGTGACTCTGTGTGTGTATGTGTGTGTATGTGCATTTGCCTTTAAGTAGTGCGTAATGGTATTTTTCCCTTATCAGTCATGTGCATAGCTGCATAGACGCAGCACCGGGGCCACATTTGGGCAATGTTACACATACATAACATGCACAGAGGGCTGGTCTTAGATCAGCGCAGGTCACTCATTTGAACAACAGTAAACAGAAATAGACTGAATAGAACAAAAGAGAATACCCTATTTCCTCTAACAGTGGCCAGTAGTCAATTAAAAGCCGGGTCTCTGATAATGGCCGGGGCCGTGGTCGACACAGACAAATAAAGGCCGGCCCCAAATACAGGCCGGTAATGCATTGCAGTAACAAAAAAATGGCTACCTAACGTACCCCAACAGAAGCAGATCAGAAAACAAGGAGGCTTCGTACTAAAATATGAGCAAATATACTTATCAAACAGAGGGAATTAGAAATAAAGGCCTGTCTCTAATATAAGCCTGCTTCCAATAAAGGCCTGGTACCCTCTGCAGTTGAGGTAAATAAAGGCCCGGGCCACTATTAGAGGAAATACGGTAGTTCCCAAGGGATAAATGTGTTTGAATAGCTGTTGCAGCTTATTCACAAAGCAATAATGGTAAGACAGACAGGGAGCGTTCACACCAAGCATGATTGAGGCAGTTCATTTGAACTCTGGATTTACTCCTTTAGTTTGGTTTGTTTGGCCAGATGAGAACAATGCCATTTGAACTCAGGTGACACCAAATAACGACACTGAGACGCCAGAAAACTTCCAGGAGTGAGAACGTAATCTGAACTAACTACAGGAAATTACCCCAAAACGCAAGGGTTTATGGATATAAGGAGACGGATGCTGACATCTGATAGCCAGCAGTTCCTCATGCTTGGAAAGCCTAGCATAACAAAAAGAACCAAGGGCAAGTATGGACTGATGCTCATATCCAGCTATTTCTTCATGTGTTCTTACCTGCTGTGGACACCAGAGACGGTAAATCATGGCAAAGAATGCAGCTAAAGTTACACAGTTTCTTTTGACTCCCGCTGCCGCCAAAATCTCTAACCTGATGGTATGACAGGTTACCAAAACTCTGTCCAATAAATAAGCTACTTGTGAGTCCATGTGACTTTTGTTTACAAGCCCTGGTTCGCTTGTAATTGGGCAGTGTGAACATAAACAAACCAAATCTAAAAATGCAACAAAGTAAAGATTTCCACATTGGTCCCGACCAAAGAAAACAAACTGTAGACGCGATCGCACCCTTAGTAAACACAGTTAGAGAAATATTCTGGTCTGAGGCGCTCTAGGGCAACAGAATAATCCCTTTAATTAAAGAAAAGCTAGTTGGGGAACCAGGCAAGTTGACTAAGAACGCATTCTTCTTGGGTAAGGGCCTGGGGGAGTCGACACACACACACACACACACACACACACAGTCTTGTTCAACCTCACCGGAGCATTTGGGGATAGGTCGCCTTTCTCAAGAACACTTGGACGCGAGTTGCTGAGGCAAAAGTGGACGCATCTTAATCACTCCCCATCCACACTGGGGATTCAAACTAGCCACCTTCTGGCCTCGAGCCCGCTCCTCTACCCATGAGGCCGCTGGGGCTCCAGTAATACACTATTGATTTCTCTCAGCTCGTGAACTCGATGAACCTTTTGCTGTGGATGGGCCCGTTTCACACCGGGGTTCAGAAAGTTCACAACCTGAACCAAATCAATGGTGTATTATTGGATATCAATATTGCACTGCATCAATAGCGTTCTGTTCTCAACTACACCGTGACAGTGTTTGTATCCAGGGATTTGAAAATGGCTTCCAGGGTTTTTAAAACATTTTGCTACCCTTGCTACCCAAAATCAAGGTTGACATAGTGTGGAAATGGTCTTTCTTTGCCCCTAAGTGCGAGCTAAAATTCTATACTTGATATCAGAGGAGCAATTCGGGAACGTAGCCGATAAGGAACTTTGAGAGCCGGCCCCGGCGGACCAGCCGGTGCTATCGTGTCACGCTGAGGATCATTAGCGCTTGTAGAATTACACCGCTGAGGACCGTAACCCTATCTATACAGTTATTATGCAATCGTCCATCGCGCCGCTCGCAAGTACATTGCATTAGCGATGCGTAGGGCATGGAAGGGTGACATGGACGTCACCGGATGCTAAATGTAAGAGGGAACGAGAGATGTTGAGAGAGAGCAAGAGATAGAGAAAGAGAGAGCGAGAGAGAGAGAGAGAGAGAGAGAGAGGGATGGGCAAAGGGTCGAAGGGAGGAAGACAGAGAAGAGTATGTAAGGTCAATGCCAGTCATGGCCATGGGGAAATTTCTACCACACCTGTCTATTATTGGATCAGGCACAGGGGGGTCATGGGAAAGAAGAGGTATAGGGTCAAGAGAGGTGGAGAACGAGGTGGCTCTGATGTAATTCGATTACTTTTCCATCACTTTCCAGAACTAAGTCGGACGCGCTTCCATGACCTGAAAATGTTTTTCCTTCCTGGTTTGTTCATGTTTTTTCTAAAGGGGTAAACAGATTCCACTCCAGTTGGTTGGAAAAAAAAGCCACCATCTAATGTAATGAATGCGTGAAACAAGTTGGAAAGGACATTGAGCATGAGCTGCCCGAGTGAAATGGAGAGGATTTGAGGACATCTATAGGCTGAAGTGTGTGAAGATTTTTTTTCCTTTCCAAGTATCCACGAGGATGTTTGTTTGCGTTTAGCTTGAGCTCAACATGCCCAATTCCACACGTGCGTACCCCAGTCGCGCTCGAGTTGCAACGATTAATCGATTAGTTGTCAACTATTAAATTAATCGGCAACTATTTTGATAATCGATTAATCGGTTTGAGTAATTTTTTACGAAAAATAAGTAAAAATTCTCTGATTCCAGCTTCTTAAATGTGAATATTTTCTGGTTTCTTTACTCCTCTATGACAGTAAACTGAATATCTTTGGGTTGTGGACAAAACAAGACATTTGAGGACGTCATCTTGGGCTTTGGAAAACACTGATCGACATTTTTCACCATTTTCTGACATTTTATAGATCAAACAACTAATCGATTAATCGAGAAAATAATCAACAGATTAATCGACAATGAAAATAATCGTTAGTTGCAGCCCTAGAATCAACAAGCCGAACACTCCCGACTGCACACTCACTGCTCTTTTTCTTCTTCTTCAGTTTTGTTTAACGGCGGTTGATAAACAATTTAAAAGGTGCATTACCGCCACCCACACTCACTGCTCTAACGACCCAGACCTTCACGTTACTTATTTTTATCAGCTTTGTTTTATACATACTTCAAGTTGTCATCGATGAACCGGAACTGGAAAATTTATCTGGTGACACTGAGACATTTGATTTTCCCCGGGTTTAGTCGTCCTCTACCGGTAACGTTAGATCTAAAAATGGCTTCGCCGGCTAAGCGTCACACTTTTAAAACCTTCTGGAAGCTGTCAGATTGTGCTGCGAGACAGAACCTGACCGCCATATGTAGTGGAAAGTTACGAAGACGTTGTGAGTTGAAGTGTTTTGATGGAAATCGCTTGTTCTTGTTCGATAAAACAAGACACAAGATCACCTTCACTAAACAGCGGGACCTACCTGCTCTCACCGCCGGAGACGGACGCTGTTTTCCGGGAGGCGGTGCGCCGAAGAGTCGGTAGGAGGACTGGCCGGGTTGCAGCGACTTTTATCCATATTTGTTTGTCGACTATTACTGTCTGATCTTATTACTGTGTGGGTTGAGGCGCTGGAGGTTTTGTATGGATTTTAAAAGCTTATCGTTAGCCAAGATAGGAAGGATCTGTTTTGTTGTCATACTGTGAATGACACTTCAGTAAGGAGACGCCCTGAATCGCCTTGCCATGTATTTGGTACCAAATTAAAGGCAAAGTTGTGTTTTTTTAAATGGAAAAATTTGTGATTGTCAATTTTTTTTTAATTTTTGAGATATAGCTGTTTGTTTGGAATGAGCAAGAAAATGTTGAGAATTCCCAGTGAACTGGAAGGGTTAATACGTTTTCTGCCTTGCGCAAAGCGGATAGTGTCACACAAATAGTCAAACAAACTGAATGTAAACATAAATACATTTCGATATTGATTACTTTATGTAATTATAGCACTAGAAATAATTTATCCTGCTTTTCTCTGTCAAGGGAATTGACTATTTTTAGTCTGTACTCCTGCACATTTGATGTGAAAAATAATATCCATCCATGTTTGATAAACCATGTAGAAATTGTAGCTTGGTATAGATCTCCCAAAGGGTAAAAAAAATACTAGAAATACTACATTGTTCACCCAATCTGGATGTGAAAGTCAGATATTTAACCTCATTGTAGTTTAATTTGAAATTCTGGTGTGCTGAAAAAATTAAAAATGTCACTGTCCACTGTATCACTGTAACGGACTGCACTGTACAGTATAAAATGTGACACTGCTAAAGGGGAGACATAGGAAAAATGTAATACTTCCCAGAGCTGCTGTTAGAGTCAAAAATACCAAGTTAAATACAGTAGTGTTGAAATCTAGGACACCAAATATGGAAATGATGTCCTTATCCCCTCCCTTGTTTAAAATGAACAATTAATATTGCGATGCAAACTACCGGTACTTTAAATCAGGGCCGCGCCGTGCTCTGCGCACAGTATATTTTCCTGCTTTTTTGTCCTTTGCCAATCACATGCCTGAAGAAGGACCAAGTGAGAGATGGAGAGAGGGGAGAGAGAGAGAGATGAGTAAGTGAAAGAGGAAGGAAAAGACAGGGAAACTGGGGGAAATGACAGTGGAGCCTTCTGACTGTCCTTGGCCCCTGATGATGGAGTCAAACGTCAACCAGTCTAAAAATAGTACAGTATCAGCCCTCCTACTACACACACACACACACACACGCTGTCCCAGTGGGGATTCCCATCAAAGCTGCCTTCACCTTCCCCGACCTTTTCATTTTAGTTATATTCCCTCACTCTCTCCCTCGCCCCCCTTACTGTTTAAGCCATTCATCTGCACAGTGTGTATGTGCGGACTCTTACATTAAACTGTCAAATTCACAGATAAGCAACTACTTAAAAACCACATACATAAACACACACTTTCTCTTTTTTTCATCCTTTCTTTGTCACACACACACATTCATCACACATCACACACAATCTGCCCTTATACCAGTGTACAGTATGAGTGCTAAATAACCAATTACAATTCAACATGTCAACTTATTCCTTTAAGCCAGGATTTGAGGTGTGATGGTTTACCAAGGTTAGTTTTTTTTTAATATATTCTTTTGTATTTTATGTATTACATATACAGTATATTGAGACCATATCATTCAGTGCATGTATGTGTGCGTGTGTGTGCGTGTGTGTGTGTGTGTGTGTGTGTGTGTGTGGACATTACAAGTGAAGACTCCTTCTTTTTCATTAAATATATAGGCCTATTTCCTGCAGTGAATTATGCAATGTGCCTTTGTGTGTGTGTGTGTGTGTGTGTGTGTGTGTGTGTGTGTGCATGCGCGTCTGCATTTGTGTGTACTCTCATAAATCAAGCCCTACTGTATATGCCCTCAGACCTCAGAGCAAATAACTGTGCTTACATGCAATGCACACTGGGTAAGCAGATGCACTTAATCTGCTCTGCCTGCTATTGATCACATACAGTGTCAACTATCAAACATCAAACATGGGAACACACTCAACCTCACACACACACACACACACACACACACACACACACACACACACACACACACAGTGAGAGGCTATGTTATAGGGCGACAGACAGGAAACAAACAGCCATCACACTCAGGCTCTGTTCACACCACAGGATTTCATGTTCGATTTCAAACTGCTGCTCTTATTTGATTTTTGTGGATGACTCTTCATACAGTATCTATTGTAGGATGTAATCCCTATCCAATACCAGCATATCTGATGAACTGACGGCAGTGTTGAAAAGACACAGCTACTAGCTGCTTCTAGCTACTAGCTCTGTACTAGCTAACATGGAAGGGAGTCAGTTACAGTTTGTGCCTTTGAGTGACTGAATTGAGGCGTCTCCCTAAATACCAATCAAGTTGGCTGATTCACTTTCTTTCCATTGTTGTGTGTCCTTGTCCTCCATGCTAACGCTGGCGCAGCCAAGCTGCCGTTGGAACCAAATGTATGATGAATGTCTCAGATGAAAGATGCAAGATTTTCCGATTCGAGTATTCAAAAGTTGCATATAGGCCGCATGTCTCGGGATCCTATGCTGTACCGCGTACCCATGTGGTCCAGATCAGAATTGGAAAAAATGTGATTCCATGCAGCTTTTTGCTGTTCACACTGATTAGAAAACATCAGATTTGCGTCATATGTGAGGGGAAACCAAATCAGAATTAGGACACTTTCGGCTGCAGTGTGAACGGAGCCTTAGACAGATTGAGGGCTTGTGTCTCTTGTGCCATACTAATCTACACATTGGCTTGCAAGTGCACGCTACTGTAAGTAGCAACAGGAAAAAAAGAAGTAGAAATTGATCAGAATAAGTAATGAGATGAGTCCCATCAGCACCAGTGCTGCTTTGGAGGATGAACGGACTGACAAGACAGATAGATAGACAAGCAGACAGACAATAGACAGGTTGACAGAGGTGAGAAAATATTGTGATTTCTGGGATTGTTCTTATTTATTCAGATGGGTTTTCTTCTCGCTGCTCTTCACAGTAACAGGTAGCATGTGCTTGCAAGCCAATGTGCAGTTTAAGCACGTTGCACTCAATGAGATTCAATCTGCAGGTCTCTGTCTTAAAGCTGTCAGTGTGTTACCTTGTCTTTGTTTCCTGTCTGCTGCGTCCTGCGTGTGTGTGTGTGTGTGTGTGTGTGTGTGTGTGTGTGTGTGTGTGTGTGTGTGTGTGTGTGCATGTGTGTGAGCACCTGAACAGCGAGACGAGAGAATGAGAGGAAGCGCTTTATGTGGCCACACAAAGGCTACGTTCTCACTGCAGGCCTTCATACTGAATTCCACATTGCTGCTCATATCTGATTCTTTTTTTTTTCTTTTCTTTTTTTCGGATGACTGTTCGTATCTATTCTAGGATGTAACTCATATCCGAAACCAGCACGACCCCGACTGTGACGTCGGAGAAGACGCAGAGTAGCAATAACGAAAGACGTCACATCTATTTTGTCTCAAACACATTTCAGTAATGAGCATTTCTCCAAATACCACTATATCCTCACTTTATGATAGTTGACTGAAACTGAAACTAGGTCTAAAACTCACTTCAGTAAAGTGAAATGAAGTATGAAAAAACCTAAAACTAAACACGGTCCAGTTTAAAACTGATGGGTGAAAGGGCTTTTGCCATGTTAGTAGAAATGTTTAAAACTCATCTTAAAACGTATTTTTACTGATAATTTTTTGCTTTTTCTGACACGCTCTTTTATGCTTTATTGCTCTTATGTCTTGTTGTAAAGCGCTTTAATAAATAAAGTTTAATAAATAAAGTTGACTCTCCTTATCCATGACAGCCAAAATACTAAAACCTAAACAAAATAGAAACTAATTATCTCTCAGAGAAATCTGACCATCCGCGGTCACTGTGACAAAAACTACAGCGAGAGATTTGGGACGGGGAAAAAAAAGTGTGAAAATAAAAAGAAGACAGATAGTCCAAGAAAGCCAGAGAAAAGGGTGAAAAGAAAATGAGGAGATGAGGAGGGCGAGCGGAGACATTAGAGGAGAGAACGAAAGAAAGAGATGAAGACGGGTGACAAGACGAGAGGAAAAAAGGAGAGAATGAGAGTCGGCGCGGAAAGAAAAACGCTGAAAAGAAGAGCCTGGTGAGTGGCGTAAAAACCTCAGTGGTCGTGCAGCGAGCGGGTTGCCTGAGTGCTTGGATGACACTGGGGGCACACACACACACACACACACACACACACACACACACACACACACACCTCGCCTTACTGGGGCTTTACGGCTCTTTAATGGGACTCGGTGTACGATCTCAGCCGCTGTCACCATCTCCCTGTAAATCACATGTGGTATCCCCATACATACATATACATGCACGGGACACACACTCCATCCCGACTGATCTGGGAGCATCCGGGGGCAACGTTCACACATTTCAAGGCAGAGTGTGAACATATTTACTACATGTTAGAGATGCAAAAGGTGCAAAATCTTCTTTTATGGGTGGAATCAGTCAAATTGCTGCAAATCACGTTTGACTTTTCTGTTAATTGGCTTGGAGTATCATATACTGTAGGTTGACAATCGTGTTTTAGCATGCCAGCTATGCCCAAAGATAATTTACAAGTGCTGTTTGGCCCAGGTCGGGTAGCTAGGTGTCTATTTTTGAGTCGTAAGTCAAATCCTTTCACAGTCATTATAGCCACGCTGCCGCTGTTGGTGGAAATCCCACTGAACCTCAACCTAAATTCCTCTGTTTGTGTCTGTCCGTTTCTGTGTCTCTCAGCATGTGATCTCTGTTCTTACGTTTTTTTTTTGTGGGGCCCAAATATACCCAGAAGAATAGACCATTTTCCAGACCACATTAGGAAAAGGGTTGTGTCTTAGGGTTAGGTTTAGGGTGAGGTGCGGGCATGCGTGAGTCCATTTCATCCTCCTAAACTTTCTCCCTAACATATCTAATATCTATATCTAATATATGAGGCAAGCAACCACCAAACATAAAGAAAAGTCAGTTATATTTTCAGAAAAGCACTACTTTTTGTTGTTTTTTCCCTTAAAATACCCTGTCCTCATATAACTTAAATCAGTTTGATACTACTTACTATGATGTATGCTATGAATTTACATCAAGATTTATGTCAGCCAAAAACAAAGTGGGTAAACTCGTCACTGATCATCCCTGATTAGTTTTTTCCATTGATATTTGCAACCAGGGAAATGACTCATTATGAAAGACAGCAAACACATGAAGAAGAGTCGCCTCGCTTTAGTGTGTACATGTGTCACAGGTTTTCAAAGGGGGGGGGGGGGGGCATCACTGCAGGCAGACGGGATCAGCCAGGATCGGTGGCCAACTGCTAATGAGCACACGGGAGGAAAAGCATGCAGAAAACAAAAAAAAAGAAAAAATGTTAAAGCCAAAATAAACACCTATGTCAGTAAGTCTTCTTGATGCGTATCATGAAACAAAGGGAGAAAAGAAAGGAAATTAGAGGAAGAAAATGACTAAAATAAGACTGAGTGGGAAAACTTCAACCTGTTTGGTGAATGTTGTTGAGTGAAATTCTGAGTCATTTACATCACAAGTGGTAGGAAAATGTCTGCTAATGTGTTTATGGCGTAGAAAATTGTCTCTTTCCGCTTAATATTTTTCCACAAATATAAGTGAATGCAGTGTTGCAGTGAGGGACTCTAGCAGACCTTGCAGGTGGTGTGTGTGTGTGTGTGTGTGTGTGTGTGTGTGTGTGTGTGTGTGTGTGTGTGTGTGTGTGTGTGTGTGCTCGCAAACATGCACATTAATTTGCATGTGTATACCACTAGAAGGGTGAGTATTATCTGCATGTGTACACACCTGCTGTATGTGTGTTGAGTGCACCATGTACTGAATTTTGTGTGTGTGTGTGTGTGTGTGTGTGTGTGTGTGTGTGTGTGTGTGTGTGTGTGTGTGACGGATGGTTTTGCCTCCGGTAGAGCGGGGCTAATGGTTTGTTTACATCCTCTCAAGTTTCGGAGGGGATTTACAGTCCCAGCGCCGGCCAGCGAGGACAAGGAGGCAGGATTACAGCCGAAATCTACCTAGTCAGAACAATCCTCCTCCTCCTCTTCTTCCTCCTCTTTTAGTCTTCACTCGCTTCCTTTCATCTCATCTCCCCTCTCTCTCTCTCTCTCACTCTCTTATTTTCTCTTTCCCACACTCCTTGTTTTAATCGCTTTCTTGCTCACTCTTAGTCTTTCTCTCCACAAAATACTCTTTCTCACGCTATCTTTCCCCTCCTTTTCTATTACTCTCTCCAGAGTCATTTAACACTCTTTCTTTCTCCTCCCGTCTCTCTTTCAAATTCCTTTTCGCTCCATCACTCGTGCCATTTGTCTTGGTCTCGGTCCTTTCTCTTACCCATTCTGTCTCCTATTAGCGCTCTCTCTCTCTCTCTCTCTCTCTCTCTCTCTCTCTCTCCCTCTCTCTAATTTGGCCCACCTTCCCCTCCATATCTCCTCCTGTCTCCCTCCTTGGCTTCATTTTTTTTTTTTCTACATAATGTGCTCTGGGCTCCGCTCCCCCCCCCCCCCCCCCCCCCCCCCCCCCACTCCCTCCCCCTCTTGGTTTTGGGGTTTAGTTACTCTTTAAACCTTTACGTCCTTTTATTAATTAGATACTGCTTAATATATACCAGACATGATTTTCTCAGGTGAAGTTTGATAGCGTACACACACATATTGGCTGAGTTTAGCTGAGTTTGGCTCTTGATGCCCGCAGCGACATGTTGATAGCATCATGGTAAAAACTGATGGATTGGATGCTGGCCGAACTAGTTAGGACATCAGGCTGGCTCCAGCAAGCTTTATAGGTTTTTGAATGCCTAAGGGTTTCAAAGTCGAGCAAGGGAACCTTATTGGTGTGTGTTGGTTAGAATTCTGTGTGCCCTTATATGTTTATGGATGTAGATTTTTTCTATCTATCTATCTATTTTTGAATTCCAGATGTTTTTCCATCTTCTCATCATTCTTTGGCCCGATTCATCTTTTCTTGGATTATTTATTAACATCTTCATTCACTTTTCTGTTGAAACTATTTCTCCCAACTTCCCAAGATTCAGTAAAAGCCTGACGAATTCCTCCGCATCTCAGAACCATTCTGACCATCCCCCCATTCACATTAGTCCCTTGTAGGGCGAGTGTGTCGGAGTAATTTGCACTACGATAACAAATGTCCCTGCAGGTAATACGTGGTGAAACTCTTGATGAGGGCTAAAAGGCTGTTTTTTTAAAAAAAAAAAGCAAAATAATCATCCAGAGGTGATGTGGAAGCAAGCGGGGTCAGCAGGTAATTTTGAACCGCCAGCCATTATTCATTGAAAGAAGCTCGTAGCGTACTCTCTAGGGCCGGAACAACAACAGCAACAACAACAAAAAAAAACTGTTGAGAAATGTGTTTACCTGTTGCTACTCCCTATTACCAATTTGCATTTCAATAAAGAACCTGAAAGCCGCGTGCAATTTGACAGCAGTGGGATATTAATCAGGCTGCTGTGACCTTCAGCTTCCCGCCATTCACGTTTCTCCCAAATGCCTTCCACATGCGCGCTTCTCGAGCAAATGCATAAATTCATTGTTTTAAAAGCAGACGATCAGCATTCAGTTAATGGATACAGTCAATTAAATAATCACTCGACCTGTGAAAAGTGACTTAAAAAGCACTGTATTCACTACTCTTGAGATTTGTCAAATTGTATTCTAGGAGGTAAGTGCTGGGGTGTAGAGGGGGTTGAGAAAAAGGTGGTGTGTATTTTGGGTGTGCACAAGTGTGTGTGTGTGTGTGTGAGGGGGGACACAGTGGAATACAGCACATCAGGTGCCTGGACTAATAAACAAGACTTATTATTATTTATCACTCATAAAAAAATAACTACACCCTCTGGCACACAGTCAATGTACGTACCTCAGCCTGTCTCCCCAAAGACAAAGCCAATGACACTGAACATTGAGCATATGTCAGCCCCCCCCCGCAACCACCACACACACACACAAACACACACACACACACACACACACTGCGCGGTGGCATGTTTCAGAGTGCTCTCCACACCACTCTCAGCTGTGACACACACAGGCTGCGGCAGCTGTGGGCGGCCATCTGCATTTCATAGAGCACTATACCATGACCTTCACCTCAATGACAACAGCCAGCTGGGATTGAGCCCAGCTCCGTACTGGGCTGGGAATTTGACTCGCTGCGATGGGTGTTTTTCAGTCCGGACAGGTGTAACATTATACTGACAAGCTAGCATCTGAATGGGATGCTAAGGGAGATTTTGGTGTTGAAATGTCAGCCGAATAGTCTGCCGCATGTCTAAAACACTCAAGTTCTACTCCAGTATTAGATGTAGACAACAAAATACGCTGGTGCAAGTTTGTTACTCTAAAATATGCTAATAGTGTAATAACTCTCATATAACTTGTCAAAATGTAGGTTGAAAATGTAGTAATAAGCTTCGCTACGCATTAGTTTGGGGGTCTAGCGTGTCATTAGCTATATTTACAACCTAGCTAATGTTAGATATCTGCGACACACCAGCAGGGACGTTAGCTAATTATAATGCCAGCTATAGCTAAGTTTAGCTTGCAAGCTAACTTCCCATTGTTCGGATGTTAGCTTAGCTTATTAGCAATTCCTTTAACTCCCATTCATATTCTAGAAAGTGACAATTCTTTTAAGCTACGACAGACTGACAGTGGCTGGCAACATGCTAACGGTACATTTTTGGACGTTTTCCTAAAATTGAATCCCTTGCTGCACAATCCATACACTCGAGATAAAAAGCTTTTTTTCTGTTTTGGATTCTAAACTGTGAAATACAGTTTATCCCACTCATATAGAACAATTAATATGACTGAGGGAGCAACTATTGTAGTCAGGCTTCCGTGTTAAATTGTCCAAAATACCATTTATAGGGAAAAATTGACTTTTTAGTGATATGAAGTTCATGAAAGGGATGGAGGGAGCAACAGGCACCCAGAATGCAGTAAGCAATGAAAGAAGTAGGACTTTTAGAATTGTGATATCTGTAATATGAATGCATGAGACTATAGGTACTATTAATAGGGCTGGTACTGTATGACGTTAGTATGAGTGGTTGTGCAGAGACCTCTCATTAGTGTGGAATTCATGAGGGAGAGATGGATAGACAGATTCTCATCATTTTTCCCTCTCGGTTGCCTTCTCCGATAGCCCTTCCATATTCAAGTCCGGGCTTGAACACTTCTCTCTTCTCTTGCTCTCTCTCTCTCTTTCTCTCTCCCACACTTTCCATGACGCCTCTTCCTCTCCTTCTTCTTCGTCTCTCTTTCTTCCCTCGGTCATCACGTTGTCACCACCAACGCCTCGGTCGCAGGAAAGCATCCATCCAACGATGACTCTGGCATTGTATTTGTCTGTATAAATGTGCGCTGTACGTGTGTGTGTGTGTGTGTGTGTGTGTGTGTGTGTGCGCGGGCGGGCTTGTCAGTGTGTGTGATGATATGATGAATAGTAATAGTCGCGGTGATGAATAGTTCTGTCCGCAGCGAGGCGCGTGTCTCAGCTGGCCAGCAGTTTGTCCCGCATTAGCAGCGACTTGAAGCTGACAGGCGTCAGGTTGAGTCGCAGGTGGACACCTCAACGCAGTTTGTTTCAAGGTCAAGGGAGCAGCCATCAAAGTCAATATAAAACAATAATTGCTGTTTTTATGGGATACGCCAATGATTCTTTGGCAGGAACGTATTGATTTGCTTCTTTTAAAATGTTGTTTTGCAAGTTTTGCGTTGACACTGAGGAGTTATTGCTTGAAAATGAATGATCTATGTGATGAAATTGGATTCAGTATTTACTGGGACTTTACAGGGTATTTCTACTGGGGAACATTATATTTAGCCTGAATCCAATACTAGGGTAAAGTGACTTTTTCACACGTGTAGAGATGTTAGTTCTCTCTAATGGAGTAAAATGGATTATTTCTCAGTCAATATTAAGTCCAAAAGTAATGGATCAGATTGGTACAAGATATCTGGAATCTAGCCTGGAATTGGTATGGCCAGTGTAAAAGTGGTATCATTGCGTTGAAACTTTCTGTTGCTGGTATTTATTGTATTATTTATATTTCTTTCTAGGTGTGAAGGGGGCCTGAAGGGGGCGTGGTCATTAGAGCAGGACTAGGGTGACTTTGCTTTCAATTTAGTCAATCCAAAATCTAAATGGAAACTTATCGAGCATTCATTCACACTGCAGAAAAGTGATAAAATCTTCCTTTCAGTTGTTTCCAATGCAATTCAGTTGAGTTATCGGCCTTATTTCAAGTCACTTATTTCAAGAAAATTTTCAAAAAATTGGTGAAAATGCAGAAGTGAATTGGAGAAGTAGAATTATTTAACCCATTACCAAATTTTTTCACTTAATAAAAAAAAAAAAGAAGATTTTTAGACTCAAGATTAAATCACTTGTTAGGATAGATATGTTTGCAGTGTAGATATTTCTTGAAAGGTTGAATTTGACAACCTTCTTATGACACTAGTTTTTCAATTTGGATAGATTGAATCAATGCCTGTAATACACAATAATGAGAACAGGAACACAGTGGATCCATATGGAAATACAGTAGTAGCAGTAAAATATAGAACATAGTCTTCTGTAAAGACAATCCAGCATAGTAAGTAAACCAAAAAATTGCATTACGATTGACTTACTGTGGTTGAGACAAGTCACCACAATAAAAGCACCCACTGACAGTAAGCGATAGCTCTAATAATGGGGCGGCTTCTCCTAAAAGCATCAGCCCGGAGAAATCAAATCATCACCTCGTACACACGCACACCAATACCTGCTCTGATCGGCAAGACGGGAGACGGGAAGCACATCAAACAAATTCATAATTCACATTTCAGTTCCACTGTTTACCCTCCAGGCACGCTTGTCACACTCTGTCTCTCAGACAAACACACACATTTCTGAATTCTCCTTTCATGATCCACATAGCGAAGATGCAGATAATTGAGCGACTTGTGTAGAATAAAAGGCAAGCGGCCCCAAACGAGCCTCCGAAGCATCATTATGTATCTTTGTATGCGGGTGCACACACACACTTACTGTCGTTCTGTCCCCTGCCACTTGATTCCTTGTGGGATTTTTTTAGCACTCTGTTTGTAGCGGCTGGCCAACCCAAGCAACTTGTCTCTGTCCGTTTCTCTCTCTCGCTCACTCATTCACTCAGGTTCTATCTTCTCTATCTTTCTCTGTCTCGCTCATTTGCTCTTTCTCTCTCTTTCTACCGCTCTCTCTCCTTCACACACACTCTCACACGCACACACACACACACACACACTAATTACACTCGTGGTCCACCTATTGACTGCCGGTCCTACAGCAGAAGGATAATCTTATCTGGAGAGAGCAGCCCAGCCCAGTGCAGACTGCTGCCCAGTTGATTAAATGTGCACAGAACAGGGGAAGAAGGAGATGTGTGTGTGTGTGTGTGTGTGTGTGTGTGTGTGTGGTGTGTGTGTGTCTGCCATCACAGGGAATGCAACAGCAAAGTGATGGGGCCATGGCTGAGCCAGCAGTATCATGGGATAGTGTGTGTGTGCACGTAAGTGTGTGTGTGTGTGTGTGTAATGGATGGATGGGAGGAGAGGCTGTGAACCTGTGTAATCTCAGCCACATTCCTTAGAGAGTAGAAGTGAGAGGAAAGGTGTGCAGCCACGCAAATGTGTGTGTGTGTGTGTGTATGTGTGTGTGTGTGTGTCAGAGAAAGGAAAGAGAGAATGTGGGAGTCTGATGAGTTACAGCATATGGCCGGTGTGTGTGTGTGTGTGTGTTTGTGCTATTGACAAGGTGATATACAGCATACCACAATGCACAGTCTGCAGTATAATACAGAGATCCAGTATTCAGTCCAACGCAACATGTTTTCACTTTGCTTTGCAGTATTTGAAGATAGAGTTTTGAACAATTCTGTAAAATGTACACACATAAATCACACTGCCCTTTAGGCCTCTGCTATCTCCCCACACACACACACACACACACACACACACACTCATGCATAGACACACTGTTAGTCTTCTCCCATGCCTTATTGTTTCCTGATGCTGGTTGAGGTGATCTGATTTAGCGCTGCACCTCCTCACTCCACCCCCCCCCCCCCCCCCCCCCCCCCACCACCACCATCGCTCATGGTGTCTCCCACTATCACTCCGCTAATGCAGCAGTCCATCAGTAGGTAGAGCTCATTGTTTGCTTACATGGGGCGAGAGAGAGGATTGAGGCGGATATTTTCCTATTTTTTTATTGGTTTATTTGTAGCGCTTCATTTGCCACATCCACATGCATTTCACCTAGGGATCAATAGGGATTTTGGAAGGAATACTGGATATTTTCTGCTGATATTCTTTAAATATCTTTCAATTTGACCGTTTTCATGCTAAAAAATGACAGGGATTATGTGTTTCTGCTGGAATTTTTTTCTTGTCAGGGTGGAAAAACCTCTGAAATGACATTTAGACCATCATGAGACACTAAAACATTGAACACTCATACTGATGTAATTCTTTAAAGTGGGTTAGCAGCTCCTTAAGGCAGGGTGAGGCAGGTTTCACTGCTGTGGACTAAAATCACATCCTTACCTCCCACATATCAGCGAGGACGACAGCGACAGACTGATATCTGATTTTTATTAAAAGTCCAATATCGGCCCCATATACTGGCAAGAGATCTATCGGTCTAACCCTGATTTCACCACTTTTCTCTCAGCTGTACCATAATAATACTACAGATTCACAGCCAGCACATACCTGCTTCCCACACAGACTCATTCACACAGTAACTAAGTCGCACACTAATTTATACATACAAGCTGTGAGCCAAAGGATTATTTTTTTACGCTTTGACCGCTGTCTTCGCAGCTTCTTCTTACAGAAACTGGCTCAGGCAAGACGTCGAGCAATTAAACTCACACGAGCTCTGAGGCAAGCAAGGGATTCTGGCGGATTCGTCAGGTACAGAACGGTCCCTCTGTCGGGCCCCCGGAGGCCGACTCTAATGTGGCCCCGCGCAAGTGGAACAGAGTGATTAGCAGAGCGATTAGTGTAGCTATTAGCTCACACTGACATTCAAATAGAGGGGTGTGCGGACTCGGCTGTCGGGGAGCCGTACTGCGAGACCGTAGGTTAATTATGCCCTCGCTGATGCTTCTGTAGGTCGTATGAGTCTGACGCTGACGTCTGGTTTGCGGAGGCTAATTCGTAGTGTGGGTTGCCAAGGTTACTTTTGAAATGTAATCCGGTCTAGGTTACTCATGCTCATTTTAAAATGGTAATAGTGTAAACCTCCGGAATGCTCACGCTCATCAACCTGCTTTCTTTCAGCTCCTTTCCGATCACTTTATTTATTCCTATTTAATTATCTTACCCTGTATTTCTTATCTAATGTCCTATATACCTTGTGTAAAGCACTTTGAATTGCCTTTGTGTGTGAAATGTGCTATATAAATAAACTTGCCATGCCTATTTACACACTGCTGTTTCAGTAGTGTTATCATCATCTGCAACCATTATTTTAAGGTGTGCAGGATTAAGTGGCCAAAATATCACAATCTAAATGCAATTTTGCTCTCAAATATGTCTCCAGTAACCACCAAAATAACTCTAACTGTCCCAGATACAAGTCACTATTTCTTGGTAATCAGATTGCTGTAATTCTGTAAAATCCCTTACTCCCCACACCTGTTCACATTCAGAATCAATTCCCATTGTTCCCCGTTTTTGGCACTTGTAACCTCCGTAGACACTTAATTCTTTCGTATTCAGCCAGGATATTAATGCCCATCTCTCAGGAACATTCATTTGCAGCGTCAATGATGAAGCTAGCTTGGCAACTGATTGTAATGGTGCGTGGGTGAATCACATCCCCGCATGCCTTCCAGATGTTATCGAGAAGAAAAAAAAAACCCCAAAACATTCCGTGTGTGTCATTTTTCATGTTATCTGTGTCGTCGATTGCTGTCGCCGTCGACTTTTCCCTCGCTGAACTGTTCAGACGGGTGTAAACGGGGCAAAGCGCTTGGCTCTGGGTCCCGCTTCCACACGCAATTAAAAGCCCATGCTGAAAAGCTTTCATCACTGTGTGTGTGTGTGTGTGTGTGTGTGTGTGTGTGTGTGTGTGCCAGTGAAGCCCGAGCGCTCAAGGCCTCCCTATCTTTTGACGAGCGACCAGAGTAACGAGGGAGATCATCTCTTAAAAGGACAGAAAAATTCCTCCGCCCCTCCCTCCGTCTGTTCTCACCCCGTCTCAGGTTTATCGGTCCCAATCCCTCGATTCCCCCCCCCACCCCCCCACTCTGCGTGCACAGAGGTTCTGGAAACACGGGTGATATACGCCGATACACACCCCTCTCCTCGTAAATCCACCCCCTGCTTCTGCTTTCCCCCCTTCCTCTCTCCTCTCTCCTCCTTCTCCTCTTTCCCTTCCATCACCATCCACTCCCTCTTCCCCTTCTTCTCCTCCATCCCCCCCCCCCCCCCCCCCCCCCCCCTCCTCCGACTTTCCGGATGACGGCGCTGTAGCTTTATCGACTGTACAGGAACGCCGGGGGAGTTCAGATAGGCCGCATATCGATCATTGCGGCTTAAGGCTGCCGCTCTTGTTTATTCATATTATTTTTCTCCGATCCAGCGGTATGTCTGGCCGTCTTGACAGCCCAGTCTAGACCGGTCCAGGCCCTCGGGGGAGAGGAACGGCAACGGAACTCAGTTTCTAGTAACTAGGTTTTTTTTCAATTAGGAGTCGAGATACAGTATTCGTGTTCATTTTTTCCATTCATTGGGAACGCAGCGGATACTTGCATGCTGGAGCTCAGCTGGGCGGAAATGAATTAGATGAAAATTTATTGGATTGAAAATTAAAGTGAGAGTAATTTGAACTACGTGAGATGCAGCTGACTGAGTGCATTTATATTTTTCTTAATGGGAGTGAATTATTCAGCTGCCATCAGGTCTGGGTCACAGTGGGCCCACAGAGTATGAATTTGGGTTTAGACATGCCCTTTACTGAATGCTAATGAAAAGTATTAGAAGGTTTAGGGAAATAAGAAAACCCTGCTGAAGTTGTTTTTATGATGTCTGAACAAATCTTTTGCATCACAGCCATGACCTTTTTTGTTTCTATTGAAAAGTGTCCAGAGATACTGGTAGGAAAGAGA
The DNA here is from genome assembly GCF_048128805.1 of Centroberyx gerrardi. Lineage (NCBI taxonomy): Eukaryota > Metazoa > Chordata > Actinopteri > Beryciformes > Berycidae > Centroberyx > Centroberyx gerrardi. The sequence continues at coordinate 3,993,426 of NC_135999.1, read as the reverse complement.
ACTGGGGAGATAGACTCTTTCCCATCCAGGTATTTTTGCAGCATATTCTACTGAGGGTGCGTTCACACATCACACATGTTTAGAGCGGTTTATTTGAACTCTTTCATTTGCGCAGGTGAAAACAATGCCATCTGAACTCAGGTGGCACCAAACAACCAAACCGAGACGCCTGAAAATGCAGGTCCTTGGTCCTCTTCCAAGTGACCTGCGGTTCATTGGAAGTGAGAATGTAATCCAAACCAACTACAGGAAACAACCCCAAAACGCAAGGGTTTATGGGTATAAGGAGACGGATGCTGACATCTGATAGCCAGCAGTTCCTCATGCTTGCAAAGTCCTAGCATTACAAAAAGAAGCAAGGGCAAAACTGCAGTCTGGACTGATGCTCATATTGAGCTATTTCTTCATGTGTTCTTACCCGGTCTGAACACCAGAGAAGGGAAACTACAGCAAAGAGCACAGACAAGTCCATCATGCTGAGCTACAGTTACAAGGACCGGAATCGGATTTGCTTTGTCTCTTCCTGCAGCCAAAATATCTAACCTGGTTGGCAGGATGACAGGTTACCAAAACCTGTGATCGCACCTTAGGAAAGCCTCGACCCTTGCCCTTTTATCAACCTGTTGGCACTTTAAAGGCTTCACACCGAGGGCAGCTTGCCCGGCACTCACCTCAACATCAGGAACCCATCAGGAACGCAGCCCTCTCAATTTGCGGATTGAGGTTACAACCACCTCGACCACAGATCTCTGCGACGGGCGGGTGATGATGATGACAACGCACTCCAGCTCGCCGGGCACTGATTAATGAGCAACAACAAACCAGAGTGCATTGTCATCAGACAAATCGAATAAACAGGAGGCCGAGCCCCGGTCTCTTTTGGCTCTTTCTGCGTCATGTAGCTAAATGATCGATCTGGCTGTGAAGGTGCCAGACAAGAGACTGAGTGAGTAGTGCTTCACCGGTGCTGCGTTTTCTGAAGTGTGTCTGCCTGTTTTTTGCCTCCATGGAGAAAAAAATCGGGCTATTCATCTGGTCTATACAAGCTTTTTTTTGTGTTGTTGTCCTCTCCGAATATGGAGAGGTCTGTTGTGTCACAGTTCATGGTTGAGCACATACATCACGGCGTCCTCGCTCACTTCAAATGATCACACGGACAATGGCCTTCGCATGAGGCCGCGATAATGTATGCGTGTCCTGGATATTTTTAGAAGCTGATGACTGCTACAGCTCATCGATGATGAGGCGAATGGAGAAGGACGTCTCTTGTCAAAACGGACAGTAAATTAGTCTGATGTCCCACTTTACTGCCTCCGTAACCCTTTGTCTCTCTCCCTCTCGCTTTCTATCACTCTCTCTTTTTTCCCTCCAACTTTTTCCGGCCGTTGTCCTTTAGCCAAAGGACTCGTACAAACTCCCCTTTCCCTCTCCTGTCCTCTTTTTAATTCCCCTCTCAGCTTGTCCTCTGGCCCCGTCGTCCCTCAGTCCCTCTCCGCTCATCTCTCTCTCTTTTCGCGGGCGTGAAGGGGGAGGGATGGAGAGCACCTGCATTATTTACGGTAGCTCTTAACCCGAGAGGCTCGCTCTCACCGTGAACCCGGAGCCGTTTTTAGAAGCGCTACCTTTTGCTTTCGAGACTTCAATGAAAAGGTGAACTTTTGTTAATGGAGCAGATGTGGCGGTGTGTTGGCAGAGAAAAGAGACAGGAGGTGAGGCAGGAAAGAACACGTTTTGCATTTAGCTCTGTGGCTGTGGTGTTAGCTTGGGGATGATAATGAAGGTGATGTAATTGCTTCAGCTCATTAGCATCCGTTGGGGTTCATGCCGTTCATATTTTACATAAAACAAGTTGCATGCATTGTTAAGAAATTAACATATAAATGGGCAGACAGTTTTTTCATTGTAAACATTGAATTGCTATGTGTTTTCTAGATCGCAATTCAATATATTGCGATACAAAAATGTGACAATACGTATCGTAGGGCTCCATGTTATTCTGCTGTACTAATCACAAATGAGACGGCTTGCCCATCACAATTTCACAAACTCTCCATCCAAATTATATTATTGTCACTTTGTAATGACATTTTTAAATTGTTGTTTACATTCTAGCAAGCCAATGCCATTGCAGCAAAGATTTGTGTCTCAGAAATAAACATAATTCTGCACACTGTCAGACTTTGTTGTCATTGAACTTTTATTTATTACATTGTATCGTGGTTGTATTGAATCCTGAACCTCATATCGTGTATTCAATCGTATCGTGAGATAATCATATTGTCCCATCCCTAGTGTTTTCTAACACAGCCATGCCATGTCTGGATTAGTATGTATTTAATATACATTTTCATAGTTGGAACTCCTTGACATGCCCTTTATCATTGATTTATCTTGAGTGACACTGCACAGCCTCAAAAGTGGACACGTTACTGTCGTGATAAGACATATCAAGCGCTCTTTATTCTCCTATGACTCACCCCAAGTCTGATCAGGACTGTCCGCAGAGTTCATCAAGGGACTGGTATATTGAATAAATGCACTAATGTAGTTTATTTACAGTTGAATGGAGCCAGCCCTGTAACAGTATTAGATAACACATGAACATGCGTAATTCATTTCGGGGCTGCAGTACTCACTGTGCTGCGCAGGGGTGAACTTGGAGAACGTACACCAGGGGGTCATTCCGGGGACGAGCTCGCAGACGCTCCAAATGTCTTCTTAGCTGTGCTCGGAGCAGGGGAAATGTCTTTTTGCCTCCAACTTAGAAACCCAACCCAAAAATAGACTCGGCAACATATTGCTGTCGTCATGTGAAAACCTCATAACTCCATCTTTGGTGAAGGAGGTGAAGGATTACACAGTCGTCTATGGGCGGTGAGAATTCTCTGACATCTTGAGCTAATGAAACCCGATTGGATAAACTGATCAAGCTAAAAACAAGGCTGTTTTTTTCTTTTTTTTTTTCTTTCTTAGTTCCTAAATAGCTGACATTTTGGAGATGCAAGGTTTTCACCTGACAGCAAAGATGTTATTCCTTGGGTCTTAGGGAGTTCACAGATTAAACAGTTGGACTCAAGGTCATAGGATGTCAAATGCAACATGTTTCTGGGTGTATTTTACCTTTAAGGACCATATTGCCAGCTCCCTCTCAAGCTGTCACCTCATGTTAGGCATTTGGAAAGGCAGAGCCGGATTTAGCCTGGAGGTGGGGGGTTCCTCAAGGACGGGCCTGGCCTGAGGGGACTCTGTCATGTTCTTCAGACCAGTTCAGCTCAGTTCAGTCCAGTTCATTTCAGGTCCCGGTTTGGCAAAAGCAGTGTTAGAAAGTCTTTGTCCTGCTGAGAGCCAAAACAAACTGGCAAAGATGACTTTAGTGCTCTTTACTACAGTCACAACGTGATCAATTTACAGCAGGTCACTCAAGTACACATTCACACAAACATGCAGTGAATGAAAACATCTTTTTATATAACAAATCCCTTGCTCTGGCTGGGGTCAGCCAACCACTATGCTTTGTTAATAATTGATCAGCTGAGATCTTAATGTGCTGCAGCGTTGGGCTTTCTAGCTGCTGCTTTTTGTGCTGAGGCATCCTTCTCTACGCTCGGTATTCTGCGTGTGTGTGTGGGCATGCGTGCTGTGTGTGTGTGTATGTGTGTGTCCTTTTCTGACACAGCACTCTTATGCCATTGCCTAGAGATGCCTTGGACAAGAGGGGCCTTGGAGGGAATATATAAAGAGGAAATGAGTCATTCTGTTTCAGCCAGTTGCCCTTTCTGAGAGGTTTCACAGGGAAACGAGCGGATCACAGAGGACACAGAGGCAAGGTGGTGGTTGTGTAGTGACTTTTAATGCGTAGATACTGTACAAGGTGTGTGTGTGTCGAGGGAGATGCATATTTGTGAGTATGTGACTTTGTTGAATATTTCAAGGTGTGCTGGTGAGTGGATGCACTGTACTGTACTGTATGTCATACCTCAGTCAAATGGTTCCTTGGTACCGTTTGTTTTAACCTAACCTAGATGGGTGGGGTTTACTGCATCAGAACAATACAGAAAAAGAACAATGCAGAAAAAGTTCTTGACCCTGGTCAGAGGTTGTATGTCCATCTGCGCCCATGACTTTTCTTATAAATGATGCCTCGTTTCTTGCACTTTTAGTTGGTCCCAGGTGGCACTAAAAAGTCTTACATTTGGCTTACCGAAAGCCACATATACAGTATACCCTGAACTGTAAATAAGCGTATCCATCTGAAACCCCGTAACAGCCACTCGGTGCGTGACACCATTTTGTGTCCCTCTGGAAGCCATTCTGGGGTCGGCACCCCACGTTTTCCCTCTGACAGCACTTCACAGCTCAGCTGACAGCTGCGAAAAGAGGAGGGCACGGGAATTCTATTGTCTTAGCCCTCCTTCATTACCGATGCCCTACACTCCCTTTCTGGGCTTTTTTTCAACTGCAGCTTGTGTGTGGAGGAGGAAAGGAGGGAGGGATGAGAAAAGAAATGATGACTGAGCAGGGAGAGGAGGAGTGCGGCCCCACTCCTTCACAGCCCGTAACAGATAAGAGGATTATAAGCACCATTCGCCATCATCGAACTGTCCTTTTCTTGCTTTTTTCCTCATCCATTTTTCACATTCTCTTACTCTGACTCCTCCCTCAATTCCAGCGCATTGTCAGACATTTCCTGTTACGTCTCTTTTCTCTGTGCCCCCTATCAATTTCACCCCATTATTACTCCTCCTGAGGTGCCCCTCGGTATCTCACTCTTCTACCCTCATCCTTTTCTCTCTTCATTTCCATCTCTTTCTTTTTTCTCCTTTCTTGGTCTTTTGTCACGAGCAGAAGCTTTAAGATTAAAGATCAAAAGCAGACAGAAGTGCCGCCTTCAATTAGTCAAGCCACATTTTATTGCTCGAGTGAATTAAACATGCTCCGAGGCATCTCTCTAGCCCACAGAATGGAAAAAGAAGCCCTTATTGCATGGCCAGTTCATTGAATTTACTGAACATTGTCCAATATGTATGTGCCATAGAGTGACTTTCATCAAAAATGACTTTACTGTGTTGTTTTCTGACTACTTTCTCAACCAAGTCCAAAAAATAATAAAGACAGTGAATAAGGAATGAGTTTTGAGTCGGGGCTAAACAGTCAGACAGTTCACGCTCAAACTCAACCAAACATCTGTTTTCTATATTGTGATGGAGTGAATTTTTCCAGTTTCTGGCAACAAAATGGCTGTAAAGACACAGCACAGTCAAACTCTACTTTTTAAAGTTTCAGCTAGGTGTTGAATCCTCCAAGTAACATTCAATGATTGAAGAATCCAGGACTGCATCATTTATATTCTCACATACTGTAAATATATCAAGGCTGGATTATTATGGGAACCTTAGTCATCGTAGAACTCAACCTATGCTGCAAATCTTTTAGTATTTACTGGGAAATATTGTCTATTATTGAGTAACACGACACCGCCCAAACCTGATCGATATGGCATTAGCACATTTGGCTTTAACCATCTTGATTCAGACTTGTCCCTCAAACACTTGAGACTTGACTTTGACTTGAGCTCAGACACTTGAGATGTGACTTGGTCTTGTCCCTCAAATATTTGAGACTAGACTCAGACTTCTCTCTCAAACAGTTGAGACTTGACTCGGACTTGTCCCTCAAACACTTGAGACTTGATTTGAATTTGTCCCTCAAACAGATGAGACTTGACTTGGACTTGTCCCTCAAACACTTGAGACATGATTTGAATTTGTCCCTCAAACAGATGAGACTTGACTTGGACTTGAGCTCAAACACTTGAGACTTGATTTGAATTTGTCCCTCAAACAGATGAGACTTGATTCAGACTTGTCCCTCAAACACTTGAGACTTGATTTGAATTTGTCCCTCAAACAGATGAGACTTGATTCAGACTTGTCCCTCAAACACTTGAGACTTGATTTGAATTTGTCCCTCAAACAGATGAGACTTGATTCAGACTTGTCCCTCAAACACTTGATTTGACTTTGTCCCTCAAACACTTGAGACTTGACTTTGTCCCTCAAACAGATAAGACTTGATTCAGACTTGTCCCTCAAACACTTGATTTGACTTTGTCCCTCAAACACTTGATTTGACTTTGTCCCTCAAACACTTGAGACATGACTTGGACTTGAGCTCAAACACTTGAGACTTGATTTGACTTTGTCCCTCAAACACTTGAGACTTGACTTGGACTTGAGCTCAAACACTTGAGACTTGACTTGACTTTGTCCCTCAAACACTTGAGACTTGACTTGGACTTGAGCTCAAACACTTGAGACTTGACTTGGACTTGAGCTCAAACACTTGAGACTTGATTTGAATTTGTCCCTCAAACAATTGAGACTTGACTCAGACTTTTTCCCTCAAACACTTGAGACTTGACTTGGACTTGTGAGTATCTCTGGTGTTAACAAATTGTTTTTAGCCTTGAGTGCAGCGTGAGCTCGGCCCTATACAGCATGCACTAATGTTCCTATAGTGATCATTGTCAATCAGTAGTATTTGACCTTCTCCTGTCTGTGTTTTGTCCTCCAGTACCGGATTGGGCAGCTGTACATGATCAGTAAACACAGCCATGAGCAGAGTGACCGAGGGGAAGGGGTGGAGGTGGTCCAGAACGAGCCGTATGAAGACCCGGCGCACGGCCAAGGACAGTTCACCGAGAAACGAGTCTACCTCAACAGGTCAGTGGAACGCCAGGAAGTCTCTTGTTTCTTTATCGTCCCCCACATGATGAAATCACACGAGAGATGATGCCGCTTGTTACCGATTGGCCCATCGGTGCCTGCATCATTCACGGGGAATGACATGGTTACTGTTGCCTTGTTTCTCTGTGTATCTTCCCTGTCTATCTCTTTCTAACTCTGTCTGTCTCTGCCTCTTTTTGTCTCTACCATTATCAGTTTTTCAATTCAAATCAGTTTATAGAGCTTTATTGGCCTGGTAAGATTTTCCTTTCACTGCCAAAGCAGTTACACAACAGCAAATGTAAGAAAAAAAATCTGAAGAAGACAAAACACAAAGAATAAAGGGAACGCTGTAAATATATCTTATGAATGCAACATTAACCATTGAAGCCACTGTAATATTTATCAAATTTTATGAATTTAATGTTGTTAGTTGGCTCTTCCACTCTGTCTCTGTCTCACTCTCTGTCTCTGCCACCCTCTGTTTCTGTTTTACACACACACACACACACACACACACACACACACACACACACACACACACAGGGAAACAAGCTGTATGTGTAAAGAAACATTGTTGTGCCACATATTTTGTGTTTGTACAGTATGTTAAATTTGATGTTGAGAGTTAAAAACTACCAAAACAGTAGTACCAGAAACTTTTTTGACATCTTTGTTGCTCAGCGCTCACTGCTGTGGTGTTTCAGCACTGCTCTTCCCAGAGATCACCTGTCAATCAAACAGTGTGTCCAGTACTGTGACGTCTTTTTCCTTGGATTTTCTGTTGATGCAGTTTGAGTTTCTCTTTTCTTTGTCTGTTCAGCCATGGTGGCTATCACTGCTCATGCTAACTACGCAGTTCTTCTTCTATTTATTCTAAATAAACATTTTAGTAAGGCTAATGTAAAAGCTTTCATGGACTGATTATGTTGAATCACTATTGTGATATATCAATCAGTGATAGAGAGAAGCAAACGGGACATTTATTTATCTGAAAATGTCACAGATTATTACTTTTAAGGTGATATAGAAATCTCATCCGGGGGCCTGCATGCCATCTCTGCAGTTCTGCACAATATTGCCAATGTTTCTGTCAGCCTGTCAGAAAGCTGTACTGTAGCTTCAGCAGGAATGCCAAGTCAGCTCAGCTGAGGTCAAATAAACACAATTTCTATGAGTGAATGTTCTCTATTTGCTAACAGTGTTGCAAAACAAAATGCATCAGTTTTGGGGTAACGTGTCACCACTTCCCCCGGCTGAGAAACCGTCCAAAAACTGCGAGGAACAAAAAAACGTTGTGGTTTTTTTTAGACAGCTCGAAAATCAGTAGAGGCTGTGCAATAACAGGCTGATGATGTGGAGAATGGAACAGAGAGGAAAGGAGGAGCAAGGAGAGAAGGAGGTAAGAGAAGAAGATGAGAGGAGTAGAGTGGATTGTTACAATTCAGACTTGTCTTCTATTACTACGTTTTGTTTTTAAAGTAATAAAGTAAATTAAAAAAAAGTAAAATAAATTAATTTTAAGCAATAATACACCACATTTTCATATTAAAAAAATCTCTGTTTTGCTACTCTCTATCCGATTGGTTTTACACAATAGTGATTCAACCTATATCCAGTTCATGAAAGCTTTTACATTTACTGTTCTAAACACCTGGTGTCTGGTAGCTCTTTCCTGGGAAAAATCCTCTGGCACAGAGGAAGTGATGCGTTTTACGTTTCCGGTTTGTTTGGAATAAACAGAAGAAGAACTGGGTAGTTAGCATGAGCAGTGATAGCCACCATGACTGAACAGACAAAGAAAAGAGCGCCACCTACAGAAACTCACACTGCATCAACAGAAAATCCAAGTAGAAAGCCTTCTAGCCTTGAACCTTTCCCAAAGCTGGAAAAGCCTTGACTAGAAAGTAGAGTGGATATCTGCAGATCTATTGGCTAGGGTTGCATTCAGCCATTTGATAGGACTGTGAAGGTTAGTGTGACTCTTACACACACACACACACACACACACACAGAGCAGGGGTAGGCATTGGCACACTGTTACTATCATGTTGTCCTGAGTTACCTATCCATCACAGCTGTATATCACACTATACCGCTCCATCACCCCGCATCCCATGAGGCTCTCTGCCCCTTGTATGTGTGGAGTGGTATACTGTATGTGTGTGTGTGTGTGTGTGTGTGTGTGTGTGTGTGTGTGTGTGCGATCTCTCCATGCACATCACTGAGGAAGGACATAAACCTCCTAGGTTGGTAAGACATACAGGCATCGGAGAGAGGAGGCGACAGACAGAAAGATGGAGATGGTAAGGAAAGGGAGAAGAAAAGAAAATGAAAGCAGAGAGAGAGAGAGAGAGAGGGGGAGAGAAAAGGAAGAAAGGAGGGACAAAGAAGCTGTAGGCCATTTGTTTGAGCACAAATACCTGTGTCAGCGATCGCTGTGCCGGGGAACTAATTACGTTGAGTCAGCACAGCTCTGCCCTGCGGAGGAGAGAAAGAGAGAGAGAGAGGAAGAAAGAAGGCAGAGGGGGTGAAACGGAGAAATATAGCTGGGTTTCCATTCAAGTATTTTCACGCGAGTTATGATGTAAAAGCTGAATGGAAACGGCAAATCTGAATAGAAATTTCCTCAAATGTTTTTACGCTCGCTTGAGGCAAATTGTTAAGAATAGCAATGGAAACACATTTGTTGAATAATGTAATAGGCTTGGATCAGTCTAATTACAGTTAAAAAGTGGCTTTGGACATTCTGAAATGTAAAATATACAGTATGTCTCCTAGAAATGTCACACCTGCCAGTCTCTATCCTGGTTGTATGGCCATTAGTTGGTGTATTACAATATTGCCAAGTGCATTTCTTTGTTTTCATATTTGTTTTCATATTACATATATTCATATATTAGCTGACAGTAAGGAACAATAGCATCTGACATTTAGGAAGCGTGTTTATTCTCTTCAACCCAGCTAATGGAAGCACCGCACCTAATTCAGGGTTTTTTTTTGCGCGACATTTCAAAAGCTCGCTTAAAACACGCTTAACTGTTGGAAGTGCAAGTACAGAGAGAGAGAGAGAGAGAGAGGGAGGAAAGAAGAGGGGGAGGAGGGTGAGAAGTGGGTAGAAAAGAAAGAGAAAGAAGCGGTGCAGAGTGAGAAAAAGAGTTAGAGAGGCAGACGATGAAGCCTAAACTCTCAGCCTTTCACGCAGCCCAGATGGAAAAACAGAAGCGCTGACCTTTTCCCCCAAACAGAGTAGCTGACATTTTCTGTAGAGGATATGTTCACTTCTCAGGATGATCGCTAGATGATGCATAAACACCAGAAGTACAGCGGAGCGGCTCTCCCTCACACACCTAGTGAAGGGAACTCAGCCATAATTCATCTGAACTGGAGCGACCTTGCCTTGTTGTACTGTATGCTGTTTCCCAGCAGCTGCACTGCTATTTGTTTTGCTATAGCTGCTCACTTCAAAGTACCGTTTCCTTTTTTGTCAGACTTAGATTTGGTTATATGAAATTTAAATGAAGTACGTGCTGAACTGAACTCCACCTGTAAACTAAACAAAGCCAAAATAAAGTCAACTTAAGTAAACTAAACTAAAATGAATTAATGTTCTCATGAAATGAACACCCATTACTGGAAAACAGTGCATCTTTCATGGTGACCTCACCTCAGTAGGTGTAAATAAAAATTCCAACCCATAAAACCATCACAGATTTTTGGACAGTCCCGCCCCTCTGCCTCTCCCATCCAATAAAACTGCCTCTCTCTCCCTGACTGATATTCCATTGGTTTACACTTTTGAATGATCCCTCACTGTTATGTCCCACCCCTACATCCTGTTTCAACAGGAAAATACATCAAATCAAGGAGGTAAAGATGTGGTTTCATGCAATAATAACTCAAAAAAACAAATGAAAGTAATGAAAAATAAGACTGAAATTGAATAAGAGGGAATAGAAATAAGATAATCCATGAAAGACAGAAACTACTGCGCTACTCCAGTGTTTCTCATCACAGGCTTCCATCCGGCTTCCGCAACGACTAATCATTTAGCTCCGATTCACCAGCAGGGAAGTCAATCTGGACCCGTTCTGTCCCCATCAGCCCTCACCGAGCCCCGTCCGACCCGAGCATCGACTCCACTCTCGTTCTGTCGATACCCTTCACAAAGAGCAGAGAGGGGTGGGGGAGCTTGATTTTGGGATGGAGTAAAGTGCGAGTTTCTCTGCCAGGGTTTTTTTTTTTTTTTTTTTTTTTTCTTTCTGGTGTGAAAAGCTGCGAGCGCGCGGCCTCATCCTCATAGCAGCCACCCACCAGGCTTGGCAACGTGGGCTCCGCCAAGGCAGCTACTGGCAGCGATCTTTAAAAGAAGAAGGAGGGAATGGGAGAACTGAACAGATGGAGGTGGAGGAGGAGTGTCAGTCACTTTTTTTGGAAACGAGAGAAAGAGAGAGAGAGAGAGAGAGAATATACCGGCCTGTCAGCGTTCGCACAATGTGACGGTCGGAGGCTGTTTTTATTCACAGCTGTCACGATGCGGTGGGCGCCATTTTTCCCTCCTCCTGAAAGAAATTGTTCTCGGTGCCAATCACAGGGAAGCGGAGATGAAGGCAGGCGAAATGAAAGCCGGCGCAGTTCGTGCGTTTGACACGTTGTACAAAGTTTTCAATGCAGCCCCAATTATAGGCTTACCAGAGTCGGAGTAATGGAAGATCAGAGAGTGCGGAGCATGCGCACGCACATACACACGTATATAAATACGCGCCGTAGTGCGCATGTTGGTGGTGTGGCTGTATGAGCCATGAACACATGGTGGGTAATAGAGAGAGATCCTTAAAAAGGGTTCTTAAAAAGTCTGAAAAGTAAATCAGTTATGTCAATTTAAGGCGATCAATGCAGAACAGGATGAGTACAATATACAAAACATGTTTTTTTTTCCCATAGTCTCAAGTCTTGAGGCACAAGTCTCAAGTCAAGGCTCAAGTCTAAATGTAGAACAGCAAGTCAAGTCAGAACAAATCAAGAGTCCAGTATCAATTTAATATCTTAAAGAAAACTAAATATCTAGGACTTTTCAATGCAATATGGTTTTAATAGGATAAAAACTTGGTAAGAGCATCATGAGTTTGATTTCTATAATCAGTTTCAACTTCAATAAATTCAATCATTCCATCCAAATTCAGAAATCAGAATTTAAATTCAGTCGTCTGCTGGAACAAATCTCATCACTTTCAATCTGAGTCATTTACACAAACACAAGATCTCAAGTCAAGACTTTAGAAACCTTTTCAAGTCATCAAAGTACAAGTCAGAGTCAAGTCCCAAGTCACCAGAACCCAAGTCAAGTCAAGTCTCAAGTCTTCTCTTCATGCATCAAGTCAAGTCTCAAGCGAGTACAATTGTGACAGAAGTCTGGTTTTGGCAGCTTTTTGTCTCTTTATTTTGTTTTTTTGGTCTTTTTTATTCAATTCCAAGTAGCATTAATAAGGCCTTAAAAAGCTTTGTGAAACTTGCAGATATTCTGGAGATGGCCTTGTGCGTGTGTGTGTGTGTGTGTGTGTGTGTGTGTGTGTGTGTGACCACAAGACGCATCAAAATTTCATATTTCGCTCTCTGAAGTGCTCCTGGGAAGTGTTCCTTCTGCACCATCCTTCAGTTTCAATGTTCTGAAGTGCAACCAGTTTTTGAGGATGATCGCTGCAATAATGGAAGCAGTTCATTAATATTGCCTCCCCTCCCTCCCTCCCTCCATCCCCCTCCTTCCCTCCATCCCCCTCCTTTACTACAGTATGTCTCTCTCACACTCTCTCTCTCTCTCTCTCTCTCTCTCTCCTCATCTGTCTCTCTCTGTCTCTCTGCAGTAAATTACCCAGCTGGGCTCGAGCCGTTGTTCCCAAAATCTTCTACGTGACAGAGAAAGCATGGAACTATTACCCTTACACCATCACAGGTGAGTGCACACACACACACACACACACACACACACACACACACACACACACACACACACACACACACACGCACACACACAGAGCTAGTGTGTTATGAAATGAACAGCTAATGACCCTCATGCAGCTGTAAGAGAGCCCTGACCACATAATGGCCAATTATACACACACACATACACACTCACCACTCGCACCATGTCTAATCCAGTTAGCTGCTGTATAGAAACA